>NC_133620.1:187026600-187357017 GCF_048593235.1 Sminthopsis crassicaudata
AGTTATTACACAAGCACATAGCAATAATGCAGAGGCTATTAGTGATGACTCCCCACAATCAATGCAGGCTCGATGTGGTGTGACAAACATGAATTGTACATGCAAGTAGTGATATAACAAACAATATAAATCAACACGGTTTTGTAAAAGATTTCCAGAAGTCCTAGTGGGAGGGTATGTAAACATCAGTCACACATACGCCTTCTTCGGCAACCAAGAGATAGTCCAAAACCAATCTATTGCCCATTGCTTCATGTGTTAGGGAATCCAATAATCCCCACAAGTTTTTGAAGTCCCACATCAGTCTTTTATTATGTTAGGGAATCCAATGATCCCTACAGATTTTGAAGTCCCACAACAATCTTATGATGCCTCAGAGAATCCAATGATTCCTGAGGGCTTTCAAGTTCAACAATTTTTGATGTCCATGAGTCAAAAGCCATAACTGCCAGGTTCTTTCAGTGAAGGGCACAGTTAGCAACAGAACCACCCGATGTCTCTTGGGTCTTCTCCTTCGTTTCAAGGGTCTACTCCATATCTCTCCAATGGACAAGGCGAATACAGCTTATTGGCACCCACCTGATTCCTTATCCATCTGTGGAGATACAAGCAAACCCTCTCACCCAAGCAGTTAACCTATCTGGTCCCTTCCATTCACCACTTTTTGGGTCTCTCCACATGACTTGGCAATTATCTAAAGACAATTGAGCTGCTTGCACTGTCCTTCTGGTGAGTTATAAAACCTGTCTGCTGGAGGCAGTGCATCTTGTCAAAAATTAAAAAAAATAATGGTATAGAGAACTAAATTTAGAAGTTTTCTAGGGTTACCCATGGCTCCCCCTTTCTTTTGTTTTTGGAGGAGTGTCTTAATATCTCTGTTTCTTCTCTCTACTATTGCCTGCCCTTGAGGATTAAATGGTATGCCAGTGGTATGGAAAATCTTATACTGTGCACAAAAGGATGCAAAATGTTTACAAGTATATGCAGGTCCATTGTCTGTTTTTATTGCTTGTGGCACACCCATAATTGCAAATGCTTGTATAAGGAATTCAGTGACCACTCTGGCTGTCTCTTTTGCTGCTGGCATTGCAAAAGTGAATCCTGAAAAGGTGTCTACCACAATGTGGATAAAAGATAGATGACCAAAAGATTTATAATGGGTCACATCCATTTGCCAAATTTCATCAGGTCTCAAACAACAAGGGTTCTTCCCTGGAGGGAGTGTAGGAGCATGGAAAGGAAGGCAAGCTGTACAGACTTTTACTATGCTCCTAGCTTCTTCTCTTGTTATTCCAAATTGTAAATGTAAAGCTCAGACAGCCTGATGATATTTAGAATGAGATTCTTGGGCTACTTGAAATAAAGGTATTAGCTAACATGGTTAGAAGGCTATCTGCCTTTGAATTATCATCAAAAATAGGACCTGGAAGTCCACTATGGGAGTGGACATGCAAAATATAAATCTTACCTGGATGCTTTCTCACTAGCTCTTGAAGTTCCTTAAAGAGCTGATATATATTGGAGGCTACCAATTTTATTTGGGCTATGGCAATTCTGTGTACTACACCTACTGAATAGGCTGAATCAGATATTATATTTATGTCTCCCAGATAATAAACTAGCGCTAGAATGATTGCATACAATTCATTCTGCTGAGTGGACTGAAAAGGAGTTCTGATTACTCTCTTTATAGTTAAGTGACGAGAGTATACAGTACAAATATTATGTTTGGATGCATCTGTAAATATAGTTGGTCCTTTAAGAGGAACTTTAGAAACATTTTCTTCAATAATCCATCACCAATTATGTGACAGTCTGATTATCTTTAATGGAGACCCGTGGTAAAATTTGAAGCCATGGCTCTGGGATGGTTTCACAGAACACATTAACTTGTGCATTAGTATAAAAGGTCTATATCTTGTCAGGTCTTATCCCAGATAATTGTACTGCTTGCTTAATGGCCTTTAATAAAATTCTAGCTACAAGTACTGGGTAAGGAATAAAGCTTTGTTCTGGTTGTCCTGGGAGGTTCACCCACTCTATCACACGGTCTCCTTGATGAAGGACTGCTATGGGCCTCTTGTGTAGCAAAAACTGATATTTCCAAGGGTTTTTGAGTGACTCTTTCAACCACATTGGATAAAGCCAGGTCAACTTGTCTCAAAGTCTCTTGAGGTTCTTTTGTAAGCTGGTGTGGTGAATTTAAAGCACTGTCTCCCCTTAAAATGTCATAGAATGGTTGCAATTGACAGGTAGTCAAGCCTAGCATGGGACACATCCATTGGATATCTCCTATCAATTTCTGGAAGTCATTTAAGGTGTTTAGCTTCTCTGTTCTTAAGGAGAATTTCTGTACTATAAGCACCTTAGGGTATACTTCATATCCTAAATATTGAAAAGGAGCATGTCTTTGAATCTTTTCTGAAGCTATGTGCAATTTATAATTCCTTAGTGTTTCTATGGTTTTTTGTAGACATGCTTCTAACATTTGTTCCTCAGGTGCACATCCCAATATATCATCCATGTAATGTAATAACATTACTTTTGGAAATGCTTTTCTTACTGGAGTAAGAGCAACAGGAACATACATTTGACACATAGTAGGGCTGTTTTTCATTCCCTGTGGCAAAGCTGTCCATTCATATCTTTTATAAACCTCAGCTAAGTTAATGCTGGGCACTGAAAAGGCAAATCTTTTCATATCTTCCTTATCTAGAGGGATAGAATAAAAACAATCCTTAATGTCTGTAAGCCACAGAGGTCATTCTCTTGGCAATTGAGTAGGAGATGGAAGTCCAGGTTGAAGAGTTCCCATAGTTTCCATCTGTTCATTTACCTTTCTTAAATCAGTCAACATCCACTATTTTCCAGATTTCTTTTTTACAACAAATACTGGGGAATTCCAAGGACTTAGAGAAGGTTTTAAGAGTCCTTGGTCAAGTTGTTCCTGTACTATGTCTAATAAGGCCTGAATTGTATAGCTACCTAAGGGCCACTGTTCTATCCACACTGGTGTATCAGTTTTCCATTGGATAGGAACAGGTGAAAGTGTTGGCAGGCCTTCAACAGCAGCCCTGCCTAAAAAACCAAAGTACTCATTTTTAACCCTAATTGTTGTAAAATGTCTCTTCCCCCCAGATTGATGGGGATTTTTTCAACTATAAAAGGAGTAAAAACTCCTGTTTCACCTTCAAATATGATCCTCCTACCCCACACATGTAGGTGTCTGCCTTAGTCTTTGGCCAGTGACTGGGCCAGTTGGCACCTCTAATGACTGTATGATTTGCACCTGTGTCCACCAGTCCTTCTAATGTTATGCCATTTATATAGATGGTGAGCATAGGTTGGTCAGCTGTCACAGCTGCTGTCCAGTATATTCCTGGGTTTTTCTGCTTGGGGTCAGAATATAGGTGACTGTCACCACATTGCTTATTAGGGGTCTGTATCAATAAACCCAATAAACCCGATGCTACTACTTCCCCTGGTTGATAAGTCACACATTGTCTACCTGTGTTAGTGATTAGGATATTATCTACACATTCCCTAGTTTCCCACATCAGTGTATGAACACTGTTAAGTACTCTCAGGAGGTGAAATGGTCAAGCCTACTGTGCCTGGAGGCAAGGGATCCATAGGCTGGAGAGGAACAGATTTCACCTCTCCAGGGGATATCTCAGTTGTCCCAGCTGCATACAACTCTATCCTCCCTAATTGTAGTCCCTTTCGCCCATCATGTTGCTTCCTGGCTGATTGATTGTGTAATTGCTTTCTCCCATTAGATGGCTTCCTGGCTGATTGGTCATGTCTGGATGTTGGACTTGTAGGCACTCTCTGGGTGTGGCATCGGCTGCCATCATGTCCCAAGTGATTTTTGCCTGGGGCCCTGGAGCTGGGCCCCTCATCCTGTTTCCCTGAATCAGTCTACACTCTGATGCCCAATGGAGTCCTCTGTTGCATTTTGGACATGGAGTATTGAGTTTTGTTCTCTTGCCTTGTTTTTTTACTCTGTCTCTATGCCAACATTGAGCTTTCAGATGTCATACTTTACCACATTGAAAGCATTGACGAGTCTCTCTGGAAGTTCCTTGCCAAAAGGGATCCTGTCCTCCCATGTTGGGATCTTGGGAAGAGTGCACCATAGCCTGGCTATAAAAGGTATTTGTGCCCACTGTGGCACAGCGTCTTATGATCTCCTCTAAAGGAGCATCCCTATTTAGTCCTGGTATAATCCTTCTATAAACCTCATTGGCATTTTCTTTAGCAAGTTGCCTTACCAAAGTGTCTGTTACTATATTTTCACCATTAGTCCGTATGACAGCTGTCTGCAAATGTGCCACAAAATCAGCAAAGGGTTCATTTGGTCCTTGTACAATTTTTGTGAAGGTCTTACCCTTTTTGTTTTTACTGGGGAGAAAAGCCCATGCTTTGATAGCAGCAGCAGCAATTTGCTCAAATGCTGCTATGGAGTAATTAATCTGTACTGAAGCTTCTTCATAAGAACCTACATCTGTTAGTAGGTCAAAGGTGATTGAAGTATTAACTCCACTTTGACTTTTTTGTTGGCCTTGAATCCTACATAGCTCACTATGTTCAGAAAACCACAACAAATTTTGTCCAGGTTCTAAGCATACCCTTGCAATGGCTTTCTAGTCACTAGGGGTTAAGACTTCATAAGCCAAATTCTATAGTAACATCTTAACATAAGCTGATGTAGCCCCATAGAGAGTGCAAGCTTTTTTCAGGTCTTTGAGGATGTCCATATCAAAAGGAGTGTATCTTCTACTTTCTTGGACTGCAGAATTATACTCTTGAATCATGGGAAAAATTTGAAATTTGAAATCATTATCTATTTCTTTTCCATTTTGAGCTGCTTGAAAAATTGCTTTTTGTAATCTAGTTATAGGAGTTGGTGATTGCTGGGAGGGAGGTGCTGATAATATCACTGCCCCTCCCACTACTCCTCCTCCCTCTGTCCCTGAAGGTAGAGTTGATGTGGGACTGTCAATAATCTGCTCTCTAGGTGAGGTTGAAGCTTCTTCAAGAGAATCAGTCATCACACCCTAATTCCTCATTTACATCCCCTTGCCCTCTGGCAAGGTCTTGAGATTGTTTATCTTCTATCTTTTTTTTCCACACACTTCCTCCTCTGTTCATTTTTAAAACTTTTCCTTCTCCTATAACTTGCTCGATAGTTTAAGTCTAATTGAACTATATTGTATATATAAAATACCTCTGCAGAAATTGAACAAGGCCCATTTTTTTTTTGTGTGTAAAATTCTTTCAGTTTATCTACATTTAGTTTTTCTTCCTCTAAGAACCAAGGGGATGTGTGTTTTAATGTACCCGAGTTTATCAATCTGTACCCAGGTTACAAGTAAACTCTGCTCCTCAATTATCTTAAGTATACTCTTTATAGCACCACTTCTGGATGAGGTTGGAACTGGAGTTGGAGCAGTGTCGACTGAGGTCGAGAGAATGTCTATAGCTAACATCTGCCCCATTTCAGCTATAAGAGATTGATGATTTAGCCCTTAACAAGGTAAGTTCCTTATTTGTCTATTAAGAATACTCACCTAATCTCCTGGTCACCGGAGGACTTCAATAGAGGTAGAGTGTCTGGCCCACATTGGATGTCATATGCTGGAACTCTGTCTTCCCAGAAATCAGCCGGATTCAGGCTAATCAAAAGTCTTTATTCTTGGTTTCTTGAGGTCACCATCAGGGGATTAGATCTAGTAATCTTCACATGACCTTTCTGTCTCTCCACCGCCAGGAGAATGCTTCAATTTCCTCCTCCTACTTCACCCACACATGTCACTTCCCCCTCTTTTTCTTACCAATCAAGTCAGCACAGAATAGCTGGGGAGGGGCAACCTTCAAACATGTTAATAGAGAACCATCCAATTGGCAATTAGTCTCACGTGCTCCATTATCCAAGTGCATTTGCTCAGTTCTAGCCCTTTACAACTTAACACTGATACCAAGATAAGGTCAAAATGGATTCATGATCTAGACATAAAGAATGATATAAACAAATAGAAGAACATAGGATAGTTTACCTTTCAGATTTGTGGAGGAGGAAGAAATTTGTGACCAAAAAAGAACCAGAGATCATTACTGATCATAAAGTAGATAATTTTGATTATATTAAGTTAAAATTTTTTTGTACAAACAAAACTGAAGCAGACAAGATTAGGAGAGAAGCAATAAACTGGGAAAATTTTTATATCCAAAGGATCTGATAAAGGCTTCTTTTTTAAAATAGAGATTTGACTCAAATTTATAATAGTTCAAGCCATTCTCCAATTAATAAATGGTCAAAGGATATGATCATACAATTTTCAGATGAAGAAATTAAAACTATTTGTAGCTACATGAAAATGTGCTCCAAATCACCATTATGAGAGAAATGCAAATCAAGACAATTCTGAGGTATCACTACATACCTGTCAGATTGGCTGACATGACAGGAAAAGATAATGGTGAATGTTGGAGGGGATGTGGGAAAACTGGAACACTGCTACATTGTTGGTGGAATTGTGAATGGATCCAACCATTCTGGAGAGCATCAAACTGTGCATACTTTTTGATCCAACAATGTTTTTATTGGGATTATATTCCAAAGAGATCTTAAAAGAGGAAAAGGGACTAATATGTGCAAAAATGTTTGTGACAGCCCTTTTCATAGTAACAAGAAACTGGAAACTGAGTGGATGCCAATCAATTGGAGAATGGCTGAATAAATTATGGTATATGAATGCTATAGAATACTATTATTCTATAAGAAACGACCAAGAGGATGATTTCAGAGGCTTGAAGGGACTAATGAACTGATGCAAAGTGAAATGAACAGAACCAGGAGATCATTATACACAGCAATAAGAAGACTATTTGATGATCAATTCTTATGGATGTGGCTCTCTTCAACATTGAGATGATTTGGACCAGTTCCACTTGTGCAGTGATGAAGAGAGTCATCAACACCCAGAGAGAGAACCATGGAAACAGAGGGTGGAACACAGCCTAGCATTCTCACTGTCTCTGTTATTACTTGCTTGCATTTTGTTTCTTTTTTCTCAGTTTTTCTTTTTCTTTCTTCTTTATTTGATTTTTCTTGCACAACTGGATGGCTGTGTGAATATGAATACACATATTGGATCTGACATGTATTTTGCCAAATTTGTCATGTATTGGACTGCCTGCCAGGTGGGGGAGGAGATGGGGAGAAGAAGGGGAGAATTTTCAGTAGGGGGTTATGCAGGGGTCAATGTGGGAAAATTACCCATGCATATTCTTTGTGAATAAAAAGCTTTAATAAAAAAAAAAAGAAAAAATATATTTGGTGGAAAGGAAAAAATATATTGAAGAAAACCACTTCTTAAAAAATAGATTTGTTTAAATGGAAAAGGAAAAAAGAAAATAATTCCTTAAAATAGATTTAACGAAATGGAAAAAGAAAACATTTCCTGAAAAATAGAATTGGTAAAATGGAAAAAGAAAACAACTCCTTAAAAAATAGAATTGGTGAAGTGGGAAAAAAAAATCAATGAAGAAAACAACTCATTTAAAAGTTTAATTAGCCAAATACAAAAGGAGGCAAAAATAGCTAACTGAAGAAAATAACTTACTAAACATTAGAACTGGACAAATGGAAATGCACATCAAAAATCAGTGGAAAAAACCAAAAGAATGAAAAAAAAAAAAGAAAATGTAAAATATATCATTGGAAAAACAATTGACTTGGGAAATAGTTCTAAGAGAGACAATCTGAGAATTATGGAACTCTTAGAAAACCACAATGAACAAAGAACCTAGACAACATCTTTCAAGAAATTATCAAAGAAAGTTACCTAGAATCTGAGGCTAAAATAGCCATTGAAAGAACCCAGCAATCATTTCCTGAAAAAAAGACCCAAAATGAAAATTCCAAGGAATATTATAGCTAAATTCCAAAAATATCAGATCAAGGAGAAAATATTGCCAGCAGCCAGAAAGAAACAATTCTAATCTCGAGGACCCACAATCAGGATTACCTAGCACCTAGCAGCTTTCATTTTAAATAACCAAAGGGCCTAGAATATGATATTCCTTCCAGAGGGCAATGGAACTTGGACTGCAGCCAAGAATCACCTTCCCAGAAAAACTAAGCATTTTCTTTCAGAGAAAAAAGATGAATATTCAATGAAATAGGGGATTTTCAATTATTTTTGATAAAAAGACCAGAACTGAACAGAAAATTTGATCTCCAAATATAGAACCAAAAAGAAGCAAGGAGGTAAAAAGGAAAAAAAAATATTTTTAAAGGTTAAAATGTTTATATCCCTACATGGGAAAATGATGTGTATAAGTTTTGAGAAATTATCTTTATTAGGGGTATATTTAGAGGGTGTAGGTATAACTTGACTTTATTGTGATGATATAAAAAAAAAAAAACTAGGGTAAAAAAGGGGTTGTATTAGAAGAAGAGGAAAGAGGAAGTAAAATGGGATAAATTACATCACATGAAGAGGCAAAAAAAGACCTACAGTTTGGGAAGTTGAGGGAAAGAAGGGAGGGGGAATGAGCATTGTTTGAATCTTAACATCATTAAATTTGGCTGAAACTGGGGATATCATACATTTTTAGGGGGAAAGGGAAAAAGGGAAATGAAAAGGTGAGGTTAATAGAAGCTAGGGTAGAAGTAACAGAAAAAGAAGAAAGTGATAAGAAAGAAGGAGGGGCTGAAAAAAAGGGAAGGAAGATTGAGGGAGGTGGTGGTCAGAAGGAAAACACTGGTGAGGAGGGAAAGAGGGAAAGGTCAGAGGTAAGTATACCTTGGGAAAAATAAGGTGGTGGGAAATACAGAGTTAGTAATTTTAATCGTGAATGTGAATGGGATGAACTCTCCCATAAAACAGAAGTGAATAGCATACTGGATTAAAAGTCAAAATCCTATAATATGCTATTTACAGGAAATACATTTGAATCAAATTTGAAATCAAATTATAGCCTAATCTCCTCTGTCTCCCACACTCCTTCATCTAGGAATAGGAGAGAATGAGATTCACCTGAGTTACAAAAAAGCCACTCCATGGTTTCATGGTTGCCCTAACAGAGCAACTAGGGTACTTTGATCAGTCACTTTTCAGTTGTGTCCAATTGTTCATGACCCCATTTGTTATTTTATTCAGCAAAGACGCTGCAATTTCCCTCTCCAGCTCATTTTTACAGATGAGGAAACTGAGACAAACAGAATTAAATGATTCGCCCAGGGTCACAAAAGATATTAGAGAAAGTTAAAATAGTCTCCCATTCTACAAAATCCAAGAGACTCAGAGAAGGATTTCTTTAAAGTTGAGAGGGATAAGTTTAGGAAATTGCACAGCAGGAAATTTTGGTATAGAAGTCAATGATTCATTGTTTCCAAGAGGTGGTACAGGCTGGAAATATAAATATAAATAGAAAGAAAGAGTTTAGAGAAAAAAATGTGGTCAATAAAAGAAGAGCATTGGATATGATGACCTGTAAAGTCTCTTCTAGGGCAACTAGGTCACACGATATAGGATATACTGAACCTGGAATCAGAAAAACCTGAATTTAAATCTTCTCTTAGACACTTAATAACTGTGTGACCATGGGCAAGTTCTTATGTTCTTAACCAAGACTTCATGACCTATTGTTCAGAGTGAGGGTGATAATGGATAAGGGCCTTCCAAATAAGTCTTATTATTCATTCATCAGAAATTACTCTCAGAGCACAGAAAACAGTAATCAGAAGCTCCTGGGCACACAAGCTGTTATCTGAGAGCCAGGTTGTTTGTCCTTCATTCTCAAAAATTACCATGAATCAGGAAGGGAATACCATTATTCTTGCAAATAATAGGATTTAATTGATAGAGAATTATGCAAAGTTGCCATCTGGATGCAGTGGCAAGATCAACTGGAGAGAGCCCTGAATGTAGTGGGAGACTTGGGCCTTTTTAAACTAAGGTCTTTCCCAGGTCTCAATATTACTTGAAATTTTACTCTTTTATGGAAGTATCTTTGTGATATTAAAAACAGTACCAATGGAGAACAAGTTGCCTCAGACATCTTTTTAAGATTTTAAAGTTGAAAAGGAGTGGCCAAAAAGTATAAGTAGAATGAGTTTCCACAACGAAAACATTCTATACTGATTAAACCATAAAGCTGGGTATAACAGAATGACAAACCACAGTGAATACTTGAATTGTGCTATTTTCTTCTAAATGCTCACATTATATTCCTCAATTATCAGTCTAAGGGAGGCTAATTAAGTTAGGTTAGCACCAAAGTCCCATCTTCCTGGCAAAATCCTGCCTCTTTCCTGTACTTTGGCATATTTTGAATGGTTTGACATAATGTAGTTGCTCTCCACAGGAATCAGAAGAAAATACTTAACAATATACTATATTTTACTCTTGGCATAGGAGCAATAAATGCAATAAACAATACATAATAAAACATCTTACACTTGGCTTCATGTCTGCCACCTTTCCCATTCCCAAGAAGTTTCCATAAATTATATGTAGAATCTGTTCCAAACTCAGGAGTTCTAGAAAATGCATGACTAAACTTGTGGTTCCTCTTTCCCCTTTCACAAATGTAATGTGGGAAAAGGGGTATAGGTAATGTTACACAGTTCTTATCTGATATTCAATTCTATGGGACTTTGACAATAGGGGAAGACTCAACAGCTCTAACCCATGAGAGATTTAGTGCTTTTCTTTTTGATGTTCTTTTACTGTCAGGGATCTCTGCATCTCATGCTGCCTCTTTCATTGCTCATAGAGTGGTTAGAGGAAGAGAAATCTCTTGAATCCCTTGACCTTGAATCTTATGTTTTCACTTCTGATGTCTGAGTGATATGCCACATCCTTTTTGTTGCTCTAAAATCAGTGATTTTGCTCATGAAGCCCTGCCCCTATTTAAATCTCATTTATTAATTCTATTTACAATTATTCTCCATCTTCTCTGCAAGACAGAGCAAGAAGGGCACTATTGAGAAAAATAGTCTTTGGGAAGAAGGAGATGAAAAAAAATAGAAATTTATATGTGCCTTGTGCCAAAGACTGTGCTTTACAAATATTATCTTATTTGAGAGTTTAATACTGACATTATTTCTACTGATATTTAAGGTTATCTTTAGCAAGAATATTTTCTTTAACTGTAGATAATAAATAGTAGCTATATTGTTGATACAAGTTGAGCTATATAATAAAAACTGAATATACTACTATAACAGCTACTACTATTTTCTCAGTTGACCATGAATGATGCCAGCATTTTTTTTCAAGAAAATTCTAATTAACTAGGAGGAAGCAAATATTTGTTTCTCAAAAATTGTAATCAGACTCTAATATTAAATTATTTTCTGAGAAAAAAAAACCTTAAGTGAACCAATATTTGATCCTTAGACCCCAGTAGTAAATGGAACATATATAATTACAATAAAAATTTTCCAAAAGGATCATTTTGTTAAATTATGTAAGTGGCAAATGATACGAACATTTTTCAAAAGAACAAATGCAAGTAAAAAACAACCTATGAAAATTTCTCCAAATAATTTATAATGAAAACTATATTGAAACCATTTCAATTCACACCCAGAAAACTGGCAAAGATAATAAAAGACAGAAATAGTTGGTTTTGCAAGAAATAGTAGATTTTGGGGACATAAGAACTCTAGTATAGCTTTGAGTTCTAGAAAACTACATAGAATTGTGAGACATCCCTGAGTTTTTCACATTTTTTTTTTATTTAGTTATGTGTCAACTAAAGGGAGAGGAATAACTAAATAAAAAAAATGTGAACTCAGGGACTTCTCACAATTCTATGTAGTTTTCTAGAACTCAAAGCTATACTAGAGTGCTTATGTCCCCAAAATCTACTATTTCTTGCAAAACCAACTATTTCTGTCTTTTGATTCTGGTCTTTGACATAATGTCTCATTTGAATACTTGTACTTTTTAGGTCTTTTTAATGTATTTTCTTCCCCCAACAGAATGTAAACTCCTTGAAGACAGGGACTGTATTTCTTCTGAGTTAATTTGTGTCCCCCACATTTAACAAAGGTCTTACTACATAGCAAGTGCTTAAAAATGTTCATTTGTCTTGATGTATTCCAACAAATACACATACTATTGGAAGAATTGAATCACTTTCACTTTTACACTTTTACTCTGAATGAAATAATAAGAAAAACTGGGTAATAGTTTGGAAGGATGGAAAGATGTTTGAAAGTTTTTATTTCCTTGTAGAAGAAAATAAGGGAGTTGATGCAGTTGTTTTTAGCCTCTGTTGAAAGGTAAAAAGAAATATAATTTCTTGGGACACTTGGTCATTTTCTATCAAAATGCTCCTTTGTAAAAAGACTCTCCTGAACATCAATGCTACTCACTAGCTTTATATTACAAAAGGTAAATAGGTAGAGAAATTCTATAAAGAACTGAAAAACCCTTCAGTTAATAATTGTATTCCAAAATTTGGCATAATACTGTATGGTGAAAAATATGTTGGAAAGCAATTCATGAGTAAGAATTCATGAGAAATAAAAACCTTATACATTATGCCAAAATTGCAGTCCTACATAAAATAAATAGATTGTTGAAGAAGAGATAGGAGGCGTGGAACATAGCAAATATAAACTCCCACATGAGGCTTTTCCTAATTTCTCTAGTTGCCATTGTCCTTCCCTCCCCATATTATTTTATATTAATTTGTTCAGGTTTTTAAATATTTAAATACTTGCAGGGACATGTTGTCTCCCATGAAATAATATAAGGTCCTTCAGAACATTTCATTTTTGTTAAAGTCTCACCAGTGCCTAATATGGTGTTTTGCACACAATTGGTGCTTAATAAGATTTTTCAATTGACCATAAAAAAAATGTTTTCATGGATAGGAAATGATTGTTACCAATGTAGGAGTTACTTCTAAATTATTCATCAGTCACTTAAACAAATTATTTTAGCAAAAATAAAATAAACATAGGAAAAAAAGAAGAAAAATAAGAAGTTTTGACATTAAAACAATTGCAAACATATTCAAATAAGGTGCTGACTCAAAGAAAGAGGAAATGGATTAAAATATATAGACACAAATTAGTAGGAAGTTTATAATTTAGAAATCAATGAGAATATAGGCAGCAGTCTTTTGATCTCCTAAACCAGAGAGAAATATCAACTAATGGAAACATTGGTTTAGTTATACACTAATTTTAAGTAACTATGGAAGAAAATGATGAAAAAATATTAGTAATATTGTCTTAAAATAGTGAGAAGCAGGGGAGGTAGAAACACATTTACTAAAAGCTTAGTGAGAAATACAATTCAACAAGATATTAAACCTAAGAGATTTAAAGAAGAAATAGGAAGGACAATAAAAAGGCTAAAAATATGAAAGATCTATGAAGGAGTTTAGGACTCAAACATTATAGTCCCTATTATGTTGCTTGAGTTAGTGGAAGTATCATTAAATGAAAATAAAGATGAAAAGAATTGCTAGATTATACCAAGGTTTCTGAAACTTTTTCTGTTTACAAACCCTTTTCACCCAAGAAATTTTTATGTGACCCCAGGTATATAGCTATATAAAATAGGTATCCAAGTGAAAAAATGACTGATAATCAATTAAAATTTGTACAATCTCCACATTCAGTTATGAGACTCCATATAGAGTTACAATCCACAGTTTAAGAAGCTGGGGATTTGACCAACAATACACACAAGAAATTCACATCACATGTAATGCTAGTTTTAGGATTTTTAGGCATAATTGCATATACATGGGTAATTTTTCAACATCGACCCTTGCAAATACTCCTGTTCCAACTTTCCCCTTCCTTCCCTCCACTCCTTCCCCTTGATGGCAGGCAGTCTTATACATGTTAAACATATTAAGGTATATAGTAAATACAATATATGTCTACATATTTACACAGTTCTCTTGTTGCACAAGAAAAATTGGAAATCCTTATTTTTAAAAACAGTTTACTTTTAATCTTGCACATGAGACCTTTCTGGCAATAGAAAGGACAATGGATTTTGAATTAATAATCTTATGGTAAAAGACTACTTCTGCATTTTACTAACTACTAATTTTGGGTAAGTCATTCTACTTCTGGAATTCGGTTTCCTTATCTATAATCTTCATCTTAAAAGTGTTTTTTTTTTTCATTTTTACTTACTTGTATACATTTTAATATCCTAGCAATAATTTCTTAAGTTTAAGGATTATTTCTATTTTAGTTTTGTATTCTTATATTATGTTGTTTTTCATTAGTAGATACTTAATAAAGATTTGATGAATTGAATTAAATTGAATTTCATTTCTTGTTTTAGGTCCCCACTCCTCACTCCCTCACCAGGACTACTTTATGGGGAATCTTTTCCATTGTATTCTTGTACTTTTATTAGTTTATTTGATCTATTTTTTACTTTTTCAGGATTCAAGAATGTAACTTGTCTTAGTTGGTGAATTGAATGCATCAAGGGAATGTAGAAACTCTTTTATGATCATTCTACTTAATTTTGGTATCATCTCTATATTCACCACTTTTTGACCTTCTCTTTTAGGCCAGAAATCATTGTTCTTGATACTGAAAAGAAAAATAATATGTTTTGAGGACTGGTTATTTTCATCTCACCTATTCCAGGTAGCCATACTACTTGGTCTTTGATTATTTTTTCTCCAACAAAGTAAATTTCAAATAAACAAACAACTCTTTTTATTCTCCTTAGAGTTCAGCTTTTCTACTCATTCTGAGTTTTAGTATGCCTGACACCATTCTTAATGGGCTCTGACATGGTTTTCTACTACTCTTCCATTACCTTAATTTTCTCAGCTGTAAAATGGAGATAATTCTAAGGTTACCTACCTAATCTGTTGTTAAGAAGAAAAAAAAATCTAATTCTCAGTCTCAGAAAATGATAGTCATTCCCTTTCGCTAAGGACATATTGTCTAGCATAGTGTGTAGGAGAAGAGCACCCCTGGGACTTTGCATTGCACATTTAGAGAGTTCACAATGCAAATCAGTATCTTTGCTTTGAAGTTTTCTTTGGTACAGTGATTTAGGATGTTTAAGAATCAGATCTCTCACAGGCTACAGGAAATATCCCCTCTTCTATGTTACAAATTTCCATCTATATTTTCTTCTGCCATTGGGCAACTTAAGTTCTGTCTCCTCCCAGGGCTAGGTCAAAGCTTTTGGATGATTTCATACTTTTTTCTCAGTTCATGGTGATATTCAAATTGCTCTGGGCTTTTCTACAAGACATTTAAGAGAGAAAGAGAGGAGAAGTAGAGTTCTCCTCACATTATTATTATTGCCTTGAATGTCAAATAAGGAATTTTATATTTGATTCTATAGGTAATATAAAGACATGGGAAATTATTAAGTTGGGAAGTGACATGGCTAGATAGGTTCAGTTGTGCAGTGATTAATTCTGTCAATTACCCAAGAACACACTAAGTTTTGAGAGGTTCTAGAGGAGATCAAAATAATGATATAATTGTGATTATTGGGGAAAATTCCAATAATTTATGAAACTGTATTCTAAAGAATAGCATGATGCAATATACTTCAATAGGGTAAGTATCTACACTGGTACATATATGGATTTTTTTAAATCTTTGAATTAATGACATTTATACTGTACTTTGAAATTTACAAATGCTTTATTCTAAAATGATTATGTGAGATTTGTGACTGTGAGATTTGCAGTGAAAATTCTGAGAAAACTGAGACTTAAAAAATGGCAGAGATAGTATTTGAATCCAAGTCTCTTGACTCAAATCCAATGTTCTTTTTAGTATTATTGATTATGATTTTTGTATGTATGTGTCTAGTCTCCCTAACTAGATTGTAAGTTTATTGAGATCAAAGACTTTGTTACCTCCCTAACTAGATTGTAAGTTTGTTGAGATCAAAGACTTTGTTACCTTCTCAATGTCTTGCACTCAAAGTACTGTGAATCATTGGGGAAAACACAATAGTCAATGGATAAGGAACCTGAGATTCCTTGATTATGCTTTTAGCTATTTATATTACCTTAAATAAATCATTTTTCATTTTTGGACTTAAGTTTTCTTATTTGTAGAAAGAATTACCTTAAGAAAAAATTATCTCAAGAGCTTCTTCCATTTTTAAAACTCTTTAGATCCAGTCATATCTGGACATGGATAAATAGAGATTAAATTTTTTCTTTATACATATATATATATATATATATATATATATATGTATATATATATATTTAAATTTATAGAAATTTTTTTATCTCACTATACTAAAAAAGAAGAAAAATAAAAACAATCCCATACAAGAAATAGTGATAGTCAAGAAAAACAAATTCCTTCATCGGCCACGTCTAAGAAAGCATTTCCGTCAATTTGTATCTGTGTCCTTGTCTGTTAAAAGGTAATTAAATGGTATACTTTATCATTGTCTTCCAGAATCATGGTTGGTCATGCCATTGATTAGAATTCATAAGGCTTTCAAATCTATTTTCTATTAACGTGTTGTTATCGTATCAATTGTTTTTGTTCTGCTTACTTTAATCTGTATCATTTAATAATATTTAACACTTATATTGTGCTTATTGTGTGCCATATATGATGCTAGGTACTTCACACATGTAAATTGTAAATTGTAAAGTTTGTAAAAATTGTAAAATTTGTAAAAAAATTTGTAAAAAATATTTAAATATTTTAATAATCTTGTAAGATATGTATTATTAGTATTATTATCATCAATATTTTACAGATGAGGAAATTGAGGATAACTGACATTAAATAACTAATTCAGGATCTCATAGCTAGTAAGTATCTAAGGCTGGTTATGAATTCAAATCTTCCTCACACCAGACCCAGTGCTCTGTCCACTGTGTCACTTAGCTGCCTACAACTGATATGTTTTTTTGACTCTATCCCCTTTTTCACTTATTATATAGCACAATAATTTTTTATATATCACAATCTGTTGTTCAAATATAATTGTTAGGGAAATGGCTGGGGATAACAAAATGAGGAATGAAAAATTACAATAAGAAAAAAATATTAGGTTCAGAGATTTAGTACTAGAAGGGACTTGAAAGATCAGCTAGTCTAATACTCCTGTCATTCAAATAAAGAAATTAAGCTCCAGAATCATTAAGTAACTTAAGTAAAGTCACATAAGTTTTGAGAAATACAGGATTTGAATTCAGATTCTCCTTCCTGAAATCCAGTGCTCTCTCCTCTGTATTATTTCTCATAAAATTGAAATGATTGGTTCTTTTTTTTCCCTCAGATATCATTTTAAAGATCGTAGGCCCATAGTCTAATTTTGCTTCAATGTGTCAATATAAATTCTGAATGTAAAGCCGTAATTTTTTGCTCCTTTCCCATGTGTCTGCTCTGTAGTATAATGAACATTTAAAAGAGATTGTCATCTCTGGAGGCACAGTTAAAACATAAAAAAAAGATTTTTAAAGTAAATTCAATTAAATAAGAAATGAATGATTTTTTTCAAGAAATAAAAGTGACAATGACAGCACTAAAATGACTTAAACCAATATTTTAGGAAAGGTCTTTTAATTTATTGAAAAAACGATCTCTTGTCCTGAGCACCAGAGTTTTACATCCATGTCCCTTCAAACAATCCCCCAAGATCATTCTGTTTTCAGTATCCATCTTACCATTCTATGTCAGTAAAAGCTGCTCTGATTATAATAAAGAAATATTCTTTATCATGAACAAATGTTAGCCAAGAATCAAACTATCAAATGTGAAGGCTCCCAAAGAACTCACTTTGATGCAGTTAAAAAAAAAATTAATTTTTCAAATGTTATCTGGGTTAGTATTCAGTGCATGAATAGCAGAACATGTACTGAATTATAAAAGCCCACTGGTCCAGAAATGCAATGAGAATACATAATTGAAAACTAGAGGTAATTCTAGTGTGAAAAATATTCCAAATAATAAACCTTAAATAAGATATTTAAGAAATAGATTGCTTTTTTATAGAAGTTTATAGTTGAAGTTTTGAAAAATGGTTTTACGGGATACTAACATATTTAAAACATTGTATATTCAATAAAATATGTGTCCTAGATAATTTATGAAGACCAGAGTTTGCCTCAGAACCATAGCAATAAAAGTTTGGCATCTACTAAGTGCTATTTACACAAAAGCCTAAATGAATTTCAAAAAAATCTAAATCCATTTTTTTTAGAAAGGAAAGAAAATAGTTCAGGCAGCTCCAGGGATTAAGGCTATTTGTATAGATAATGAAAAAACAATGAAAAATGATTTCCTCTGTGATATCTGATATAACCATTTTGCTGAAGTTCCATTATTTGGTTAGTGATGGCAAGATTGTCAATCAAGTGAGGTCTTGAAGTATCTGTTGTTCTCATGAAGATTGCATAGAGTAGATGGAGGCAGATCAGATTTCATCAAGAGTTATGATTCTGATGATCCATTTTCAATTTTGAAGACACTGTTTCTATGTATACCCTTGGTATTCATCTGTACTTTAAAAATTTACAACAGCTATTTTTTCATGAGGGATAATTCATAGTTAAGATTAATGAGATAAAGAAAAGCATCATATGAATCAAGATTTCCACAGAAGAATTTTAGGTAGTGAAACTAGAAGCAAATTTATTGTCACAAATGAGGAAATTGATAATGAAATGTAATGCTAATATTACAGTATCACCATAAGAAGCTATAATGACAAGAATTCAGAGAGTTAAAATACTTATATTAACTGATTCAGAGAGAAATAAGAACCAGTGAAATAAAATACCTGAGGACAAAAATGTAAATAAATGAAATGAATGCTATATAATTATAACAATAAATCTTGACCATAAAGAAGAATCGACAACTATCATCTTCTCTTTGAAGATCTGAGGAATTCTTGGAATGGAATAGATAATATGTTGTCAGACATAGCTGAGGAGTTGTTTGGTTTTGATGAAGAGATTTTCTGCCTTTTAGAATAATTGCTCTGATAGATAACTCATTCTTCAAGTGAGGAGAAATTTTATATGTACATATACATACATTTGTATTTAAAGATGTTAATATTTAAAAAGAAATAACAAAAATAAGGGAAAAATTTAAAATTCAAAGTTTTAGTTCAATGGGAATATAATACTTAGCTCTTTGTTTATATTTTAAAATTTTCTACCAAGTGCTTTGACATTTGGGTTTTTGACATTTGGCTAAAGTCCTGGAAGGAAAATTAACATTCATTAAATGCTTCCTGGGTACCAGAAACTGTGCTAAGTGATTTCCAAATATCATCTAAGGTGCTATAGTGATCATTAGTTTACAATTGAAGTAATTGAAACAGATAGAAAAATAATATAACTAAGTAAATGAGGCTAGCTTCCAATTCAAGTCTTCCTGTCTCCAAGCCTAGCATTTTATCCACTGAGCCATTTATCTACATTAATCACATGGTTCAATCAGCTGCTGCAAATGCAAGAAAAAAAAGATAGCCTATCCAAGAAAGAGAAAGGAAAAAAAGAGTCATGTGAAGAGGTAGAAGGTAGATGATCAGAGAATATATCAGAAAGACAATATCACAGGAAGGCTTCATAATGATTGATAATCTTCATCTGTTATAATGAGTAGCACAGTTGTGGTAAGAATAAGAAAGATGAAGTCATAAAACCTGGTGAAAATCATGAAAAAGCTTAGAGAATAAGTCTGGACAATGATACACTGCCAAGACATTGCATCATTAAAGCATCTCATATTCAAGTGATGCATATCAGTCAGGAAAACAGGGACACTTGCCTACCTGGGGAAATATTCTTAAGAGGCTAAGTATTGTGGTATCTGTATAATCTGTGTGCTAAATTAGGCCAGGAACCCTCTGAGGAAAAACAGCAACAACATTATACCCAACACAGTATACTACACTAGTGTACTTCTTAATTTGTTAAACACAGACACATTTGTAAATTAATGTGGAATTTGGAATTGGGCCTATAGCCTTATTGAAATACAGGAAATGAAAATGCCAATGGAAGGAATAGACCAATACTTCTATAAATGTTCATCACCCATTAATTTAAGATCTTATACAGGGCAACATAAAATTGTATATTTTTGAAAAATGTCTCATAGTGACATAGTGAAGTCACAAAGAGTATGACACTGTCACAATGATTTAAGAAATGAATGTACTTCACATTGATTTTCTGCCTGTAACCTTTCAACTTGAGGATTTTACATTTCTTGGAAAATAAGTCACAATAAAGATTTATTTATGAGCTCTTCTCTAGAAGTTAATAAATCTATACTTGGAAAAAACCCTATATTTATAAAGAAAATAGAAAATGTGTTTTTCTACCAAAAAAAGGAATGAATAATAATTCCACATTTTGGGCAAAATTTGAAAATGTGACAGAGGACCTATTACCATCCAAATATCAAATATACAAGTATATTTACAAGTGATATTGTGCTTTATGTACCTCATTCCTACCATCTCATCTTTGCCAATTAGTCTACCTTGTTTTCAAGACAGCTCATGTTTTCCTCACCTGTTCTTTTGAATGCTTCCAGTATCAGTGGAAGAGAATGGTCAGGACCCTAAATTATCATTTCTTTTCAATGGCCCTATTGTTCCTTAACCTCATCACCTGACAATGGAGCCATTTTATGCAAACGTACAAGGAAGAAGAAAGCTGTGATGGCCTTGACATGCCACCCATTTACTAAAAATCTGGTCCAAACTGGTACTACCAGGGTGGGAAATATAAGAGAAGATATGATGTTAGAATGTTGGGAACATCAACTAGAGCATTAATTGAATATGAAATGAAAAAACTACCTTTGGGGATGTAAAGGTGAAGAGATAATCAGAATCAGATTTATCTGCAGACAAGGGGATTCAAACAGGCAAGGAAATGCGTGCTAATTAACTGCTCTAGGTACAGTGGGGAAACATACACAATCTCTATTCTTGATTTATATTAAAAGGAAGTTCATCTTCCCAGGACTGTCTGGGGAAAACAAAATCTCTGCTTTCATAATCTTCAATTACAATTGTTTTGTAGGGCATGCTGTATCAACTAGGAAGATCAACTACCTCTTGAGATATCCCATTTTCCTTTTTTTAGGCCTAATTGTTGATAGCTACCAACCCCCACTTCCTTCACTCTCCACATACCTACCTAACCCAGCACAAATTTGTCTTTTATTTCCACTTTCCACCTCGTTGTGGGCTAAAACAGAGAAAGTCTCATTTATCTTCCATATGACATTTCTTTAGTTACTTGAAGACACTAATCATGGCCTACTTAAGAATCCTTTTTTTTAAAGCACTTCCAATTTTTTCATCTAATCTTCACAGACATGATCTTATTAACCCTTCACTATCCTGGATGTCCCCCTGTCCTAGGAGGCATTCCAACAACAATATTTTATTAAAAATGATCAGGAAAACAAAGTAATTCATTGGTTTGTGGATATCAAAGCAGCCGTAAGGAATGTCCTGCATTGTCTCAAAAGCGCACTATTCTCTATAAAGTAGTAAGTATATAAAAAGTCCACACACGAGTTTCAAGTCAGTCTACATGGGAACAAACTAAGTGCCCTACTCTACACCACATCATTCAAACTGTCCTTGGTCTGTATTTCAGTGTACTTACCAACAGCCTCCTCTTATTGAATGTTAAGCTTTTCAATGTCTTTCCAACACTGGGAATACCTGCAAAAAAGAACAAGAATAATGGAAGTGGAGGTAGAGCCAAGATGGCAGAATAAAGGCAGAAATTCACTGACCTCTCCACAAACTGCTCCAAATTCCTTTAAATCATTATTACATTCTCTAAAGAAATTTTTTTGAGCATCAGAACATAAAAAAATGGAGTAGAACATTTTTCATTCAAAGACAATTTAGAAGGTCAGCAGAAAAGTTCTGTGAAACTAGAATGGGAATCCAACATGAGGTTCTGGTGCTTGTTGACAGGTTCCCTAGAAGGATCTCTGAAAACAGCTGCCAAAAATCCTGTAGGTTAGGACATTGCCTTCATCCTAGAAATAGAGGTTTACCTTATTGGAGTTAAAAGCAAAGTAATAAGTTAGGAAAGTGATCAGACAATAGTAATATTAACAAGATTCTGACCATAGAAAACTACTATAGTGACAAGGAAAACCAAAACACACATTCAGAAGAAGATAACAAAATCAAAGCTCCTACAGCCAACATCTCCAACAAAAGTAAGAATTGGGCTTAGGCCATGGAAAGGCTCAAAAGGGATTTTGAGAATCAGGAGAAATGGAGGAAAACCAAAGAGAATTGAGAGTGATGCAAAAGAAAATACCAAAATCTAATGAGAAGAAAAATGCCTTAAGAAAAATTGAATTAAATAGGAAAGAGATACAAAAGCTCACTGAGGAAAATAAGTCTTAAAAATAAACCACTATTGACAGGAACAAATAATGATGAATGTTGGAGGGGATGTGGGAAAACTAGGACACTGATACATTGTTGGTGGAGTTGTGAAAGAATCCAGCCATTCTGGAGAACAATTTGGAACTATGCCCAAAAAGTTATCAAACTGTGCATACCCTTTGACCCAGCATGGCTGTTATTGGGATTATATCCCAAAGAAATACTAAAGAGCGGAAAGGGACCTGTATGTGCCAAAATGTTTGTGGCAGCTCTTTTTGTTGTAGCTAGAAACTGGAAGTTGAATGGATGTCCATCAATTGGAGAATGGTTGGGTAAATTGTGGTATATGAAGGTTATGGAATATTATTGCTCTGTAAGAAATGACCAGCAGGAGGAATACAGAGAGGCTTGGAGAGACTTAAATCAACTGTTGCTGAGTGAAATGAGCAGAACCAGAAGAGCACTATACACTTCAACAACAATACTGTATGAGGATGTATTCTGATGGAAGTGGGAATCTTCAACATAAAGAAGATCCAACTCACTTCCAGTTGATCAATGATGGACAGAAATAACTACACCCAGAGAAGGAACACTGGGAAGTGAATGTAAATTGTTAGCACTAATATCTGTCTACCCAGGGTACTTATACCTTCGGAAGCTAATAATTAATGTGCAACAAGAAAATGGTATTTACACACATATATTTTATCTAGGTTATATTGTAACACATGTAAAATGTATGGGATTACCTGTCATTGGGGGGAGGGAGTGGAGGGAGGGAGGGGATAATTTGGAAAAATGAATAAAAAAAAAAGGAAAGGCAAAACAAATAAAATAAAATAAATAAACCACAATTTTCCATAATATGATTGGATAATCTCTTTTAAGAAGTTAAGGAAAATTGTTGTGATATTCTAGAACCAGAGGGTAAAGTATGAATCCAAAGAATTTATCAATCACTTCCTGAGAGAGCTTAATATGAAAACTCCTAGGAATATTATTATTATTATTTTTTTATTATAGCTTTTTATTGACAGAACATATGCATGAGTAAATTTTCAATATTGTCCCTTGCACTCACTCTATTCCAACTTTTCCCTTCCTTCCCTCCACCCCATCCCCTAGACGGCAGGCAGTTTCATACATGTTAAACATGTTAAAGTATATCTTAAATACAATATATGTGTATATTTATACAGTTCTCTTGTTTCACAAGAAAAATTGGATTTACAAAGCTAAAAATAACGTGGGAAGAAAAACAAAAATGCAAGCAGTCCACATTCATTTCCCAGAA
Source organism: Sminthopsis crassicaudata (assembly GCF_048593235.1). Taxonomy (NCBI): domain Eukaryota; kingdom Metazoa; phylum Chordata; class Mammalia; order Dasyuromorphia; family Dasyuridae; genus Sminthopsis; species Sminthopsis crassicaudata. The sequence continues at coordinate 187,050,298 of NC_133620.1, forward strand.
CAGCTGGTTCTGTTTATCACTGATCATTTGGAACTGAATTGGATGTTTTCATTGTCAAAGATATCTACTTCCATCAGATTTGATCCTCATATAGTATTGTTATTGAAGTGTATAATGATCTCCTGGTTCTGCTCATTTCACTTAGCATCAGTTCATGTCAGTCTCTCCAATCCTCTCTGTATTCATTCTGCTGGTCATTTCTTACAGAACAATAATATCCCATAACATTCATACATCACAAGTTATTCTCCAATTGATAGGCATCCATTCAATTTCCAGTTTCTAGCCACTAAGAAAAGGACTGCCACAAACCTTTTTGCACATACAGGTCCCTTTCCCTTCTTTAAGATCTCTTTGGGATATAAGCACAGTAGTAGCACTGCTGGATCAAAGGGTATGCACAGTTTGATAACTCTTTAAACATAGTTCCAAATTGCTCTCCAGAATGGTTGGATCCTTCACAATTCCACCAAGAATGCATCAGTTTCTCAGTTTTCTCTTCATTATCTTTTCCTGTCATCTTAGCCCATCTGACAGGTGTGTAATGGTATCTCAGAGTTGTCTCAATTTGCATTTCTCTGATCAATAGTGATTTGGAACACCCTTTCATATGAGTAGAGATAGTTTCAATTTCATCATCTGATAATTGTCTGTTCATATCCTTTGACCATTTATCAATTGGAAAGTGGCTTGATTTCCTATAAATTAGAGTCAATTCTCTATATATTTTGGAAATGAGGTCTTTATCAGAACCTTTAACTGTAAAATGTTTTCCCAATTTGTTGCCTCCCTTCTAATCTTGTTTACATTAGTTAGAAAGTTACAAAAAGTACAAAAGTTTTTGTACAAAAAATACAAAAACTTGTTAACTTGATAAAATCAAAATTTTCTATTTTGTGATCAATAATGATCTCTAGTTCTTCTTTGGTAACAAATTCCTTCCTCCTCCTCAAATATGAGAGGCAAACTATCCTATGTTCCTCTAATTTATTTACAATCTCATTCTTTTTGCCTAAATCATGAACCTATTTTGATCTTATCTTAATATATGGTATTAAGTGCCTAGTTTCTGCCATACTAGTTTCCAATTTTTTTAGCAGTTTTTGTTAAATAGTGAATAGTGAAAGAGTTCTGTGCTCTGATCTTTTAGGTTGAATAATATAATGTATTTCCTAAAGTAGAATTTACGAATTTACTTAGACTATTGCTTTCATAATTAAAAAAAAAAGATTGGATGAGCATCCAGGAATACCCAGGAGCATGCTTTATGAAGCAATCTTCCACTTCCTAGAGGATAGGTTCATGAGACAAAATGACATAATAATACTCCATGTCTTTTTCAATTTGACTTTGTTACAATGGAGATTTTATTTGGATTTAGTATCAGACTATTCATCAGGAAAATTAAAAGTTGTCATCTAAGAGAGGATTAAAATTCTCCAATATCTTCAATAGAAAATAAAGGAGCCAGGCATATTAAAGAAAAACTATACTTTGAAAAATCTTTGTCTAGAGACTTGACTGATTTAATATTTGGGAGGTCAGAATATTCAGCACTGTTAAAAACATAGACAAAAAATGGCAAACTTCCTCTTAGGAGTTTACAATCCAGTGAAGCAAGATTTACAATAAAAAAAAAACATTTTTTGGTACTTTAAAAACCCTTATTTCTATTAGAACAAGAAAGATATGAAATAGAAAAAATGAATTATTGAAATAACCTGCCAGACTCTCTACCTATATTACCATTGGGACACTTGAGGAAGAAGAAAAATTTTATATTCCTTATTTTCTTATCTTGGTAGCCCAGATAGCCACCGGCTCAGGTAATTTCCCTAGATGCATTAGGAGCAATGCAGAAAACATGTTAGGAGAACTGTAGGAGTGTGGAAAGAAAGTGTCTTGACAAATAAAACATGTCAAAGAACTGGAACTGTGATTATTGAGGAAAAATGTACTTTGATACTGAAGTATGTAATTTATAACTAATATAAGCTTGTTTTGCTCCCTTTGGCTGGGGAATCTAAATACCAAAGGCAGAAGAGGGAAAGCAGAAGAATCTCATTTGTTCTCAACTGATTTTTACTCCAGGTTTTGTTGTGAAGTTTCTATAAAATTAAACTCTTTTCAACTCTCAGATCCATTCTTTTAAACAAGGAATGTAGAAATAACTATATGGAGAATCCATAGAAATATTTGTCATTTATCTCATTTTTGTCTGAAGCTTTGCATGGACCTTTCTGGTATGTGTGGCTTTATTATTAATGACACAGAAGCTTTTAAAAAGTTTTTAAACATTTAAAATTTTTTTTCTCATCAACATCTGCATATTCTTTTATGTAATAGAAGCTTAAGAAATGTTGATTTCAAATTTAAGTTTGAGGCAGACACTACTTAAAAGTTATCTCAAGCACTAATATCTAATATTTAAAACACTTTAAAGAAGTTAAAAAACACAGACATTTTTAAAAAAGATTTGGATGACATGAAAGTCTGATCACTTCTCTTGCTTGTAATCCTATTGGGGGGTGACTGAAAGTAGCTGAAAGTTTGAGTTCATGAGTTCTCTGTGAAATTAACTAGCAGAGAGGGAAGGGGGAAGGAGGGAGGGAGGGAGGGAGGGAGGGGGAGAGAGAGAGAGGGAGAGAGAGAGAGAGAGAGAGAAAGAGAGAGAGAGAGAGAGAGAGAGAGAGAGAGAGAGAGAGAGAGAGAGAGAGAGAGAGAGAGAGAGAGAGAGAGAAGAAGGATGGGAAGAGGGAGGGAGAGACATGTGAGGGAAGGAGGGTGAGGGAGGGAGGGAGAGAGAGATGGGCCACTTCCTTCTTTTAAAATCTTTCTTTTTAAATATGTAAAAATAAAATATGCAGGTATACAAAATAATTATGTTGAAACAAAGTTCTTGAGATAAAAATTTCACAGACATCACTTTGAGAATCCATGCTTTGGGAGTTGTTTTGTGGTATTTATATAACCTATTTTAGTAATGTAAGTCTGTTTCATTCAATCACCAAATGTTGATGGAACACTTCCTTTAACATGTTAGAGTAGAATTTTGCTGCTCTTCTTCCTCTCCCTTTTCTAAATTACTTTCAAAGACTGCATATAAAAGGGATGATCCTGGAGGAAAGTAAGAATTGAAAACTATGTTATGATAGTACAAGCCTACATAAAAAGTGAAAGAAATAATAATAATAAAAAAGACCGGATTTATATATCTAATCTTAATTATACCTTTGAATTTCAGTCCCAAATCACTAAATTCTTATTGGATATATCCTAACAGAAGCCATCTCTAAGGCAAGTATCTCAAATTCAACATGTGCAAAAGAGAACTTAGTTTTTCTACTTCTGTCAAGTGTATCACCACATGTTCAGTTCTTTCTGACTTACATTATTAGGTCCATTATCAACTCCTACATCTTTCCCTCACCCTCTTCCTATCATATTCAGTTCCTAAACCTTAGTGATTTTACCCCTATAAAGTGTATGGCACCCATTCCCTTCTCTATATTTACACAGACACAATTACTTTTGAGTTTTTAATCACCTTTCCTGTGGTTGGTTGAAATAACCTCCTAACTAATCTCCCTGCCTCTAGGGTCTCTCTTCTTGTTAATATCTTCTGTACATTAAATTATTTCTCCTAAACTGAGACTATTTTAAACAAAATGTAGCTTTCAGAAACAGAGAGGTGATAATCTTAGTGTATTCTGTTCTTGTCAGAAATTACCTGAAGTATTGTATGCTATTCTGGGTACCGCAGTTTTTGAAGAAGGTTGATAAGGTAGATATTTTGCCTAATGGGATTTGACCTCAGAGGACAGAACCAGGACACTTCACAGAAAGGCTAATATACACTTGATATTAAAAGAATCCCCCCCTGCCAATTTATGAATAATTAAAGTTATCTAAATGTAGAATGGATTGCCTTGAGAGCTAGTGGATTCCTATACCTTAGAAGTCTTCAAGCTGAAGCTGAATGATGAAGGGCTAATTATGCTATAGTAAGGATTACTTTGTGTGTTCATTTTTCCATGTGGTTTCTTAGATCTCTTCCAACTCTTAAATTCTGCAATTCTGTAGTTCTTCTTGTTAAGTTGTAAAGCATTATGTACAAAAATACACATTTTTATGTAGCTTAAAAGTAAATTATAATTAATCACCGGCTTCTAGAATCCAGATAATATCTTTTATGTTATTATTCAATCTCATTCAATTATTTTTCCTCTGGTTACTTCTTTTCATAGTTATAATAAAACTCACACTTTTGCATTATCTTCATCTAAGAGGTAAATGTATGAAGGCCAATCAAGCACTTAGAGAATTATTTTAATCTCCCTAGAGGAAGTAATGTGTTTAGTATAAGAAAGTAGAATTAGATCCCATAGACAAGACATGAGGCATCCATTCATTCTAAATAACTTGATAAGCACATTTTCCTCTTTGATCCTAATCAAGAGTAAAATCAGAGATGGTTGTAGTAAATGGTAAGGATCTGTTTTTTTTTTTTATCTTAGAATGTAATAGGGAATAGTCATTTCAGATCATATCATAGAACCACAGGTATTAAAACTGGAAAGATGGGATTAGACTATTCTTTTCTCTAGTAATGCAATAATATCTTCTATGATTTTTTTCTTATTTTGTTGAGTTTTTCTCTAAATTATTCATGCATGTTTTGGATTTTATTTTTGTTAGTTTTGACTTATTTTGACCCCAAATAAACAGTAGGTTGTAGCTTCATGAGGGAGAAATTATGTTTTACCCTTTTGTTTTCCCCAGGGCTTAACAGAATGCTTTTCACCTAGAGTTCCTTCTTTTTAAAATTGTATCTAATTTGGCCATCTATATGTCATTATATCTGTATTTTATTTCATATTTTAGATACAGTCTTTTTTAAAGGATGTGGGCAGGATGAACAGATTAGGGATCGATTGCTTATTCTTGGCATCATGAATCATTACATCTGTTTGATTTATAGCCTAGTGTGAGATAATCTATTTGCGGCTATTTTAAAGAGCCTGAAAATCCCCCCTACAAGAATCTTTGTGAGGTGGGTCTATCCTATGCTGCAACTTTTTATACTAGATATAATCATATGTATTTGCATTATATCAAATACTAGTTTATGAATCAAACTAAAAGAGACCACCTAGAGAAAAACTTTGTTTCTTTTGGTGTCTAAATTGCATACCCAATAACCTAATTTAAATTCTTTTAAATAATTATTTGAATAGGTAGCTTTTAAGTACCTTCTCTATGCATAACCTTATAATAGTCACTTGGGGAGATAGAAAGTTAGTAAATTGTGGTACCTGTCTTTATAGAATTTATCATCTAGTTGTGGTAGCTCTGACAAATATCTAAATTACTATAGTATAATTACAGCTAGCATTCTCTGAAGGAAAGAAACTGTCTCAGAATATTATACAAGGCAAGAAACAACAATTGAATGTGAGACATGAATTGTCACTAATTCCTTCCCTACTGGTGATGAAGCACCAGGAAATCTGGGCAGCATATCAGTATGCATAAGATATAGAGGGTTACTGGAGGAAATATATACAGATATCCCATTTATACTTTCCCATCTCTGTTTTATTTTTCCTTGGGTGCCAGACAAATCAGCAGAGTATAAAGATACATATAAAAGGGAAGAAGTCTGTGGACTATGGAACAGTCTGGTTAATATATTCTACTGTGGGCAGCTTGGTAGTACAATGGATATAATACCTGATCTAGAGTCAGGAAGACCTGAATTCAAATTCAGCCCCAGACATTTCCTAACTGTATGACCCTGGGCAAATCTCTTAACTCTACTTGCCTCGATTTCCTCAATGTGTAAAATGAGCTTGTGAAGGAAATGGCAAACTACTCATGGATCTTTGCTAATAATATACCATATAAGGTCATGAAGAGTCTGACATAACTGAAAGTACCAAATAACAACTGTGACAGAGGCTCTTTTTGAATCCTCCTCTTCCCTTCATTCTCATTCACTATTATCCTCTGGGTTGTGCTGCTTTTTAGAACAATAAAAACAAGTATATACCATATTGTAACCTCACAGGGAGAAGAAAGGGAGAAAAATGATTAAATGTAATTTTAGAGAAACTATAAAAATGCACAGTTGCTTCTCATCCCTTAAGTACACTGGCTAGTTAATTTACTAGTTGTACTTGCTCCTTTTTTTTTTCATTCCAATAGGTCAGCTACACCATTTCCTCAGTAGTTCCTGAATTGAAGTTATTAGTCAATCAATGAGAGTTCATTAAGTGCTTACTATAAGCCAGCACTATACTAGGCATTGGACAGTCACACAGTTTTCCATCTTTTCATTTTTTTCTACTTCAGTCCAACCTTCCCATGACTATCAAATGAGCACATAGGTGATTTAGTAGATAGAGTGTCAGACCTGGAATAAGTAAACCCTGAATTAAAAACTGGCCTCAGCTTCTTATTATCTGTGTGCCTCAGTTTCCTCATCTGAAAAATGAGGATAATAATAGTATCTACCTCCCAGAGTTTGGATGAAGATAAAATTAGATATTAAGGTCCTTAGTGTCTGGCCCAACATGAGTGCTACATAAATATTAATCATGGTAATTTATTATTATTAGCTATAAAATTAATCTGCCTAAAGCTTAAGTATAACCATCTCACCCTCTTTTGCAATAATATTCAATATCTTCCTATTGCCTACAGAATCAAATATAAAATCCTTTTCTTAGTTTGTAGTGTTCTTCACAACTTAACCTATTTCTACTTTTCTAGGTTTCTTGTATCTTACCATTTTCTCCTCTTTTTTTTTTCTTAATTGTTTCTCAAGACAGACACTCTATTTCCTAAGTTGGAACATTTTCAACTGAGAGATCAAGGACTCCATGATGAAAGAGGCAATGAAGATTTTAAAGTTAATCAGGGGATTGAAGGAGACTATTGACATTTCAAATATATTGAAGGAAGAAGCATAAGTAAAATCAAGACATTGATATCCCTTCACATCCTGTTTTTAACTTACCTTTCCAGATGGCTTTGTATTAAGTACTTTAGTACTTTATGTGTTCACCAAACTGGTCTTCATACTAGTCTTTACACATTATGCCATCTCCTGAATCTATGACTTTGTACAAATGTACCAAGTATACAATTTGTCTCCTCAAGGAAGTCTCTCATATTTTATAATCTGTTTAATTTTTACTGTCTACTCCCACAACACAATGTTAGATTCATAGTAAGAGCTTAATAAACATTTGTTTTTGATTATTGAAATTAGGCAATTTTGAAAAATCTAAAATTTCAGAAAATAATATTTTTGAAAATATGATCCTAAAAGACTTAAAATAGAGATGGGCAGTTATTCAAAACCTCAAGTTTTATGTCTTTTCCTTCTTCTATAAGAAAAAACATATGCGTTCTGGAATCCAAACTGTCAAATACTTAAACATCATTAGCTGTTAATGTACCATTCTTAGCCTTTTCACTGTGCATTTCAAATTTTTAAGTTATGTCCAAAAACTACATATTTCTCTGTATTATGGATATGTTCAAATCATGACATTTCATAAATATATGAACTTCAACAAACAGTTTATAACAATAGACCTTTTTCATATATTTGCTTGTTCTACTACTGATAAAAGATTTTAAAGCAAGCAGGTCGAGAATATGGTGGCTTAGGTTTTTCCCTTCGTCTTTTTTTGCTTTTTGCTTTATCTTTGTGGTGTAGCACAAATAACTCTTAAAATATTTTTTTTTACTTTACCACACAATAAAAAAGTACTTTGTGAGTTACCTGATTTTAGGAGATTGGAAGGTACAAAAGAAGGCTATCAAGGCACAAAGTATGGGGATTGATAGATCCTTGGCCTGGGGTCTTAATTTGTACAATCAAAACTAAGAAAAAAATGCAGCTGAGCTGAGGTTCTGTTGAAGATGATTAGATGATGAGATCATAGACTATGAAGAACCTTAGAACAGTTCAATCATTTAATTTTAGAGATAAAGAAAATAAGGTTTAGTGAAGTTAGGTAGCTATAAAATGGTAACTCTTTGGTCAGTTCAATAAATATTGATTAAATGCCTGATATGTGCCAGGGTCTTCTTTAAGTGCTGCAACACAAAAAGGCTAAATATCTCTCTATCCCACGAGCTCACAATCTAATCACATTAATAATGGTCACAATCTAGTAGGGAAATAGTAAATAGATAAAAGAATTATCTTGGATAAATCAGTCAGCAAATATTTATATAAGATACTATGGCAATATGCTAGACCCTGGGAATATAAAAAAAATTATTAATAGTCCCTATTCTTGAAAAGTTTATGGAGGACTATATAAGTTGATAATGTAATAAATGATAGAAAATATAAAGGCAAAAGGAAAAGGGGACATCAGAGGATGAGATGGTGTCATGGAAGCAATAAAATTGAGTTTGGAAAGACTTTGGGAGATAGGAAAGGAAAATGGCCTGGTGTGCGATGGTTGATGGGGTCATGACTGAATGAATGAACAAGAACCATGATAACAAGGTAGTAGATAGTGTCAGACTTGGAGTAAGAAAGACCCTGAGACATATGCTATCTCATATACTTACTAGCTATGTGACTATGGGCAAATCATTTAACTTCTTAATCTTGATATTTTCAGTTTAAAATGGAGTAATCATAGCTGATACTTCGCAAAATTGTTTTGAGCATCAAATGAGGTAAGATTTTAAAGTGTTTAACATAGTGCCTAACACATAGTAGATGTCTAATAAATGCTGGCAATTATTATTATTAGGAGATAGCATAAAATTTAACAAATAAATATTAAGTATAACTTAACTTTGTTTGCATAGGGATACAGATAAGAAAAAGAAAAACAGCTCTTGCTCTTAAGGAGCTTATAGTCTAATAGAAGATACCACATAGATAGTAGCTGAAAAGCAGGTATGGAGGAAGAGGCTACCAAGGAACAAAACATTCTGTGAACCATTAAATGCTTTTTAAAAATTATTTTGTAATTATATTCACAACAAATCCATATAAGAAATTTGACAGGAACTGTAAGTTCTTTTGGTTGAGAATCATATGATGACATCTTGCTTCCTTTCTTCTCAGCATTAAATCATGTAGTCCTGATCAAGTATTGCATATTTCTGCATATATGTTTTCTTTTTCAGTATGTTTGAATATTGCCTCCTCTGGAAAATCTTTTCCTATTAGGGAAAAAAAAACAAAAAAGAAAAAAAAATCTGACTTCCATTTCCTTAGCTGCAGTGAGATAGTTTTTAATGATTTCTAAGTTTAATGGTGGACTTATGAACTGTCTAATCCTTCTGGAGAGCAATATGGAACTATATCCAAAAGGCTATCAAACTGTGGATACTCTGATCCAGCAGTGTCTCTACTGGGTTTGTATCCCAAAGAGATCATAAAAAAGGGAAAAGACCACATATGCAAACATGTTTGTAGTAGTCCTTTTTGTAGTGACAAGAAACTGAAAACTGAGTGGATGCCCATTGAATGGAGAATGGCTAAGTAAGTTATGATATATGAATATGATTTTTCTATAAGAAATAATAAGCAGGATGATTTCAGAAAGACCTGGAAAAACTTACAAGAATTTCTATTAAGTGAAGTGGGTGGAATGAAGAGGACATAGCAACAACAAGATTATATGATGATTAATTGTGATGGACATGATGCTTTTCAATAGAGGTGATTCAGTCCAGTTCCAATGGTCTTGTGATGGAGAAAGCCATCTGCACCTAGAGAGAGGACTCTGGGGACTGAGAGTGGATTACAACATTGTATTTTCACTTTTTTGTTGTTGTTTGCTTGTATTTTGTTTTCTTTCTCATATTTTCTCTTTTAGATCTGATTTTTCTTTTGCAGTTTGATAAATGTGGAAATATGTTAAAAAGAATTGCATGTTTAACCTATGCTGAATTATTTGCTGTCTAGATGAGGAGGTAGGGGGAAAGAAGGGAGAAAAAAAAATGGAACACAAGATCTTGCAAGGGTGAATGTTGAAAACCATCTATATATATATATATGTTTTGAAAAAAAAGCTTTAAAAATAGATCATTTATCAATTCCTTCAGAAATTTAGGCGTCCAGTTTTCCCACAATGAAAGATTTAGTACATTTTAGTTACCTTATTTGTAAAATGAAGGAGTTGTTTTTAAATGACCACTAAGATCTCTTTTAAATATATATTGTACTTTTTTATGATCTTCCAAAATTATTTAATTTCAAGAAAGGAAGGTATGTTAGAGGAAATAAATTAAAAACATTTTGGGCACATTTACTACTCAATCAGTAGTTATTTATGGAAGAATCTCCTAATTATCCTTGGTACAAATTATTAAAAATTAAATCTTATTAGAAGACATATTCCTTTAATATAAGGGTATATTTTATGTATGTAAATATTTATATATTATTATTAACAATATGTATATATGTATGTATGTGTATCTCTCTCTCTTTCTCTATATATATATATATATATAACATCTATATATTTATTTTTGTTATATACTCACCCTTTCTACAGTTGAATGCTTGCTCCTTAGGAACAGGAACTGTTTTTCAAATTGTCTCTGTATCTCTAGTATTAGGCAAAGTACTTTAAGTAACTTAAAGTACATATTTATAAAATAAATATTTGTTAAATTGAATTAGATTTAATAAATAGCACCTGCTAAAGTGGGCTAGAGAAGTTCATACTAACAATGCTGTAGGATTATTCAAATAGCATAAATATAAAAATTAGGCAATTATTGCAAATATTCAAATAATTTCACTGAATGGGAAAGGAAAAAAAGGTACTTTGAAATAAAGATGAAAACAAAGGGAAACATCTCTAAGATTTCAATGAATCAGTTTTCATAATTGTCCTGACTTAAAATAAATGAAAGATTGTTGTAGGAAAAGGGTATATATATTCTACTTGACCATATAGATTAGAAAAAGGAAAAATTGGAAGAAGGTTTTTTTTGCTGTTATTTAGTCATGATTGACTTTTTGTGATCCTATTGGGGCTTTACTTGGCAAAAATATTGGAATGTTTTGTCATTTCCTTCTTTAGCTCATTTTATAAATAAGAAAAGTGAAGTAACAAGGTTTGCCCATGATTATACTTTCCCTGAAGTTACAGAGAAGCAAAAATTTTGTTCAACTTAAAATGAAGGATTTCATAATTAGAAATATGTTAAAATGAAGTGCTCTGGCCTGTATGGAAATATACCTTGTCATTGGAGATTTCCAAGTAGAGACCAGACAACCATTTGTCAAGAATATTGTAGATGATTTCATGTATCAAGGAACAGACTATCTCTAAGGTCTTTTACAACTTTAGGGTCCTGTGATTATCCATAAAACCATATGGATCATATTAAGGATTGTGAAAATATTTGGTTTCTAGAACCTAAACATATTTATTTGTCCTGAGACATAGAGAGTGCCTCTTTGCTGATTCAGTGTGAAAGAAAAGCTGGTTTTCATAAAATTTATAGCCTGAATAAGGAAGGAAAAGTTTGAACATCTTTTGAAGCTCATGCCAAAATTAACAGTACTATATAGTAAGTCATAAATGCACTTGCTGTCTGGATGCTTTACTTCTCTATTTGACCTTGTTCATTCAGAGATGCACTTGTTACAGAATGTCAGTCACTAATGAGGCCTAAAGTAATTGAGGCTGATTGAACTGGCAAGATGCTGCCTAATTAGAATGATAAATGGAATTGGCTGATCAACTATGGAAGGGTGAATGGCACAGAGGACATTAAACAAGGTCACTCTGTCAAGGAGAAACAGTCGTTTTGTTTTGCCAATAATGGCCGTCTCCCATTTCAGGGGAGGAAGACCATACACTACTAAGTGAATAGCATTGTGGTATTGTCAACACAAGCAAAGCAAGGTGGGAATTTAAGAAATTATCTGCTTAAACAAAGTTGAAACCAACCTGGAAATTTCAGATTGAATATGCTTTCTTAAAAAAAAACAAAAAAAAACTGGAATTGGGACTTGAAATTATTATATTGCTTTTTGAGTTTTGCTTTTATTAGATATCTCAGCATTACAGAAGAGGCACGTGAAACATTTTTAGCTACTTGTGATATGCTGTGCTCATTTTATGACATTATATTATAATCTATATGATTTGCAACTGACCTTGTCATTTCTTGTAATTATCTAGATAGAAGATTATCAAACAGGTTAGAGAGCAATATGTAGGTTGCTCTATAGGATGGTGAAAATAGCATGACTCTTCATTATGAACTTAAAAAGATGTAGACACCAATATGCAACTGACAAGATCATTTTTCCATTCACCTTGTAGTGATATCTATGTGGGAATTGTCAGGGAATGAACTGCACTAGTGGTTAATTTTCTATATAATTTAACTTTACCTTATCGAGCAACAAACTTTTTTTTTTCTTTCACTTTAAAAAATTAAAATGAGGGCAGCTAGGTGGCACAGTGGATAGAGCACCAGCCTTGAAGTCAGGAGGACCGGAGTTCAAATCTGGTCTCAGACATTTAACACTTCACACTTCCTAGCTGTGTGACCCTGGGCAAGTCACTTAGCCCCAGCCTCAGAAAAAGAAAAAAAAAATAAAATGCTGCAGTACATGTAACAACTCCTTTGCCTTATTAAAGTGAGCATATTGACCACACCAAGCTTTTCACCATTTTAGGGTCACCATTATGAACATCAATGATTTTACAGTGATGTCCTCAGGGGCTACTGAAGCATTTTGAGATAAATCCCCTTACACAGAATGACCTCAAACTGCTGCACTTTCCATTTTTGATTCATCTCTTTTTTTTTCCTCCATTTTTAATTAGCAGCAACCAGTATATCTCCTATAAGGGGCAGCTAGACAGAGAGACAGGTAGAAGACTGAGCCAGGCATAAAATAGATTTTAAATCTAGCTTCAGACACTTACTAGCTGGGTGATCTTAGACAAATTACTTAACTTTGTCTTAGATTTTTCAGTTGCAAAAATGGAAGTTATTATAAATCTATCTCCTAGGATTATTGTGAATATAATATTCATAAAGCACTTAGCATAGTAGGGACACATAAGTGCTTAATAAATGCCCATTGCTTTTGTCATCATTATTATCATTATATTCCATTTCTAATCTGTTCAATATAATTAAAGGAGAAACTAAAACAGGATAAAACCAAAGAGCTGTCCTTGTTTCATATATATTAGACTCATTTAGATACAACTTTTCCTACAGATTACATCTTAAAAAGAATAACTAAGACAATACGCTAACTGGGCATATTCAGTGTCCTATCTGATAATTGTCTTTGCCTTTTAGGTTACAATCATCATCATCAAGACATCATTATCAGGAACTAGATCACCACCACTACCACCATCACCATCATTACTAGCATATATATGTGTGTATATGTATATACACAAATACATACACATGTATAGCACTTTTTAAGGTTTGCTTTACAAAGTTTATCATAGTTTATCCTCACAACAACCTTGAGAGGGAGTCAGTGACATAATTGTTTATTTTTTTTTTAACAAAAGATTCCCTGAACAAAAATTATGTGTACAATAACATTTCAAGTTTAATATGTATTTTGATTTTTTCCAATCATTTTTCTATTTTAAAAATCTCAATCAATAAAGCATGAATCAAGATATATTGTTTTACCTTTGCCAATCAATTGCCATTTGCCAGTTTATAAGGATAAAATGTTCACATTGAATATTTAACAATATTACAAACATAACAATATAATAGACAGAGGCTATTAAGTGTGTGAAGTCAAATTTGAACTCCTCTCTTCCTTACTATAGATCTAGCACTTTATCTGATCAGAGTTAGCCATTTTTCTAGCCCAATAGTAATTGAAATATTTTCAGTTCTAAGTTCTCTACCTCTTCCCACTCCTCCCTGGCTCTTTGAGAAGACAAGAAATACAAAGTGCATTACAAATTTAAAGTAATACAAAACAAATTTCTGCCATGTTTCCCTCCCAAAGCTTAAAAATGCTTCAATCAACACTCTGAATTCATCCCCTCCCTATGAAGAGGTTTGTTAGAGACTTTCCTTCTGAGACTTGCCCTATATGCCATGCCAGTGGGTAGGGTGGACCCAGGGAGGCAAAAAGGGGCTTGGCCTTAGGAGGTTGTTTCTTACAGGTGATAGATCTTTTCTTAGGATGCAGCACTAACTCCAGGTAGTGTCTCCCTTCTGCGGATCCACCTACACAGTGCTGAGTGGACTAGGTACAAGTAATCCCAGAGAAGGGCAGATATAAATGGCCAGCTTTGCCATAGGCAAGGAGAAGGATGCAGATAGAAGTAGAAAGAGGCAGAGATATAGAGAGATTCAGGGATGCAGAGATATGCAGAGATATACATACACTTACTTGCTCTTGCTTCCTGCTAACCCTTGCTGAGATTACCAATAAAGAAAGGCTGTTTGTCACTTTAACATCTCTTTCTTCTCCGTGTCTAACTGGGGAAGATTGGTATGTGTGGCCCTGGTAATTGGTAGCCTTGGAAGGAAAGGTTACAGAGGTTGATAGCATTTTTCATCTTGAGTTTTTGGAAATTATGGTGGGTCATCATATTGTTCAGCTACTCAGTCTTTTTCAGATAATAATACTGTTTTTGTTTCTGTGTAAATTGTTCTTCTAGTTATGTTTACTTTATTTTGCACAAATTCATAAAAATCTTCATAGATTTTTCCTGGAACCATCTCACTCATAATGTCTTACAGCACAATCACATTCCATTATATGCAGACATTCCACAATTTAAGTTTCTAATTCTTTGTTGGCTCTTCAAAAATATTCTATAATATTTTGTATTCTAAAATATTCTATAATAATTTTGGAATATAGACCTAATAGAATTTTTGCTGGGTCAAAGGCAACACAATTTAATAGCTTTTTGTATATAGTTCCAAGTTGATTTCCAGAATAGTTGGACTACTTCAAAGTTCTACTACCAGTGCATTAATACATTTAATATCCCACATACCTTTTAGCATTTATCATTCCCTTTTCTATTAAATTATACAATCTGAAGGGTGTGAGATGGTATCTCAGGATTATTTCAATTTTCACTTCTTAATTATTAATGATTTAAAAAATTTTTCATATGACCATTGCTAACTTTGGTTTCTTCCTCTGAAAAGTATCTGTTCACATATATTGACCATTAATCAGTTTGGAAATATATCATATTCTTTAAACTTTAGCACACCTTCTTATATGTTTGAGAGATGAAACCTTTGAGAAACTTATTGCCAAGATTTGCAAGTTTTTGGCTTTTCTTCTAATTTTAGCTGAACTGATTATGTTTGAAAAACATTTTAAAATTATGTAAAAATATTAATTTTATCTTCTGTGTATTTGTGATCTCTTGTTTTGTCATGAACTCTTTTTTTCATGACAAGAATTTGTCATGAATTTATCATTGTGCTGATGAGTCATTCATAATGGATTATCACACACTGTTACTGATACTCTGTATGATGTTTTCCTCATTCTACTCATTTTACTGTGTATCAGTTTGTACAAGTCTTTTCAGGTTTTTGTTTTGTTTTGTTTTGTTTTTTCTGAAATCTTTTTCATCATTTCATATGGCACAATAATATTCCATTACATTCATATATCATAGCTTACAAAATCATTTTCTAATTGAAGGGCATCTTTTAAATTTCCAATTCTTTGCCATCACAAAAGGCTGCTATTAGTATTTTTACACATATATGTCCTCTCCTCATCTTTTAAAAATTATCTCTTTGGGATACCAATGTCGTAGTAGTGATATTGCTGGATAAAAGGGTAAGCACAGTCTTTTGTTCTCTAGAATTATAGGATCAGTTCATCACTCTGTCAATAGTTTATTAGTATCCCAATTTTCTCATATCCTCTCCACATTTATCACTTTCCCCCATTTTTTGAGGCGTGTGGGCTTGATATTAGCCAATATAACAGATGTGTGGTGGTATCACTAATCAAAAGTGATTTCATATACCTATACATAGCTTTGATTTTTTTCTTGTTCCTATCATTTGACCATTTATTAATTGGGGAATGGCTTATAAATTTAACTTAATTCTCTATGTATTTGAAAAATAAGAATTTTATCAAGGACTCTTGCTGTAAAGATTGTGCCTCATCTTTCTTATGTTCTTCTAATTTTGGTTGCATTAGTTTTGTTTATATAAAACATTTTAAATTTAATATAATCACAGTTATTTTTTTCTAATTGATACTCATCTCCATATTTTGTTTAATCATGAAATTTTCTGTTTCCCATAGATCTGACAAGTAGACAATTTCTTGCTATTTTAATTTGAATGTGGTGTTTATTATTCAATTTTCTGCCCTTGTTTCTTTGTGGTTTTTTTTTTTTTTTTTTTTTTTTGGATTTATCAAATTCTGAGACAGTACAGTTTGAGGTCTTCCACTAGTACAGTTTTGCTGTCTGTTTCTTCATATAGATTATTTAACTTTTTTAAGAATTTGGATACTATGACATTTCATACATTTATGTTCAGTATTGAGAGCTTCATTTTCTATGGTACCTTTTAGTAAAATGTAGTCCCTTTACTTCTTTTAATAAGGTCTATTTTTGTTTTTACTTTGACATCAGAATTGCTACCCCTACTATTTTAAATTTCAGCTGAAGTATATAGGTTTTACTCCAATACCTTAGCATTATTCAGTATGTCATTTTGCTTCAAGTGTATTTCTTATAAAAAGCATCCACTCTACTATCCACTTCTCTTTTATGGGACAGTTTATTCCATTCACATTCACTACCTATTTCCCTTCATCCTATTCTTTTTCCTGTTTGTCCACTCTCTTTTTTCACTGGTTCCCACATGACAACTGCTTTGATTATGTTTACCATTTCCCTTAATTGTCCCTTCCTTTGGTCAGTATTTTTCTCCACCCCCTTCCCTTTACTTAATCTTATCTCCTTCTATTTCCCTGTCAGATAAGATAAATTTTTGTAATCCACTGATGGCATTATTATTCCCTCCTTGAGCTCATATTGATGACTGGAAGATCCAAGCAATCAATGGTCATCAACCCCCCTCCCATGTACCCTTCTGTTGTAATAGTTCTTTCACAACTCTTCATATGAAATAATTTACACTGTTCCAACTCTTTCTTTCTTCTGTACCCAGTGTACTCCTCTTTCTCATTGCTTTTTTTTTGTTGTTATTTCCTTAAATTCATCTTACCCTCTGTCTATGTATATTCCTTCCAGTTGTACTATTAATGACAAATATCATCTTCCCATGAATGGATGTCAACAGTGTAGCTCTTTTTAATTCCTTTTCTTTTCCTTTTTTTTTTTACTTTTTTATGCTTTTCCTGGGAGTTGATATTAGAGTTCAAATTTTTGTTTTGGTTCTGATCTTCTTATAAAAGCTTTAAATCCTTTTATTTCATTGAATGGCCACTTACTCCCTCCCTTGATATATTATGATCAGTTTGCTGTGTGATTTTTTGTTGTACTCCTAGGTCCTTAAACGCCTTCTGCAATATTTTGTTCCATGACCTCCACTTGATCATGACTTCCTGATATTTGAATTATTAATTTCTGGCCCCCTGTAGTATTTTTTCCTTAAGCTGATACATCTGGCTATAATGTTCCTTGGGGTCTATTATTTTGGGATCTTTTCCCTGAAGTAATTGGGGAAGGATTCTTTCAATTCTTATTTGGCCCCCTGGTTCCATGACATGAGGATAGTTTTCCTTGATAATTTCTTGAAAGATGCTGTTCAGAGGGGGCAGAGTCAAGATGGCAGAGAGTAGACAGGTGTTTGTCTGAGCTCTTCCTGGCTTCCCTCAAATCAATAGCAGATCAAGCCTCTGAAAAGTTTTTGGAGCGACAGAACCTACAAATATTTGGAGTGTAACACATTTCCTGCAGAAGATATTTCTGCAGAACTCAGGAAAGATCAGTTTCATTTGGGCAGAGAGAATTGCAGCCCAGCACGAGTGCAGCTAAGCTAGGAGACCCAGGGCATAATGACTTCCATGTGTAGGGGCCATCTAATGGGAGGCTCTTAGCCAATTTACAGCAGTGTTTACTGCTCTGTTCTGGTACAGAATCCAGTGAATCAGCAGACTACTTGTGAGACCTCTAACACAACTACAGATGGCAAATAGCTCCTAACATTTAAAATGAACAAAAAACCAAAAAGAGCTCTGACCGTAGATAATTTTTATGGAGACAATGAAGAATAGACCTCAAATCCTGAGGATACTAAGGCAAAACTTCTCCAGATAAAGCCTCAAAGGGTGATATAAGTTGGTCTCCATCTTTAAACACTTTCTTGGAAGAATTCAAAAAAGATCTTTTAAAAAGAATTAAAAGGAAAACAAAGAAAGAAAATGAGAGCTTTGAAAAAGGAAAGAGAAATTATCTGAAGAAAATCCCTTCTTAAAAATAGTTTTGGTGAAATGGAAAAAAAAGAAAACAAGTTGAAAAACAGAATTTGTGAAATGGAAAAAAAAATCCAATGAACTCATTTAAAAATTCAATTAGCCAAATGCAAAAGGAGATCAAAAAGCTAACTAGCATTCATTAAAAATTAGAAGTGAACAAATGGAAGTGAATGACTCAATGAGATAACAAGAATCAGTTAAGCAAAAAAAAAAAAAAAAAAAAAAAAAAAAAAGAGAGAGAGAGAGAAAGAAAAAAAATAGAAGAAAATATAAAATATCTCCTTGAAAAGAGGCTTTCCAGATCCTCCTTTTGATTGTGGATTACAGATAGTCCAATGATTCTGACATTGTCTCTCCTCACTCTATTTTCCTGATCAATTATTTTTCCCATGAGGTAACATATTTACTTTTCATTTTTTTATTTGTTTGATTATTTCTTGTTGTCTCATAGATTCCTTAATGTCCACTTGCCCCATTCTAAGTTTTAAGATATTGTTTTCCTCAATTAACTTTTTACTTTCTTTTCCTTTTGACCAATTTTATTCTTTAAGAAGTTGTTTTCTTTAGTTGATTTTTGTATCTCATTTTCCATTTAGCTTTCTTTTGTTTTTCTTTTTAAACAGTTTTCCAAGGTGTTGACTTTAAAAAAAATATTCTCTTGTACCTCTCTCAATTATTTTCCCATTTTTTCTTTTACCTTTCATATAATCTTAGCTTTTTGGGGGGAGTCTTCCATGGGTTATTTCTGGGCTTGAGACCATGTTCCATTTCCCCATTTTTCTTTGTGGCCTTGTCTATCAGGGTTTTTGACATTGTTATCCTCTCCTTAGTTTGTGTCTCAGTCTTCCCTGTCACCATAAGAATGCTCTATTATTCTATTCTTTTCTCTCTCTCCCTCCCCTTCTCCTTTTGTAAAATTCAAGTTTTGTTACTAGGATGGAAAGGCTACTATCTCAGACTTCTCTTGTCTCTGACTGCAGGCCCTGGGGGTTTTCACAGTACTGCAATGATTTTGCCTTAAGGCCTACAGGGTACTGTTGTTTCTGGTGCTGCAATGAGGGATTGGAGTGGTAGGTGTTTATCACTGAAGGAACCTCTAGCTTACCTGGTGGTGAATTAGAATCCTAATGATGGTGATTCATGTGTTATCTGGTGGGGTGTTTCTGGATTTCCCTGAGATTGGACTGAAGCACCTGATGGTCTGGGCTCTAGAGGATCACCACCTTTCTAGGGCTGTGCCAAACCATGGGCAGTTCTGGCCACTGGAGGATACCTGCCATCCCGAAGGCACACAGTGGTTCCTAGAGCTGGAGTCTGCTAGTTCCCTTGTCTGTGTCCTGGTATTGGTAGTCACCTGCTCCAACACACTGGTATTTAGGATTTCCTTTTGGTGTGTGGAAATGGGGCTTATTGCTAGCTTACTTGGAAGATTCTGGATTATGACCCCTCTTATCTGAGTGAAACAGATTTCCCCCCTGATAATTCTCCAGGTTTCCTGTGTTAAAATATAGTTTCACTCATCTTTCTGCTGATTCCACCACTTTAGGATATGTTTTTGTGGTGATATTTTTGGTTGCCGGAAAGTAAATATGGAAATCAAAGACTATTTCACCCTCTTGTTCTAGGACATCAAGGGGATTTTCCTTGATGATTTCCTGAAAGATGATGTGGAAGCTCTTTTTTTCATCATGGTTTTCAGGAATTCCAATAATCTTATATTGTTTCTCAAAGATCTATTTTTTAGACCAGCTATTTTTCCAATGAAGTATTTTACATTTTCTGCTTTTTTCCCCATTTTTTGTTTTTGTTTTTGTTTTTGTTTGACTAATTCTTGAAGTCTCACTGAGTCATTCACTTCTATTCTTGAATTCCAAGTTTCGGTGGATTATTTTCCTCTGCTTGCTTTTTAAATCTCCTTTTGAAGTTGGTCAACTGTATTTTTAAATGAGATTTTTTGTTCAATGGATTTTTTTCCATTTCACTAATTCTGTTTTTCAAGGAGTTGTTTTCTTTTTCCATTTTGTCAAGTCAATTTTTAATAAGATATGCTTTTTCCATTTTTGATAAGTCTATTTAGTAAGCTGTTTTCTTCAGATAATTTGTGCCTTTTTCCAAATTCTCTTGCCATGTTCTCATTTTCTTTTCCCATTTTTCTTTTAAGTTTCTTTTCTTTTTAAAATTTTTAATTTATTATAGCTTTTTATTTACAAAGCATATGCATGGGTAATTTTTCAACAGTGACCTTTGCAAAACCTTCTGTTCCAAATTTTCCCCTCCTTCTTCCCACCCTCTCCCCTAGATGACAGTTAGTCCAATACATATAAAGTTAAAGTATATGTTAAATCCAATATATGTGTATATATATATATATATATACACACACACATATATATACACATATGTATATACATATGTGTATATATACATATGTATATATACATATATATATATATATATATATATATATATATATATATATATATATATATATATATATATATATACATATATACATGTATATATATATATATGTAGCTATCTTCCTGCACAAGAAAAATCGAATCTAGGAAGAAAGAAAAAAAACTGAGAAGGAAAACAAAAATGCAAGCAAACAATAACAGAGAGTAAAAATACTATGTTGTGGTCCACACTCATTTCCCATAGTTCTCTCTCTGGGTGCAGCTAACTCTCTTTATTATTGAACAAATGGAACTGGTTTGAATTATCTCATTGTTGAAGAGAGCCAAGCCTATAGGAATTGATCTTGTATAGTCTTGTTTTTGCCTTGTATAATGATCTCCTGGTTCTGCACATTTCATTTAGCATCAATTCATGTAAGTCTCTCCAGTACTCTCTGAAATCATCCTCTTGGTCATTTATAACAGAACAATAATATGGCATAACATTCATATAACACAATTTGCTCAGCCATTCTCCAATAGATGGGCATCCAGTTTCTAGTCACTATAAAAAGGGTTTCCACAAACATTCTTGCACATATAAGTCCCTTTCCCTTCTTTAAGATATCTTTGGGATATAACCCCAGTAGTAACACTGTTGGATCAAAGTTTGATAACTTTTTGAGCATAGTTCCAAATTTCTCTCCAGAATAGTTTGATTCATTCACAATTCCATCAACAATGTATGTGTCCTATTTTTCCCACATCCCCTGCAATATTCTTCATTATCTTTTTCTGTCATCTTAGCTAATCGGAGAGGTGTGTATCTCAGTTTTCTGAATTTGCATTTGTCTGATCAATAGTGATTTGGAGCACCTTTTCATATGACTAAAAAATAGTTTCAATTTCTTTATCTGAAAATTATATGTTTATATCCTTTGACCATTTGTCAATTGGAGAATGTCTTTATTTCTTATACATTTGCGTCAATTCTCTATATATTTTGGGAATTAGGCCTTTATCAGAACCTTTGAATATAAATGTCTTCCCAGTTTATTGCTTCCCTTCTGATCTTGTGTGTATTAGTTTTGTTTGTACAAAAAGTTTTTAACTTAATATAATCAAACTTTTCTATTTTGTGATCAATAATGATTTCCAGTTCTGCTTTGGTCACAAATTCCTTTGTCTTTCACAAGTCTGAGAGTTAAACTATCCTATATTGTTCTAATTTGGTTAGCGTCTCATTCTTTATGTCTAGATCATGAACCCATTGGTATATGGTGCTAAGTATGGGTCAATGTATAGTGTTCTGGTTGGTTTTCTGGAGGTCTCTGGATCAGTCTTCATTTCAGCAGAGTAATTACTATGGGAATAGGCAGGGGAAAAGTCCAAATTCTTTTTTATCTTCATAGTCTAGTTTCTTTACCTGGAGCCTGGGCTAACTTTCTTGAGGTCCTCTGGAATGTATCTTGATTTCTGTGGAGGAGGCAGGAGGACCACCATGATGGTCTCTGTTTTAAAGTCTTTCTCAGTCCCAGAGCTTGTAGTCCAGCCTCTATCCATCACAAAGGTGGGAGATGAAATGAATCTCTCTAGCTTAGGTTGTCCCAGCTTATATGCAGTATACTGAATATAAATCAATCATTATATCACTAGGAAATCATTATTTGTTATAAGATTAAATTAATTATACTGAAGTAGAGAACTATTAATCACCATGCTAACCCAGATAGCCATTATTTTATCAATTCAACTGACTTAACATCTTGTAAGAATCCTTGTTTTGAGTACAGAGTTCTGGCCCATAACATCAAAATGCCTACTTGTGATACTAGTTTCCAGTTTTCCCAGCAGTTTTTGTCAAATAGTGAATTCTTATCTTGAAAGCTGAGGTCATCGGGTTTGTCAAACACTAGATTGCTATAGTTATGTACTATTTTGTATTATGAACCTAACCTATTTTAGTGATCAATTTGTGTATTTCTTAGCCAGTAACAAATGGTTTTGATGACTACTGCTTTATTATATAGTTTTAGATTTGGACAGCTAGCTCCTCTTCATTTGATTTTTTTTTTATTTCCCTTGAAATTTTTGATGTTTTATACTTCCAGATGAATTTTGTTATTTTTTCTAGGTCAGTAAAATAGTTTCTTGGGAGTTTGATTGGTATAGCACTAAATAAATAGATTAGTTTATCTAGTGCTGTCATCTTTATTATATTCACTTGACCTATCCAAGAGTACTTAATATTTTTTCAATTTTTGTGTGGAAACTGTTTTGTAGTTTTGCTTATATAGTTCCTTAGGAACCTCCTGTGTCCAACCAAAGCAGACTTTTTCAGGTGATTTTTGAAATTATCTTCTACTGGTAATTTCAGCACTCCCAATATTCATGGATTCAATCAGACTAGCATTATTTCAGAGGCTGAATTTCATAATCAGTGTGAGGGTAGTAGGAGAGCTCAGAAAGATATGTGTGTCCTCTCCACTATCTTGGCATGGCCCTCCTTCTAAGTTTCTTTTAAAATTCTTTTTGAATTCTTCAAGAGGGCCTTGTGAGATGGGATTCTACTCATATTACCTTTTGGGACTTCATCTGGAGATGATTTGCCTTTAGCGTTCTCAAGGTTGGAGGTCTGTTCTCTTTTTCCATAAAAGCTATTTGTGGTAAAAGTCCTTTTTGCATTTTTGCTCATTTTTTAGAGGTTGAGGTCTGCTCTTGGGCAAAGGGAAGATCATTCCGTGATTCCTCTATAGGCAACTACACCTTTAGGCTTCCCTGGGCTGTTGCTGATGACTTCCTTACTGTGTTGGGTGGGCATAGCCAAGTTCCATGCTATTTTGGGGTTCAAAGGCTCACTATTTGCCTTTTATTTTTGCACTGTATATCTCACAGCTAATCTGATGATCTCCTGGCTTCTGAATCAGGAGAGTAAGCAGGGCTGCTATATTTGGCTGAGCCAAACTGCCATTCTTGGGAGTAAATTCCCTGGTATGTGGACACCACACTGTAATGCTTTCCTGTGCTGCATCAGCCCTAGCTTGCCTTCCCCATGCCTGATTAAAATATACCTTTTCTGAGGTTCTTACAAAATATCATGTGCTGCAAATTTGTTACACTCAAAATATTTGAAGGTACCCTTGCTCCAAATCCAGTTCAGAGATTGCATTGGTATTGATCTGAGGGACACCAGGAAGAGCTTAGATAAAGACCTATATACTCTCTGCCATTTTGGTTCCATCCCCCCCCCCCCCACACCAGTAGCATTTTTAAAAAACATTACCAATTTCTGCCATAATTGTCAGGACCAAGGATTTTAGTTTTCTTACTAATTGACTCCAAATACTTTTGAGAAGCAATAATGAGAACTAATAGAATCACTAAATTAACCAAACTTTAAAAAAATGCAACATGGAAATATTAATGTGAAATTTAAATAGTAGTGCCATAATAAAGACATTCTCTTATATTAACAGTCAGATTTGCATTTATGCTAATTTAAAGAAAGTAAAGGCAGTGTACATTTTAATTGAAAGGGGCTCCTGGTTTATTTATATTTCAGCAATTACTGTGCTATCAGCTCCAACCAAATAAAAGGATGAATGGTTGAGGGAATTAAATGTGGCTTCTCTTTTGTTCATTACATTAGTATGTCATTCTCCTGAAACAAAAGTCTCTTGAGCATCTTATTAAAATTATTATAATATTTATACATTTTGAAACTCACAAAGTACTGACTAAAGAAATAATCACTTTTTCTTTGTTCAAATGGCGATATATTTTCATTAGAAAAAGGGACATGAAATTCAAACATAAAGACAACCATCCTGACAATTTGGAGTCTAGTTACCACCTTAATTTTTTTTTTTTGTCTTGTTTTACTACAGAATCATTTTTAGATAACATAGGGAAGGAAAAAAAAAGCACATGACTTTCAATTAAGCTTAAATGCATGTACAAATCAACTCCTAATTAGTCCAATTTTCCAAATATGGTTTGCAATTATAAGACAAATTTACCTACTGAGATTCATTAGACCTTAGAATTTTTGAACTGAAACTTCAATGGACTTGTCTTTAAGCAGTCCCTGTAGGAACTGGCACTGATTCTTTTCCTAATCCTGCCCTGTTTCAGAGGTACACTTACCAAACAAAACTCTTTGAGGGTAATTACTGTATGCAAGAGAAAATGAAGTCAGATTTCTTTGTGCTTCCTCTTCCACTGTGTCTTTTTCTAAAATCAATAGCAATAGGGAATTTGGAGTTTTCATTTTCTATAAAAGAGAGGAATGTCAGGAAAGAGATATGCCAATATTATTGCTTCTTTCATCTAGTCAAGAGATCTGGAGTTGACTCTGGTGCCACATCATCATTTGAAATGGGCATTTTGTTTTATATAGTTTGCTCCAGCCAAAGAATATTGTTACAGACTATCAGAGCCAAAGGTGATGACTACTGTAGTGGACTTTTAGATGTTAAGTAATGTGGAATCATATTTGCCACATGGAATGGTGGGGGGAAATCACATAGCTTAGAAAAAAGAATTGCCATATAGTTTAATATAATTCATTGACCACCCATGGAAAAAAAGTCTTAAAATCATGAATTTCTAGTCCAAACTTCTAATTTTAAAGATTAATAATGATAAATCCAAGAAATTACAGAATTTATCCCAGATAATAGAAGTAATGTATCAGTTAGGCAAGATTTATTTCTAAGTCTTCTGTATCCAAATACAACACAGTTTCCACTGTACAATGTCTCTAGACACTCTTTCTAGCTTACTATTCAAATGCAAGAAGTAGGGTTTCCTTAAATTTGAAAAAAAATAACAAATTTCCATTTGGTCTTACTTTGTACCTTCATCTCTTCTCCTTCCCTTTCATGCACCCTGTTAGTCAAGGGTTATACATATCTCACATTTACAAGGTGTATGATTTTTGAAAGTTTAATAGATACTTTCATGACTAATGAATGTACTTGTGTAACCTATATTAGGTTGTTTGATGTCTTGAGGAAAGAGGATAACACTTAGGAAATCAAAATCTTATAAATATGAAAGTTGAAAACTATGTTTACTTATAATTGAGAAAAATACTATTAACAAAATAAATAAATAAATAAAAGTTTAATGGATTCCTTGAGTATTAAAAGTTGGAAGAATCCTTAAACATCAGTTGGCCCATATTCTTCAAGGAGGAAATTAAGGCCAGTAGAGTATATGGGACTTGTCCAAAGTTATATCCATATTAAATTGCAAAAATCTCTTTGGAAATCCAAATTTTTTAACTGTAAATTGAACATTCCATTCATTGTATCATAATATTCTAACCAGAAAAAAAATGAACCTAATTCTTTCTGGTTAAAATCTCATGCTTTTCAAACTCATTTGTGTCACTTCATGGCAGAGGGAAAGAAAGAGTGGGAACAGGGTTGGAGCCAAGAAGACAGAGTAAGAAGTAAAAATTCATCCTTAGCTCTTTCTCCTCCTCCTCCACAGTGACCTAGAAAATACACAAAATAGAATTCTGATAGTGAAAGACAAGAAAAAAAACCTGTAGCCTGTAGTAGCTTAAAAAGATAAGGAGAGATATCTTGGAATACTGGGGTGGGGGCTGAAACTATAGTACAAAACAACAGCAGCATCAGCAGCAGACTATTGAAGCAAAACCTTTGGGGAAGCAATCCAACATTCAGTGACAACAATTTGATTAAACACCTAGCCAGAAAGAGATCCCAGGAGACCCCTGTACCAGAACTAAGAAAAGGAAGAGGTGTCATTAGGCATTTCTGTGACCCATCACCTTATTTCAAGTCACAGTCATTCATGTGAGAGGGTACCCAGAGAATAACTTATGACTCTATCCAGTAGCAGTCTACATAAACTCAACAACACACCAACCAAGATACCCAAACTGTATAAAGAATTTGCAGAACGCAGACCAGGAAAGTAATGAACAAATTTTTCTGGCATCATAACCTTTTGGAGGCAACAAAAATGCTGTGACACATTAAACTTGCCACATATCTTGTAAATGTGAGGTATATATAAAACCCATGGCTAACCAGGTACAAGAAGGGAAATGGAAAGAGATAAAGGTACAATGTGAAAGCAAATGAAAATATTTTTATTAAAGCTTTAAACATTTTTTATTATAGTTTTTCTTATTGACAGAACATATGCATGGTTAATTTTTCAACACTGTTCCTTGCAATAACTTCTGTTCCAAACTTATCCCTTTCTTCCCTCCAATCCCTCCCTTAGATGGCAGGCAGTCTCATACATGTTAAACATGTTAAAGTATATATTAAGTACAATATATGTGTATTTATAGGATTCTCTTGTTACACAAGAAAAATCAGATTTAGAAAGGTAAAAATAAACTGGGAAGAAAAACAAAAAGCAAGCAGTCCACATCCATTTCCCAGTGTTCTTTCTCTGGATGTAGCTGTTTCTGTTCATTGCTGATCAATTGGAACTGAATTTAATCTTCTCATTGCTAAAGATATTCATTTTCATCAGAATTGATCCTAATATAATTGTTTTTAAAGTGTATAATGATCTCCTGGTTCTGCTCATTTTACTTGGCATCAGTTCACGTAAGTCTCTGAAAGTCTCTCTGTATTCATCCTGGTGGTCATTTCTTACAGAACAATAATATTCCATAACATTCATATACCACAATTTACCCAGTCATTCTCTAATTAATAGTCATCCAATAAATTTCCAGTTTCTAGCCACTATGAAAAGGGCTCCCACAAACATTTTTGTATTTTTCCCTTTGTTAATATCTCTTTGGAATATAAGCCACTGCTAGATGAAAGGGTATGCACAGTTTGATAACTTTTTTTAAAATATTAATTTTATAATTATAATTTTTTTGACAGTACATATGCTTGGGTAATTTTTTACAACATTATCCCTTGTACTGACTTGTGTTCCAAATTTTACCCTCCTTCCCTTCACCCCCTCCCCTAGATGGCAGGCAGTCCGATATATGTTAAATGTGTTATAGTATATCCTAGATACAATATATGTGTGCAGAACTGAATTTCTTGTTGCACAGGAAGAATTGGATTCAGAAGGTAAAAATAACCTGGGAAAAAAAGACAAAAATGCAAGCAGTTTACACTCATTTCCTGGTGTTCCTTCTCTGGGTGTAGCTGATTCTGTCCATCATTGATCAAGTGGAACTGGATTAGATCTTCTCTTTGTTGAAGATATCCACTTCCATCAGAATACATCCTCATATAGTATCGTTGTTGAAGTCTATAATGATCTCCTGGTTCTGCTCATTTCACTCAGCATCAGTTCATGTAAGTCTCTCCAAGCCTCTTTGCATTCATCCTGCTAGTCATTTATTACAGAGCAATAATATTCCATAACATCCACATACCATAATGTACCCAACCATTCTCCAATTGATGGATATCCATTCATTTTCCAGTTTCTAGCCACTACAAAAAGGGCTGTCAAAAACATTTTGGCATATACAGGTCCCTTTCCCTTCTTTAGTATTTCTTTGGGATATAAGCCCAGTAGTAGCACTGCTGGATCAAAGGGTATGCACAGTTTGATAACTTTCTGGGCATAATTCCAAATTGCTCTCCAGAATGGTTGGATTCTTTCACAACTCCACCAACAATGCATCACTGTCCCAGTTTTCCCACATCCCCTCCAACATTCATCATTATTTTTTCCTGTCATCTTAGCTAATCTGACAGGTATGTAGTGATATCTCAGAGTTGTCTTAATTTGCATTTCTCTGATCAATAGTGATTTAGAACACTCTTTCATATGAGTGGAAATAGTTTCAGTTTCATCCTCTGAGAATTGTTTGTTCATATCCTTTGACCATTTGTCAATTGGAGAGGGGCTTGATTTCTTATATATTAGAGTCAGTTCTCTATATATTTTGGAAATGAGGCCTTTATCAGAACCTTTAACTGTAAAAATGTTTTCCCAGTTTGTTACTTCCCTTCTAATCTCGTTTGCATTAGTTTTGTTTGTACAAAAGCTTTTTAATTTGATGTAATCAAAATTTTCTATTTTGTGATCAATAATAATCTCTAGTCTCCTTTGATCACAAATTCCTTCCTCCTCCACAAGTCTGAGAGGTAAACTATCCTATGTGCTTCTAATTTATTTGTGATCTCATTCTTTATGCCTAAATCATGGACCCATTTTGATCTTATCTTGGTATATGGTGTTGTGTGGATCCATATCTAATTTCTGCCATACTAATTTCCAGTTTTCCCACCAGTTTTTTTCAAATAATGAATTCTTATCCCCAAAATTGGGATCTTTGGGTTTGTCAAACTCTAGATTACTATAGTTGTACACTAATTTTTTGTCCTGTGAACCTAACCTTTTCCACTGATCAACTAGTCTATTTCTTAGCCAATAGCAAATGGTTTTGGTGACTGCTGCTTTATAAAATAATTTTAGATCAGGTACAGCTAGGCCACCCTCATTTGATTTTTTTTTTCATTAATTCCCTTGAAATTCTTGACCTTTTTTTCTTCCATATGAATTTTGTTGTTATTTTTTATGTCATTAAAGTAATTTCTTGGGAGTCTGATTGGTATAGCACTAAATAAGTAGATTAGTTTAGGGAGTATTGTCGTCTTTATTATATTCGCTCGGCCTATCCAAGAGCACTTAATGTCTTTCCAATTATTTAAATATTTTTGTGGCAAGTGTTTTGCTCATATAATTCCTGACTTCCCTTTGGTAGATAGATTCCCAAATATTTTATACTCTTGACAGTTGTTTGGAATGGAATTTCTCTTTGTATCTCCTGCTGTTGGATTTTGTTGGTGATGTATAAAAATGCTCAGGGTTTATATAGATTTATTTTGTATCCAGCAACTTTGCTAAAGTTCTAGATTATTTCTAATAACTTTTTATTAGAATCTCTGGGGATTTTGATAACTTTTTGAGCATATTTCCAAATTACTCTCTAGAATGGTTGGATCCATTCACAATTCCATTAAGAATGCATCAGTTTCTCAGTTTTCTCACATCACCTCCAACATTCTTCATTATCTTTTCCTGTCATCTTAGCCAATCTGACAGGTGTGTAGTGGTATCTCAGAGTTGTCTTAAGTTGCATTTCTCTGATCAATAGTGAATTGGAACACCCTTTTATATGAGTAGAGATAGTTTCAATTTCATCATCTTATAAATTAGAGTCAATTCTCTATATATTTTGGAAATGAAGCCTTTATCAGGACCTTTAAGTATAAAAATATTTTCCCAATTTATTGCTTCCCTTCTAATCTTTTCTGCATTAGTTTTGTTTCTACAAAAGATTTTTAACTTGATAGAATGAAAATTTTCTATTTTGTGATCAATAATGATCTCTAGTTGTTCTTTGGTCACAAATTCCTTCCTTCTCCACAGGACTGAGAGGTAAACTAATTTCAAAATCACACAGGAATATTATAGCCAAAATCCAGAATTCTCAAGTCAGTAAGACAATACTGAAATCAAGAAGAAGTAATTTAAATGCTAAGAAGCTTCAATAAGGATCTCACAAAATTACCATGATAATGTTTGGGATATGGTATTCTTGAAAACAAAAGATCTAGGATTAGAATAAAAAAACAAACAAACAAAAAAAACCTCATCCACAAATCCACAAGGACAAAATATATGTTTAACAAAGTCGAGAACTTTCAAGCACTGCTGATTAACAGAATTGGGTAAAATGCAAAATTTGACATAAAAGCCCAAAATAATGTTTGTGAATGGATAACTCAACCATAAAATGAAAGAGGATAGTAAAATGGATTAGTCCAATAATATACTGTTTACAAGAAACATACTCAAGATCAGAGAATATTTTCAGAAGATGGGAAAGATGGAAAATTTCAAACTCTCTAGATCTCTTCCACAAAGAAGACATCCTGCTGAGATCTTTGTTTTGCTTCCAGGACACTGAGAAGAAGTGAGGAAAGAACTATGGATTCAGACACCATCCTCTACACCTAATACTAGAGAAGATTACACTTATTAATTGCTATAAATAATAAAAACCAAGAACAATTGCATGCTAGCTATGCAATAAGATGAGAAAATTAAAGTGAAATACTAAAATAGGAAATGAAAAAATAGAACAATCATTGTTAGTAATGGATATGATAATTTATTTAGAGAACCCTAGGGATTAAAAACTAGTAAAAAATTAACATCAATGTTGTAGGATATAAAATAAACACAAAATTCATCAACATTTCTAAATATTACCAACAAAAGCCAGCTGGAAGACATACAAAGAGAAATTACTTTTAAAATTGGTCTACTTTCTCAGTGCAATACCAATAAAAGTGCTCTATTTTATAGAGTCAGAAAAAATAATAATAAAATTAATCTGGAAGAATGAAAAATCAAGAATACCAAGGGAATTAATGAAAAAATATACAAAATATGGTGGTTCAGCAGTACTAGACCTAAAACTGTAAGGATGAGGTTCCTGCAAAACAAGAGAAGGGAATTGTAAGGACCCTTTACATGGGCGGTGCCACAGTGCAATGGGAGATTGAGTACCCCAGGAAATATTCTCTGTGGATATTAGGACTGCCCTATGGGTGGTATCTTGGCCATAGTGAGATTGCTTCATAATGGGTGACAACTCTCTCGCTGATTGGCTGTGTGTGTGAAACCTCACATGTCCTTTATAACTGCAGACAGTTTAACCTGGCTCCCTAACCTGGGGTACCTGAGCCAAGCGAATGAATAACCGAGAGGTAAGGAGTTTGGTAGTGAACTCGTGAGTCTTCAGACAGGTGTTCATTAGGGAACCAACAAGTCAGGGCATCAAGTCAGGGCACTATGTGAGTAGGTATAATAAAGGCTTTTAAGATTACACGTGGCTGTTCTTGAGTATGCTACCAGTTATTAAACTATAGATTCAAGAGATTGTGGCCAGAGACCTTTGAAGGCCTCAGAGGAGGCAAGTCGGGTACAGTTGACACTGCAAAGGTCAGTGGTCAAAGGTACTCTGTTGGGCCTAGGACAGACTGGTAATAGTAACTGCCAGGAGGGCATGTTACATAAAACTATGTTATAAAGCAGAAGTCATTAAAACTGTTTGGTATCTACTAAGAAATAAGTGGTGGATCACTGAAACACACAACACAATAATCATTAATATAGTAATCTAGCATTTACTTTCTCCTCAGACTCTAATTTCTGGGATAATAATTCACTTTTTTCACAAAAAGTGCTGGGAAAACTGGAAAATAATATGTCAGAACCTCAGTATAGATCTACAACTCATACCCCATACCAAAATAAAGTCAAAATGGGTACATAATTTAGGTATAAATGGTGACTATTATGAGCAAATCACAAGAGCAGGAGGTAAATTACCTCTCAGATCTTTGGAGGAGGGAGGAATTTATGACCAAAAAGAACTAGAGAACATTATGAAGTCCCAAATAGAAAACTCTGATTACATTAAACTAAAAAGATTTTGCACAAACAAAACAAACAGAAACAAAGCTGGGGAAACATTTTTTTGCCAATGTTTCTGATAAATGTCTCATTTCTAAAATATATAAAGAAATGTGCCAAATGAACATAAATTGATGCTGAGCAAAACAAGCAGAACCAGAAATGCATTGTACACAATAACAGAAAAATGTATAATGATCAGCTATGGAAAACTTGATTCTTCTCAGTGGTTCAGATTCAAGGCAATCTCAATAAACTTTGGATAGAAAACACTATTTGCAAACAAACAAACAAACAAAATCAAAAACAAAAAAAAAAACTATGGATATTGAATAAGTCAAGAAATGCTATGTTCATTTCTTTTTTTCCTATGGTTTTCACCTTTTGTTTTGATTTTTCTCTCCTAACATGATTCATAAAGAAATGACTATAAAAAAATAAAATTATTGCAAGACAGGAGAGGTGGAGCTAAGATGACAGAGTGAAGGCAGCAACTTGCCTGAGCTCTTCTCCAGGTCCCTCCATATATCTTTATATAATGACTCAAAACTAATTTTTGAGCATTAGAATTCACAAAAAGATGGAGTGGAACAATTTTGCAATCTAAAATTGCTTGGAAAGTTAGCAAGAGTTTGGTGCACCAGAGTTGGACTAAAGCAAAGTTGCAGCTCAGACCAAGCTAGCAAAGCCTGGGCACCAGCAAACCAGGAGTGGTCCTTGGGATCTATGAATCAACAACAGTGTTAGAGCCTTCCAGGCCTCTCGGTCTACAGAAGAAAAGGAAAACTTGGAAACTTGGCAGGAAATGTTTGTCATACTAGGGTGTTAAGAAAGCCCCAGAAAATCAGGAATAGACTGTAGAAGACAGAATCAATGGTTGCAGCAGTACCAGCAGTGCTGAGGCAGCAAGAATGATGTCATTGGCTTCCTGAGATTACAGGTCAGGTGGACAAATGGCTGGTCATGGGAAACTGCAGGGGCCTCTTTATTGGCACTATGGCATGACTTTGTCACTTTGCCCATTCACAAATGTCAGTAGTAGAGCTGGCATACAGTAGAGGTCTCTACTAGAAGGATCTCTGAAAAGTAAAAATAGCTACACAAATATGCTGAAGGTTGGGACATTGTACCCTCCAGCCTATAAACAGAGCCATGCTTTAACAATAGGCTGGGAAAATGAGCAAACAATAGAAAAATATTTATCATTAGAACATTAGTATAGTGACAAGGAATGTCAAAATACATACTCAGGAGAAGATTAAAAAAAAAAAGTCAAAACTCCTATAGTCAAAAATTCTAAGAAAAATAAGAATTGGTCTCAGACCAAGGAAGAGTTCAAAAGGAATTTTGAAAATCAATTAAGAGAGGTAGTGGAAAAATTAGGAAGAGAAATGAGAGGCATGCAAAAGGAAATACAAAAAAAAAATTAAGAAAAGTATGCTATAAAAAGTAAAATTGACCAAATGGGAAAGGAACTACAAAAGCTCATTGAGGAAAATAATTCTTTAAACTTTAGAATTGGGCAAATGGGAGCAAATGACTTTATAAGAAATCAAGAAACAATATAAGAAAACCAAAAGAATGAAAAAAAGAAAATATTGTGAAATACCACATTGAAAAAAAAAAAAAAAAAAAAAAAAAAAAAGAAACAAACAAATAAAAAACCAAAAAATCCTGACCTAGAAAATAGATCCAGGAGAGATAATTTAAAAATTATTGCTCTACCTGAAACTCATGGTAAAATAAAAGAGTATATACATTTTTAAGGAATTATTAAGAAAAATTTTCCTGATATTCTAAAAGCAGAGGGTAAAATAGAAATTGAAGGAATCTCATTCCTGAAATCAGAAGATCCAAGACTCTGGAAGGCTTCCATAAAACTAGCTGAGCCCCAAGTGAAGGAGACTAGACTTTGAAAGAGGAGGTTACAATATTCCTGGGAGTTTTCATCTTTCATCTTGGATGGTGTGAGACAGGGTGAATCTGTCTGAGTCCAAGGGTATGTGTTCCAGCTTTCAGTCTCCAGCCTTCTGTCCACTTATCTCTAAATCTCCCTGGCTGAAGCTTCTAGCTTATATCCTTCACACTGAGTACAAACCAATCATTATATCATTAGGAAACCATTATTTGTTGTAGGATTAAATCAGTGCTAAACTAGATTTAACCATTGTCTCCTCAATTCCACTTAGTACCTTGTTTCATGTTTTGGCCCATAAAATCTCCTTATGGGATTAAATCAATCATATTGAACCATACTAAATTAGATAACTATTGTCTCTATCAATTCCACTGATTTAGTAACTTGTAAGAATCCTTTGTTTCAAGTTCAGAGTTCTGGCCCATAACAAAAACAAAGTTTTAAAAAAAATGCAACATGGGTATATTATGTGAAATTTTAATGATAATGTCAAAATAAAGACATTTCTTTAATAGTCATATTTGTATTTATGCTAATTTGATGAATTTAATGTTGGTGTACATTTTGATTCAAATGGGTTCCTTCTCCCTGACTTTGAAAGAGATAATAAAGAATTTGGACTTTAACCCCTGGCTACTCATGTGGTGATTACTGAACTGAAATGAAGACTGTTCCCAGAGACCCCAAGAACACCTCAATGGAGAACATTACATTTTAGAGAGAATACTACATGTTTTACATAGTGGTTCTATCAGTTCTCATTATTGTTTCTTATACTCATGTGGGATCAATTAGTAATATAATTAAAATTCTTAGCTCTGAAAAATAATGGCAGAATTTGTTGATGCTCTAAAAAACAATACTACTATAAATGTTGGCTTTAGCATTAAGAAAAGAAAAATAAATTAAAAAAAATTAGAATAGGAGATAAAACTATCACTCTTTTCAGATGATATGATGGTATACTTAAAGAATCATGCAAAAAAAGCTTTAGCAACGTTTTAGGATGTAAAATAAACACACACAAATCATCAGCATTTCCATATATTAGTCACAAAAACCAATAGCAAGAAATAAAAATTCCATTTAAAATAAAATACTTAGGAGATCTATCTGCCAAGACAAACCCAATAACTATATCAACACAATTACAAAACACTTCTCACACAAAGTCTGATCTGAGCAATTGGAAAATTATCAATTGTTTATGGGTAGTCTGAGCTAATATAATAAAAATGACAATTCTACTTAAAATTATCTACTTGTTCAGGCTATACCAAACTACTAAAAATTATTATATAGAGTTAGAAAAAAATGAAAACAAAATTCATATGAAAGAACAAAAGGCCAATAATATCAAGGGAATTGATTGTTGTAGTTATAGTTATATAGAAATTACAATAAATTTCCATGACAAATCATTTTTAAAGCTTTGGAAGTCACCAAAGTTAGGATTAGAGTTTGAACTTTACTTTTTTGGTTTCATATTAATTGAGGGATCTGGGGAGTTATTCTCTGCTTCTCCATAATAGTGTTAAGTTGATAGCCACTACACAGTATGATTGGAGAAGACTCCCCAGCTTTTCTAGAATTATCCCATAATCTGCCATCGATGCCTGGAATTTCACCATTCAAGCTTACTGCTTTAGCATAAAATCATTGATCTCTGATAAAATGTAAATGCCTTAGAAAAAGGCAACACCTTTCAGCCTATTAACATTTCACACTTGTTTTTAATTGTTACAACTAGCCTAAGTATATTTTCATGAATATGAGTGGGGATACTCAGATCTGGGTAGCATTGCTGACTCACAGGACAGGTCTCTAGAAGTGTCCCTGAAATCAGCTACAAAAAAAGCCCTGAAACTTGGAACACTGCATTCATCATTCTGGAAAAATAGAAACTGGGGGCGGAGCCAAGATGGTGGAGAAGATACATGCCACTGTGTAAGCTCCTTTCTTCCCTCACAACCAACTAGATTTAATCAGCCTCAGAAATAGCGTTGGACTGATAGAATCCACAAGGACTGGAAGCACAACTTACCAGCTGAAGAGAATCTGGAGTTTCAACAGGAAAGGTCAGCTCCCAGGGGAGGAAGAAGAGAGGCCAGCGCAGATGGTGGGGTAGTGGCACACTGCGCCAGTCGCTCTGTGGAGGGCTCTGGGATCAGAGAATCCATTGAGATAAAAGAATCGGGCACAGGCTGTTAGCTCTTCTCTGCTTATAAAACAGCAGTTCAGAAGAGAAATATAAGCCACTATAAAATTTAAAACTAGATTGGATCTTCCAGGATCCCAGGGGTGACTCAGCAGATCTCGGCAGTGGGGGCATGGCTGACATAGGCAATCCAGGCTTTTACCTCGGGGAAGTTAAGAGATTGAAGAGTGGGCAGGGCGGTAACTCATAGTGCCTGGCTCGGCTGGCTGGAGGCTGTGGAACGGAAGTCCCAGAGAAGCGGAACCTTTGAACTAGGGACTGCAGTTTCTGGCAGACACTTCCAGTTTGAGCGCAGGGGCTTTTCACATCACCTGCTGCAGATATCCACGCCCCACTGGGACGAATAGGCTGGGCTTTGAGCCGCCTTTACTGTTCAGTCTCAACCTCAGGGAAGCCGCTAAAACACAGCTCCCTCAGAGCACAGCAGTGCTGGTCACTTGTGAGGCACTTCCAGGGAGGGGGTGGGGAACACTCTCCCAGAGCTCTCTCTTAGCTCAAGGGTGGGGGCTGCTGCATCCATCCAGTCTGGGAGGAACCTGGTAAAGAAATAAATAAATAATTTCCTACCCCAGGGACAGACCCCAAAAGATTTTTCAAGTATGAGCAAAAAGCCCAAAAAAACTATAGATTCCTTCTACACAGAGAAAGAGCAGGTATCCAACCCCCTAGGAAGTTAACAGCAGAGAGTCAGCAGATAACAACCTAAAGGGGAACGATTCCTGCCCCCCATCATATAACTTTCTCCTTGAAGAGACTATTAAAAAGTTAAGAGAGTTTGAAGAAAAATGGGGGAAGGAAAGAGAAGCTATGAAATTGGAGTTGGAAAAAATAAAGAATTCACAGGAGATGCAGGGAAACAAATTTAGTGAATTAGAAAAGGTAAAAAAATCACAGGAAAGTAGGATTTCTGAATTGGAGAAGATAAAAAAGTCTCAAGAAAATAGGATTTCTAAATTGGAGAAGATAAAAAAGTCCCAAGAAAATAGGATTTCTGAATTGGAGAAAGAAAATAATTCTCAAAAAAAAATTAGGGAAATGGAAAAAAATTCAATAGAGCAAAATAACTCATTTAAAAATGAAATTGGGCATTTACAAAAAGAACTAAAAACTGTGAATGAAGAAAATAACTCCTTAAAAGTCAGGATGGAACAAATAGAAATGAATGATTCATTGAGAACCCAAGAATCAGTCAAACAAAACAAAAAAATGAGAAGCTGGAGAACAACGTCAAATACTTACTGGGAAAACCTATAGACCTGGAAAACAGATCTAGGAGAGATAATCTGCGGATCATTGGACTTCCTGAAAACTATGACCAAAAAAAGAGCCTAGATTCTATTTTACGGGAAATTATCAAAGAGAACTCTCCAGAGATAATAGAAACAGAGGGGAAAGTACATGTTGAAAGAATTCATCGAACTCCTTCTGAAATAGACCCTAAAAAAAGAACACCACGGAATATTGTGGCTAAGCTGCAGAATTACCACACAAAGGAGAAAATCCTGCAAGCAGCTAGAAAAAAACAATTTAAATACCAAGGTGCCACAATAAGGGTCACCCAAGATCTGGCTGCCTCCACATTAAAAGATAGAAGGGCCTGGAACCTGGAAAATAGAAACCTACTTTAACAAAGAGTTAAAAGCTGAGTAATAGACTAGGAAAATGAGCAAACTACACACACACAAAAGATTCTGACCATGAAAAATTATGGTGACAAGGAAGATCAAAATTCACACCCAGAAAAAAGATAACAAAGCCATGCCTCCTATTTTCAAAGCCTCCAAAAAAAAAAAAAATTGGTCTCAGACCATAGAACAGTTGCAAAGGATTTCCAAAATCAAGTAAGAGAGGTAGAAAAAAAATTGGAAGAGAAATTAGAGTAATGAAAAAGGAAATACAATAAGCTGATGAGAAGAATATATTAAAAAGCAAAATTAGCTAAAGGGAAAAGAAATGAAAAAATCTAACTGAGAAAAACAATCCTGTAAAAAGTGGATTGAGCAAATGAAATATATTGACTATGAAACATCAAGAAATAACAATGAAAAAAACCTCCAAACAATGAAAAAATAGAAAACAATGTAAAATATCACATTGAAAAAATGACTGATCTGGAAAATAGATTGAGGAGAGATCATTTAAAAATTATTGGTCTGCCTGAAAAATCATTATTAAAAAAGAATAAATTATTTTTATTTTTAAAAAATTCTTAATTTGTTTATTTTAGTTTCCTTATTTTTAATATACATCATTTTATGAGTTTGTCAGGAGTGACAAATCAGAGCAAATGGAAAAAATATGGGAGAAATTAGAAAAAAAGAAAAGAAGTGAACATAGCATGCATTGATTTACATTGTCTCCTTAGTTCCTTTTCTGGATGCAGATGGCATTTCTATCCAAAGTCTTATGGGGTTCCTTTGAATCAGTGAACTACTGAGAATAACCAAGACTTTCCTAATTGATCATTGCACATTTTTTTTTTTACTAAGGCAATTGGGGTTAAGTGGGTTAAGTGACTTGCCCAGGTCACACAGCTAGGAAGTATAAAGTGTCTGAGGCCAGATTTAAACTCCAGTCCTCCTGACTTCAATGCTAGTGCTCTTTCTACCGTGCCACCTAGTTGCCCCAATCATTGGACATTTTTGCTGTTATTGTTTACAATGTCTGCTTGTTTTGCTCAGCATGAAAATCTTTCCATGTCTTTCTATAATCAGCTTCTTTGCTAATTTTTTTTTGGAACAATAATATTCCATTACCTTCATATACCACAACTTGTTCAGCCATTACCCAATTGATGGGCATCCACTCCTTTTCCAGTGCTTTGCTACTACAAAAAAGAGCTATTACAAACATTTTGCACATGTCAATCCTTTCCCTGCCTCATGATTTCCTAGGAATACAGACCCAGTAAGACATTGCTGGGTCAAAGGGTATGCCCAGTTTTATAGCCCTTTGGGCATAGTTCCAGATTCCTCTTCAGAATGATTGGGTCATTTCACATAGCCAACAACAATGCATTAGGGTCCCAGTTTTCCCACATCCTCACCAACATTTAACATGACCCTTAGAACCTCTAACCAAAGTTGTCCATATTGCTTTTCATGATGTTTTCCAGTTCTTGTTTGATCATAAATTCCCCCATTCTCCAAAGATCTCAAAGGTAAATTATCCCTTGTTTTCCTAATTTGTTTATGGTATCATCCTTTATGTGAGAATTATATATCCATTTTCACCTTATTCTGGTATGAGGTTTGAGATGCAGGTCTATGCCCAGTTTCTAACACATTATATTCCAATTTCCCAGAAATTTTTGTCAAATAGTGAGTTCTTATTCCAGAAGCTGGAGTTTGGGGATTTATCAAATACTAAATTGCTATAGGTTTTGCTTATTGTAACATATATATCTAATCTATTCCACTGATCCACCACTCAGTTTCTTAGCCAAGTTTTTTGCTACATTATCGTACAGTTTTAGGTTTGGTACTGTTAAGCCACTATCCTTTTATATTTTTTCATTAATTTCCTTGATATTCTTCACCTTTTGTTCTTCCAGATGAATTTTATTATTATTATTATTTTTTAGTTCTTTTAAAGATGATTTGACAATTTTCTTGGTATGGTACTGAATAAGTAGACCAATTTAGAGAGAATTGTCATTTTTATTACATTAGCTCAGCCTAGCCATGAACAATTCATAATTTTTCATTTGTTTAGGTCTGATTTTATTCTTGTGGGAAGTGTTTTGTAATTGTGTTCATATAGTTCTTGGGTTTGTTTTGGCAGGTAGACCCCCAAGTATTTTATTTTGTCTACAGTAATTTTAAATGGAATTTCTCCTTCTCTCTCTTGCTGATGGGCTTTGTTAGTAATATACAGAAATGCTGATGATTTTTGTGGGTTTATGTTATATCCTGCAACTTTGATAAAGTAGTATATTGTTTCCAATAGGTTTTTGAATGATTTTCTAAGATTTTCTAAGTATATTATCATATCATTTGCAAAGAGTGATAGTTTTATTTCTTCATTGCATTTTTTAATTCCTTTAATTTCTTCTTTTCTTATTACCAAAGCCAACATTTGTATCATAATAGTGATAATAATGGGCATCCTTGTTTCACCTCTGTTCTTAATATGTCCAGCTTCTCTTCATTACAAATAATGTTTGCTGTGGGTTTTAGATAGATACTACTTCTTGTTTTCTTAAAAAAATATTCCTTAATCCCTATCATCTCTAATGTTTTAAATAGGAATGGGTGTTGTATTTTATCAAAAAGCTTTTTCTGCATCTTTTCAGATTAACATATGATTTCTTTTGGTTCTGTTATTTGTATGGTGGATTATAGTAGTAAAAACTTTTCTTGATATTGAACTAACCTTGCATTCCTGGTATAAATCCCTTTTGGTAATAGTGTATTATCCTGCTGATAAGTTGCTATAATCTATTTACTAATATTTTGTTTAAAATATTTGCATCAGTATTCATTAGGGAGATTGGTCTGTAATTTTCTTTCTCTGTTTTGTTCCTTTCTGGTTTAGGTATCAGTGCCATATTTGTGTCATAGAAGGAATTTTGGAGTACTCATTCTTTACATGTTTTTTCCAAGTAATTTAAATAGTATTGAAATGAATTGTATTTTAAATGTTTGTTAGAATTCATTTTAGAATCCATATGGCTCTGGAGATTTTTTCTTAGGGAGTTACTTGATGACTTATTTATTTTTCTAACATGGGGCTATTTAAGTATTATATTGTCTTTTCTGTTAACCTAGGCAATTTATATTTTTGCAAACATTCATACATTTCAGTTAGATTGTTAGAATTGCTGGTATAAAGTTGGGCAAAATATTTCCTAATTATTTTTTAAATTTCTTTTTCATTGGTGGTAAATTCCCCCCTTTCATTTTTGATGCTGATGATTTTTTTTTCTTTCCTTTTTATGGTCAAATTAATCTATTTTGTTAGTTTTTTCATAAAACCAACTCTTAGTTTTATTAGTACAATACTTTTCTTATTTTCTATTTTATTAATCTCTCCTTTGCATTTTGACATTTCTAATTTGGTATTTAAGTGGGCTTTTTAATTAGTTCTTTTTCTAACTATTTATAATTATAAAACTATTAATTTTTCTAATTAATTCATTGATCTATTTATCTACTTTATTTATGTAGCTATTTAGAGATATAAATTTTATAAGAATTGTTTTAGCTGGGGTTTCCTATAGGTTTTGTTATGTTGTCTCATTATTGTCTTTTTCTTGAATGAAATTATGGATTGTTCCAGTGATTTGTTGTTTGATCCACTTATTCTTCAGATTTACATTATTTAATTTTCAATTGGTTTTTAATCTACCTTTTCCTGGTCCTTTATTGGATATAATTTTTATTGCATTATAATCTAAAAGGGAGGAATTTACTATTTCTGCTGTTTTGCATTTAATTTTGAGGTTTTTTATGCCATAATACATGGTTAATTTTTCGTTAGGTGCCATATACTGCCAAGAAAAAATATATTCCTTTATGTCCCTATTCAATTTTCTCTAGAGGTCTATTATATCATCTAGGTTTTTTAGAATCCTATTAACCTCCTTAGTTTCTTTTTTTTTTTTTTCTTTTTTTTTTTTTTTTTTATTTTTTTAAATTTTTTTTATTATATATATATATATTTTATAATATTGTCCCTTGTATTCATTTTTCCAAATTACCCCCCCTCCCTTATTCCCTCCCCCCGACGACAGGTAATACCATACATTTTACATGTGTTACAATATAGTCTAAGTACAATACATGTGTGTGAATATCATTTTCTTGTTGCACAATAAACATTAGAATCCGAAGGTACATGCAACCTGGGCAGACAGATATTAGTGCTAACAATTTACATTCCCCTCCCAGTGTTTCTTCTCTGGGTGTATCTACCTCTGTCCATCATTGATCAACTGGAAGTGAGTTGGATCTTCTTTATGTTGAAGATTTCCACTTCCATCAGAATACATCCCCATACAGTATTGTTGTTGAAGTGTACAGTGATCTTCTGGTTCTGCTCATTTCACTCAGCATCAGTTGATTTAAGTCTCTCCAGGCCTCTCTATATTCCTCCTGCTGGTCATTTCTTACAGAGCAATAATATTCCATAACCTTCATATACCACAATTTACCCAACCATTCTCCAACTGATGGACATCCATTTATCTTCCAGTTTCTAGCTACAACAAAAAGAGCTGCCACAAACATTTTGGCACATATATGTCTCTTTCCGCTCTTTAGTATTTCTTTGGGATATAATCCCAGTAGTAGCGCTGCTGGGTCAAAGGGTATGCACAGTTTGACAACTTTTTGGGCATAGTTCCAGATTGCTCTCCAGAATGGCTGGATTCTTTCACAACTCCACCAGCAATGTATTAGTGTCCCAATTTCCCCACATCCCCTCCAACATTTGTCATTATTTGTTCCTGTCATCTTAGCCAATCTGACAGGTGTGTAGTGGTATCTCAGAGTGGTCTTAATTTGCATTTCTCTGATCAGTAGTGATTTGGAACACTCTTTCATGTGAGTGGATATAGTTTCAATTTCTTCCTCTGAGAATTGTCTGTTCATATCCTTTGACCATTTATCAATTGGAGAATGGTTTGGTTTCTTATAAATTATGGTCAGTTCTCTATATATTTTGGAAATGAGACCTTTGTCAGAACCTTTGTTTTTAAAAATATTTTCCCAATTTGTTACTTCCCTTCTAATCTTGTTTGCATTAGTATTATTTGTACAGAAACTTTTTAGTTTGATGTAATCAAAATCTTCTATTTTGTGATCAATAATGATCTCTAGTTCTCCTCTGGTCATAAATTCCTTCCTCCTCCACAAGTCTGAGAGGTAGATTATCCTCTGTTCCTCTAATCTATTTATTATCTCCCTCTTTATGTCTATATCATGGACCCATTTTGATCTTATCTTGGTATATGGTGTTAAGTGTGGATCCATATCTAATTTCTGCCATACTAATTTCCAGTTTTCCCAACAGTTTTTTCCGAATAATGAATTTTTATCCCTAATGTTGGAATCTTTGGGTTTGTCAAAGATTAGATTGCTATAGATGTACCCTTTTTTGTCCTTTGTATCTAATCTGTTCCACTGATCTACCGGTCTATTTCTTAGCCAATACCAAATGGTTTTGGTGACTGCTGCTATATAATATAGCTTTAGATCAGGTACACTTAGACCACCTTCCTCTGAGTTTTTTTTCATTAGTTCCCTTGCAATTCTTGACCTTTTATTCTTCCATATGAATTTTGTTGTTATTTTTTCTAGGTCATTAAAATAGTTTCTTGGGAGTCTGATTGGTATAGCACTAAATAAATAGATTAGTTTGGGGAGTATTGTCATCTTTATTATATTCGCTCGGCCTATCCAAGAGCACTGAATGTCTTTCCAATTATTTAAATCTGATTTTATTTTTGTGGCAAGTGTTTTGTAATTTTTCTCATATAATTCCTGACTTTTCTTTGGTAGATGGATTCCCAAATATTTTATACTATCAACATTTGTTTGGAATGGAATTTCTCTTTGTATCTCTTGCTGTTGCATTTTGTTAGTGATATATAAAAATGCCGAGGATTTATGTGGATTTATTTTGTATCCTGCCACTTTGCTGAAATTTTGAATTATTTCTAGTAGCTTTTTAGCAGAGTCTTTGGGGTTCTCTAAGTATACCATCATGTCATCTGCAAAAAGTGATAGTTTAATTTCCTCATTTCCTACTCTAATTCCTTGAATCTCTTTCTCGGCTCTTATTGCCGAGGCTAGCGTTTCTAGTACTATATTGAATAGTAATGGTGATAGTGGGCAACCTTGTTTCACTCCTGATCTTACTGGGAAAGGTTGCAGTTTATTTCTATTGCATATTATGCTTACTGATGGTCTTAAATATATACTCCTGATTATTCTAAGGAATAATCCATTTATTCCTATACTCTCAAGAGTTTTTAGTAGGAATGGATGTTGGATTTTGTCAAATG
The DNA here is from genome assembly GCF_048593235.1 of Sminthopsis crassicaudata. Classification (NCBI taxonomy): domain Eukaryota; kingdom Metazoa; phylum Chordata; class Mammalia; order Dasyuromorphia; family Dasyuridae; genus Sminthopsis; species Sminthopsis crassicaudata. The sequence goes on from NC_133620.1 coordinate 187,094,758, forward strand.
CTTTTTCTGCATCTATTGAGATGATCATATGGTTCTTATTAATTTGATTATTAATATGGTCAATTATATTAATAGTTTTCCTAATATTAAACCAGCCCTGCATTCCTGGAATAAATCCTACTTGATCATAGTGTATTATCTTGGAGATGATTTTCTGAAGTCTTTTTGCTAATATCTTATTTAAGATTTTAGCATCAATATTCATTAAGGAGATTGGTCTATAATTTTCTTTCTCAGTTTTCGATCTACCAGGTTTAGGTATCAGTACCATGTCTGTGTCATAAAAGGAATTTGGTAGGACTCCTTCATCCCCTATTTTTTCAAATAATTTATATAACATTGGGGCTAATTGTTCTTTAAATGTTTGGTAGAATTCACATGTGAATCCATCTGGCCCTGGGGATTTTTTCCTGGGGAGTTGATTAATAGCTTGTTCTATTTCTTTTTCTGAAATGGGACTATTTAAGCAATTTATCTCCTCCTCTGTTAATCTAGGGAGCCTATATTTTTGGAGGAAGTCATCCATTTCACTTAAGTTATCAAATTTATTGGCATAAAGTTGGGCAAAGTAACTCCTTATTATTTCTCTAATTTCCTCTTCATTGGTGGAAAGATCCCCCTTTTCATTTGTAAGACTATCAATTTGATTTTCCTCTTTCTTTTTTTTGATCAAATTTACCAAAGGTTTATCTATTTTATTGGCTTTTTCATAAAACCAACTCTTGGTTTTATTTATTAATTCAATAGTTTTTTTACTTTCAATTTTATTGATTTCTCCTTTTAATTTTTGTATTTCGAGTTTAATTTTTGGTTGGGGGTTTATAATTTGGTCTTTTTCTAGCCTTTTAAGTTGTAAGCCCAATTCGTTAATCTTCTCTTTCTCAATTTTCTTCAAATAAGCCTCTAAAGATATAAAATTTCCCCTTATTACCGCTTTAGCTGCATCCCAAAGATTTTGATATGATGTCTCATCATTATCATTATCTTGGGTGAAATTGTTAATTGTTTCTATAATTTGCTCTTTCACCCAGTCATTCTTTAAGATGAGATTATTCAGTTTCCAATTACTTTTTGGTCTATTTACCCCTAACTTTTTACTGAATGTAGCTTTTATTGCATTGTGATCTGAGAAGAAGGCATTTATTATTTCTGCCTTCCTACATTTAATTTTGAGATCTTTATGTCCTAGTATATGGTCAATTTTTGTATAGGATCCATGAACTGCTGAGAAGAAAGTATATTCCTTCCTATTGCCATTCAGTTTTCTCCAAAGGTCTATCATACCTAGTTTTTCTAATGTTCTATTTACTTTTTTAATTTCTTTCTTGTTTGTTTTGTGGTTTGATTTGTCTAAATCTGAGAGTGCAAGGTTGAGATCTCCCACTATTATAGTTTTACTGTCTATTTCTTCTTGCAGTTCTCTTAACTTTTCCTTTAGAAAGTTAGATGCTATACCACTTGGTGCATATATGTTTAGTATTGATATGGCTTCATTATTTATGCTACCTTTCAGCAGGATATAGTTTCCTTCCTTATCTTTTTTAACGAGATCTACTTCTGCTTTTGCTTGATCTGAGATAAGGATAGCTACCCCTGCTTTTTTGGCTTTACCTGAAGCATAATAGGCTCTGTTCCAACCTTTTACCTTTACTCTGTATGTATCTCCCTGCTTTAAGTGTGTTTCCTGTAGGCAACATATTGTAGGGTTCTGCTTTTTGATCCAATCTACTATCCGTCTCCGTTTGATGGGATCGTTCATCCCATTTACATTTACAGTTAAAATTACTAATTCTGTATTTCCTGCCATCGTATTATCCCCAGATTATGCTTTTTTCCCTTGACCCCCCTGATCCCCCTCCCCGATATTTAATTTACAGACCCCCCTTGTGACGCGCAACCCTCCCTCTTTTTTTTTTTTTAGGATCCCTCCCCCCTCCCTCCAAGTCCCTTCACTTATTCCCCTTTTCCTTTTCCCTTTTCCTCTCCCCCCTTTTAATGAGGTGAGAGAAAATTCTCTGAAAAACAAATATGTTAATTATTTACTCTTTGAGCCTCTTCTGATGAGAGTAAGATTCACACAATGATTCTCCCCCTCACTAAGTTCCCTCAGATATGGTGTATTTTCTATGTCTCTTCCTGGGATGTAGTTTCCCTCTTTTTATCACTTCTTCCCCTTTTTCTGAACCGACCTCCTTCCCTTTACTACACCCCCCTTTTTTTCTTTTATATCAGTAAAATCAAATTATCCTTGAGTATTTTTTATATACCCACAACAGAGTTACAGTTCTCAAGGGTTCTGTGTACCTTTTTCTGTTTCTCTTCAGTCTTGTGGATGTAGATCAAATTTTTTGTTTAAGTCTGGTTTTTTTCTTAGAAACATATAGAATTCCTCTGTTTCATTGAATGACCATCTTCTTCCGTGGAAAAAGATGCTAAACTTAGCTGGGTAGTTCATTCTTGGTTGCAGTCCTTGATCTTTTGCCTTACGGAATATCAGGTTCCAGGCCCTTCTATCTTTTAATGTGGAGGCAGCCAGATCTTGGGTGACCCTTATTGTGGCACCTTGGTATTTAAATTGTTTTTTTCTAGCTGCTTGCAGGATTTTCTCCTTTGTGTGGTAATTCTGCAGCTTAGCCACAATATTCTGTGGTGTTCTTTTTTTAGGGTCTATTTCAGAAGGAGTTCGATGAATTCTTTCCACATCTACTTTCCCTTCTGTTTCTATTATCTCTGGACAGTTCTCTTTGATAATTTCCTGTAAAATAGAATCTAGGCTCTTTTTTTGGTCATAGTTTTCTGGAAGTCCAATAATCCGCAGATTATCTCTCCTAGATCTATTTTCCAGGTCTATAGATTTTCCCAGTAAGTATTTGACGTTGTTCTCCAGCTTCTCATTTTTTTTGTTTTGTTTGACTGATTCTTGGGTTCTCTGTGAATCATTCATTTCTATTTGTTCCATCCTGACTTTTAAGGAGTTATTTTCTTCTTTCACAGTTTTTAGTTCTTTTTGTAAATGCCCAATTTCGTTTTTAAATGAATTGTTTTGCTCTATTGAATTTTTTTCCATTTCCCTAATTTTTTTTTTTTTGAGAATTATTTTCTTTTTCCAATTCAGAAATTCTATTTTCTTGAGACTTTTTTATCTTTTCCAATTCAGAAATCCTACTTTCCTGTGTTTTTTTAACCTTTTCTAATTCACTAATTTTGTTTCCCTGCATCTCCTGTGAATTCTTTATTTTTTCCAACTCCAATTTCAGGACGTTGTTATTCTCTATCATAACTTCCCTTTCCTTGCCCCATTTTTCTTCGATCTCCCTCAATTTCTTAAGAGCTTCTTCTAGGAGAGAGTTATGTGATGGGGGGCAGGAATCGTTCCCCTTTAGGTTGTTATCTTCTGAATCTTTGCTGTTAACTTCCTCGGGGTTGGATACCCGCTCTTTCTCTGTATAGAAGGAATCTATAGTTTTTCTAGCTTTTTTGCTCATACTTAAAAAATGTTTTGGGGTCTGTCCCTGGGGTAGGAAATTATTTACTTCTTTACCAGCTTCCTCCCAGACCGGATGGATGCAGCGGCCCCCGCGCCCGCGCTAAGAGAGAGCTCTGGGAGAGAGTTCCCCACCCCCTCCCTGGAAGTGCCTCAGAGGTGATTAGCACTGCTGTGCTTTGAGGGCGTAGAATAGTGAAGACAGCAAGAAGCTCAGCCTATGTGTCCGGGTGGGGAGTGGGTGTCTGCAGCAGGTGACGTGAGAAGCCCCTGCGCTCAAACTGGAAGTGTCTGCCAGAAACCGCGGTCCCTAGTTCAAAGGTTCCGCTTCTCTGGGACTTCCTGGAGCTGAGTTCCACTCCCTCCAGCTAAACTAGGCAGTGTGTGTTGCCTTGGGCCGTATCCACCCACTTGTCAGTCTCTTAACTATTCTCAGGAGGTAGCTGAGGCCACACCCCCTGGTGTCGATTCTCTGCCGAGTCACCCCCAGGGTGGGGGGGGGGAAATCTAATCTGAGTTTTAAAATATTTTGGCTTTCTCTTCTGAACTGCTAAATAATTAGCAGAGAAGAGCTAACAGCCTGTGCCAGATTCCTTTACCTCAGTGGCTTCTCTGATCCCAGAGCCCCTCCCAGCGCAATGGGCGCAGTGTGCCCCTACCCCACCGTCTGTGCTGGTCTTTCTTATTCCTCCCCTGAGAACTGACCTTTCCTGTTGAAACTCCAGATTCTCTTCAGCTGGTAAGTCGTGCTTCCAGTCCTTGTGGTATCTATCAGTCCTGAGCTAATTTTGAGACTTAATTTATCTAATTGGTTGTGAGGGAGTGAGGACGTTCACTGAGTCGTGTGTTTCTTCTCCGCCATCTTGGCTCCGCCCCCCACCTCCTTAGTTTCTTTCAAGTTTATTTTGTGGTTAGATTTGTCTAATTTTGAGTGGGGAAAGTTGAGGTCCCCTACTAGAATTGTTTTGTTGTCTATTTCTTCCTGTAACTGGCTTAAAATCTTCCTTAGGAATTTGTCTGCTCTACCACTTGTTATATATACATTTAGCATGATTATTACACCATTTAGTATCTCTTTATCAAGATGTGCTTTCCCTCCTTATCTTTTAAAATAAGATGGATTTTTACCTTTGCTTTATCTGAGATCATAATTGCTCCCCTGCTTTTTCTATGTCATCTGAATCACAATAAATTGTCTTCTAGCCCTTTACTTTTACTCTGTATATATTTCTCTTTGTCAAATGTGTTTCTTGTAAACACCATATTGTAGGATTCTATTTTTTAATCTACTCTGCTATTTGCTTCCATTTTATGGGAGAGTTCATCCCATTCATATCAACAGTTAAAATTACCAGATCTGTATTTCCTTGTATTCTATTTTCTGAATAGAAATATACTTTTGTCTTCTCATTCCACCTTATCTTTAGTCAGATGTTTTTTATCCACCTCATCTATACTACCTTTTATCAACCATCCCCTTCTCATATTAGTGTTTTTTTAACCCATTTCATTCACTACTTTATTTTTTATCAACTCTTCCTCCATTCTCTTACATTTTTTTCCCCTAGTTTCTGTCCTTCCTTTTATCTTGTCCCCCCTGTTTACCTTTCTATGATGCTCTTGAGTCCTGTGTTTATAGATTACATTCTCTGGTTAATTCTGTTTTTTTTTTTCAATAGAAATGATTGAAAGTTTCTTACTTCTTTGAAAATCCATCCTCTCCCCTGAAAGATGATGCTGTCTTGCTGGATAGTTAATTCTTGCTAGTAATCATAGGTCATTTGCCTTCTGAAATGTAGTATTCCAGACCCTCTGATCCTTTATTGTAGAAGCTGCAGGATACAGGATAAATCTGACTGTTGCTCCTTGATATTTGAATTGTTTTTGTCAGCCAGCTTGTAGTATTTTTTTCTTTGAGATCATAGTTTTTTTGAGTTTTTCAACAATGTTCCTTGAAGTTTTCCTTGTGCAATCTCTTTGCAGAGGTAATCAATGGATTCTTTCAATGAGAATTTCCCCCCCCTGTTCCTATAATATCAGGGCTGTTTTCCTTAATGACCTCTTCCAGAATGCTATCAAGCATCTCTTTTTGGTCATGGAATTTAGGTAGGCCAATAATTTTTAAATTGTCTCTTCTGTATGTATTTTCCAAGTCAGCTGTTTTGCCAGCAAGATACTTCACATTTTTTCCCTTTTTTTCCTTTTTTAGTTGTTTGATTGATTCTTGTTCTTCCACAAAGTCATTAGCTTCCATTTGCCTTGTTCTGGTTTTAATGTGTGATTTTCTTCAATTATCTTTTGTACCTTTTTTTTTCATTTGGTTCATTCTACTTTTAAATTATTTTTTCTTTCCTTTTCCAAACTGTTGATTTTCTCATGCACATCTCTCATTTCTTTACTCATTTTTTTTTCTCCTAACTCCATTATTTGCCTTTTGAAGTCTTTCATGAGCATTTCCAAGAAGCCTCTTTGGGTTTGAGACCAGTTTATCTCACTCTTTGATTTTCTTCTGTGTATACTCTGTCCTTCTTTGAATTTGTGTTTTCGTCTGTCCTGTCACCATAATAGCTTTTTATGGTCAAGGTTCCTTTTTGTTTCTTCATAATTTTATTTCCTTTTCTTTTGGTATTTCTCTTTTTTACTTTTAAGATGGAGCAGAGCATATGACACTGCCCCAAGCTTCCCATGCAGCCCTGAGCCTGGGCTTTGAGCACAAAGGCCCATTGTATTTGGAAGGCATAGCTTTGCTTGGTCTTTTTAGGAAATATCTTGGTTTCCCAAAGTTTGCCATCTGACTTGGTACTGGAAGCTGGAACAGCTTCCTGACTTTATTTCATCATCTTGACTCCACCCTGGAATCCTAGACATTCTCATTCAAGAACTTATCAAGGAAAATTATCCTGATATTCTAGAACCAGAGGTAAAAAATATAAATTGAAAGCACCTACCAATCACCTCTTGAGATCCCAACATGAAAACTCCCAAGAATATTATAGCCAAATTTCAATACTTCCAGCTCAAGGAGAAGATATGGAGCTTTAATCAAGATAACAGGAGATTTAGAAGCTTCTACATTAAAAATTGAAGAAACTTGGACTTCCAAAGCACACTGGAGCTAGCGTTACAATCAATATTTACTTAACTAGAAAAAAAAATGAGTATAATTCATCAGGGGAAAAAGGTCAAAATTCAATGAAGTAGAGGACTTTCATTCATTCATGATGAAAAGACCATAACTAAATAGATTTGATTTTCAAATACTGGCTCAATAGATATATAAGGAGGTGATTAGGAAAAGGAAATCATAATAAACTTAATAATCTTTATTTGTTTATATTCCTACTTGAGAGAATAATAGTTGTAATTCAGAAGTACTTTCTTATTATTATGACAGTTAGAGGGAGTAAATATAGACAGAGGTCAGAGGTTGAGTGAAATATGAAGGCAATATCTAAAAAAAATGAAATGAAGGGGTGAGAAAGAAATGAACTTGATGCCAGAGAAAGGCTAAGGTAGGATGGCAAATTATCTGCCACAAAAGAGGGAAGAAAAAAAATTTTTACAATGAAGGGGAAGAAGATGAGAAGAGGGTGAGTAAGTGAACCACAATGTCATCAGAACTGGCTCGAAGAAGAAACAACATAGATAATTAATATTAATATAGAAATCTTACTTTACTAGATGTACCGGAGGAGGGGGATATAATAAAGGGGAATTATGATAGAAGAGCCAGCATATTGGGGGAGGAGGAGTTGTCAAAAGAAAAAACAAAAACTTTTGGAGGGACAGAGTGAAAGGAGAGAGAGAACAGAATAATCAGGCAGGAAATGCTGTTAACAATAGTACTTATGAAAATAATTTTGAAACAATTTTTCTAATTAAGGTTTCATTTATCAAATGTATATGAAATGAAGTCTAATTAAAAAAAATAAGAGCTATTCCCCAATTGATAAATAATCAAAAGATATGCACTATGCTTACAGGGCTATAAAATCATGCATATCCTTTGAACTAACAATACCACTACTAGGCATGAATCCAAAAAGATATTTTTTAAAAGGAAAAAGCACTTATCTAAAAACATTTATAACAGCTCTTTTTTCTGAGCAAAGAATTAGAAATTAAAGGAATGACCATCAATTGAGAAATGACTAAAAAAAATGTGGTATATGAATGCTATGTAATGTTATTGTTTTATAAGAAATGATGAGCAGGATGCTCTCATAAAAACCTAGAAAAGTTTTCATGGACTCTGGAAAAGTGAAATGCATTGTGTACAAAATAATAGCAATGTTGTGGGAAAGATAAGCTGTGAATAACTTGGCTATTCTCTGCAATACAATGTTACATGAGTACTGTGAAGGACTTATGATGAAAAATCCTATCCATACCCAAAGAAAGAACTGATTATGTCTGAATACAAACTGAAACATTCATTTTTTCCTTAAAAGTTTTTTTTTTTGGGGGGTGGGGAGAATGGATGGGAGAGATCTATATTTTCTTTCTCAACATAACTTTTATGGAAATGTTTTGCAAAATTTCACATGTGCCTTTTCAAAGGGGGAATGTTTTGGGATGAAGAGAGAGAATCTGGAACTCAAAAGTTATCAAAAAAATGGAAAAAATGTTTTACTTGGAACTAGGGAAAATAAAAACATTAAAACATAACATACAATCAATAATATAAATAAGTAAGTAAATAAATTCCCATCAGAAAGAATGTATTTGTTGTTGTTTCTGTTGTTGTTTAAGGTATATTATAAAAAGAAAAAGATTAAAGAATAATTAGGACTACAGGGTGTATGATGGAGGAGAGAAAGTTTCTACTTTCATTGCTGAGTAAAATGATCCTTGATTTGGAAAGGATCAGAAAATTTATTAATAGGGACCTGAAATCCAAAAGAAGTAAGAACATTTTAAGAGAGCATCTAGTTTCCTTAGATAAATTCAGGTCAGCAGGATAAGTGCACTATATCTAAGAGTACTGAAAGAACTATTTAATTCTAAAGCTAGTCAGCTATCTTTGAAAAATCAATAGAAGAAGAAAAGAAGTTTCACAATATTGGAGAACTCAAGTAATTTGAATTTTTAGAGACAAGAGAATGAACACTAAAAATTGTAAGCCAATGATCTTGACTTCAAGTGTTGGCAAAACTCCACAGTAGAATAGACCACCAAAAAGACAATTATTGAACATAAGAAGAAGAAATGATGATCATAAAGAGCTAGGTGTCATTAAAAAGTCATATTGGACTAACTCGATTTATTTTTCACTTGTTTAGTTGACTGACATATGAGAAAAAAGTTATTTATATAATCTCTATATATGTATTATACATACATATATTATATATAAAATACATATAATTTCTACATTTAATATATGTAGAAAAGTATTTAATAAAATGGTTATATAGAGAGAGATAGGTTAGACTATAATGAAATTATAAAAATTCCCAATGAAGTTAGACCCAAAGAATACTCAATAATTATTCACTGTCAGCTTGGAAGGAAGTCTCTCTTGTGTCAGAACTAGGAAGCTTTTTACAGATCTCTGTATTCTGTGCTGATGTGGAGTTTTGGTCTGTTATGTTTTAAAAGACATCAATACACTAGAGACCATATAAAAAAACAGGCAAGATAAATTAAGGAACTTGAATTAATGCCATATCAGAACTGATGGAAAAATGGAGATGTTTAGCTTGAAAAAGAAAAGACTGGTTGTAGCTTAATAGCTGCCTTCAATTATTTGAAAAGTTGTTATGTAAAAGGGACATGAGATGAGAAGGGATGGAATGGATAAAGTACAAAAATTGAAGAACTGGTCTCATCAAAGAGAAATCAAGGTCTTTCGCTGAAATATCCCTAAGATTTATGACATGGAAGAATCTAAACAAGTAAATAGTTGAAATAATGTCAGTCAACAAAATAGTAAAGTCAAACGGAGAAGGTATATTTAAGCAACCAGCAAATAAACATTTATTTTTATTTTTTTTAAAATTTTTATTTTATTTTATAATTATAACATTTTTTTGACAGTATATATGCTTGGGTAATTTTTTACAACATTATCCCTTGAACTTACTTCTATTCAGATTTTTTCTCTTCCTCCCCCAGATGGCAAGCAGTCTTATATATGTTAAATATATTACAGTATAGTCTAGATACAATATATGTGTGTAGAACTGAATTTTTTGTTGCACAGGAAGAATTGGATTCAGAAGGTAAAAATAACAGTTTACATTCATTTCCCAGTGTTCCTTTTCTGGATGTAGCTGGTTCTGTCCATCATTAATCAATTGGAATTGGATTAGCTCTTCTCTATGTTGAAGAAATCCACTTCCATCAGCATACATCCTCGTACAGTATCATTGTTGAAGTGTATAATGATTTTCTGGTTCTGCTCATTTCACTCAGCATCAGTTGACATAAGTCTCTCCAAGCCTCTCTGTATTTCTCCTGTTGGTCATTTCTTATAGAACAATAATATTCTATAACATTCATATACCATAGTTTACCCAACCATTCTCCAATTGATGGACATCTATTCATCTTCCAGCTTCTAGCCACTATGAAAAGGGCTGCCACAAACATTTTGGCACATACAGGTCCCTTTCCCTTCTTTAGTAGTTCCTTGGGGTATAAGCCCAGTAGTAGTATGGCTGGGTCAAAAGGTATGCACATTTTGATAACTTTTTGGGCATAATTCCAGATTGCTCTCCAGAATGGTTGGATTCATTCACAACTCCACCAACAATGCATCAGTGTCCCAGTTTTCCCACAGCCCCTCCAACATTCATTGTTATTTGTTCCTGTCATCTTAGCCAATCTGACAGGTGTGTAATGATACCTCAGAGTTGTCTTAATTTGCATTTCTCTGATCAATAGTGATTTGGAACACTCTTTCATATGAGTGGAAATAGTTTTAATTTCATCATCTGAAAATTGTCTGTTCATATCCTTTGACCATTTATCAATTGGAGAATGGCTTAATTTCTTATAAATTAAAGTCAATTCTCTGTATATTTTGGAGATGAGGCCTTTATCAGAACCTTTAACTGTAAAAATGTTTTCCCAATTTGTTACTTCCCTTCTAATCTTGTTTGCATTAGTTTTGTTTGTGCAGAAACTTTTTAATTTGGTGTAATCAAAATGTTCTTTTTTGTGATCAATAATGGTCTCTAGTTCTCCCTTGGACACAAACTCCTTCCTCCTCCACAAGTCTGAGAGGTAAACCATCCCATGTTCCTCCAATTTATTTATGATTTCGTTCTTTATGCTTAAATCTTGGACCCATTTTGATCTAATCTTAGGATGTGGTGTTAAATGTGGGTCCATGCCTAGTTTCTGCCATACTAATTTCCAGTTTTCCCAGTAGTTTTTGTCAAATAATGAATTCTTATCCCAAAATTTGGGATCTTTGGGTTTGTCAAAGATTAGATTGCTATTTTTATTCACTATCTTGCCCTGTGAACCTAACCTATGCCACTGATCAACTAGTCTATTTCGTAGCCAATACCAAATGGTTTTGGTGACTGTTGCTTTATAATATAGCTTTAAATCAGGTACACTTAGACCACCTTCCTCTGACTTTTTTTTTTTTTCATTAGTTCCCTTGCAATTCTCGACCTTTTATTCTTCCATATGAATTTTGTTGTTATTTTTTCTAGGTCATTAAAATAGTTTCTTGGGAGTCTGATTGGTATAGCACTAAATAAATAGATTAGTTTGGGGAGTATTGTCATCTTTATTATATTCGCTCGGCCTATCCAAGAACACTGAATGTCTTTCCAATTATTTAAATCTGACTTTATTTTTGTGGCAAGTGTTTTGTAATTTTTCTCATATAATTCCTGACTCTCCTTTGGTAGATATATTCCCAAATATTTTATATTATCGACTGTTATTTTGAATGGAATTTCTCTTTGTATCTCTTGCTGTTGGATTGTGTTGGTAATGTATAAAAATCCTGAGGATTTATGTGGATTTATTTTGTATCCTGCGACTTTGCTAAAATTCTGAATTATTTCTAATAGCTTTTTAGCAGAGTCTTTGGGGTTCTCTAAGTATACCATCATGTCATCTGCGAAAAGTGACAATTTGATTTCTTCATTTCCTACTCTAATTCCTTGAATCTCTTTCTCGGCTCTTATTGCCAAGGCTAGAGTTTCTAGTACTATATTGAATAGTAAAGGTGATAGTGGGCAACCTTGTTTCACTCCTGATCTTACAGGGAAAGGTTCTAGTTTATCATCATTACATATGATGTTTATTGAAGGTTTTAAATATATGCTCCTTATTATTTTAAGGAATAGTCCATTTATTCCTATACTCTCAAGCGTTTTTAGTAGGAATGGATGTTGGATTTTATCAAATGCTTTTTCTGCATCTATTGAGATGATCATATGGTTTTTATTAATTTGATTATTAATATGGTCAATTATACTAATAGTTTTCCTAATATTAAACCAGCCCTGCATTCCTGGTATAAATCCCACTTGGTCATAGTGTATTATCCTGGGGATGATTTTCTGAAGTCTATTTGCTAATATCTTATTTAAGATTTTAGCATCAATATTCATTAAGGAAATTGGTCTATAGTTTTCTTTCTCAGTTTTCGATCTACCTGGTTTAGGTATCAGTACCATATCTGTGTCATAGAAGGAATTTGGTAGGACTCCTTCAATCCCTATTTTTTCAAATAGTTTACATAGCATTGGAGTTAGTTGTTCTTTAAATGTTTGGTAGAATTCATATGTAAATCCATCTGGTCCTGGGGATTTTTTCTTAGGAAGTTGGTTAATAGCTTGGTCTATTTCTTTTTCTGAGATGGGACTATTTAGACTACTTGCTTCTTCTTCTGTTAATCTGGGCAAGCTATATTTTTGAAGGTATTCTTCCATTTCATTTAAGTTATCGAATTTATCGGCATAAAGTTGAGCAAAGTAGCTCCTAACTATTGTTCTAATTTCCTCTTCATTAGTGGTGAGTTCACCCTTTTCATTTTCAAGACTATCAATTTGCTTTTTCTCTTTCCTTTTTTTAATCAGGTTCACTAAGGGTTTGTCTATTTTGTTGGTTTTTTCATAGAACCAACTCTTAGTTTTATTAATTAATTCAATAGTTTTTTTACTTTCAATTTTATTAATCTCACCTTTTATTTTTTGAAATTCAAATTTTGTGTTTGTCTGGGGGTTTTTAATTTGTTCCTTTTCTAGCAATTTTAGTTGTAAGCCCAATTCGTTGGCCCTCTCTTTCTCTATTTTATGCAAGTAGGCCTGTAGAGATATAAAACTTCCCCTTATTACTGCTTTGGCTGTATCCCACACATTTTGGTATGATGTCTCATTATTGTCATTTTCTTGGGTGAAGTTATTAATTATGTCTATGATTTGCTGTTTTACCCAATCATTCTTTAGTATAATATTATTTAGTTTCCAATTATGTTTTGGTCTATTTTTCCCTGGCTTTTTATTAAATGTTATTTTGATTGCATTATGGTCTGAAAAGGATGCATTTACTATTTCTGCCTTACTGCATATGATTTTGAGGTTTTTATGCCCTAGTATATGATCGATTTTTGTATAGGTTACATGAACTGCTGAGAAGAAAGTATATTCCTTTCTGTCTCCATTTAGCTTTCGCCAAATATCTATCATATCAAACTTTTCTAGTATTCTATTTACCTCTTTGACTTCTTTCTTATTTATTTTGTGGTTTGATTTATCTAATTCTGAGAGTGCAAGATTGAGATCTCCCGCTATTATAGTTTTGCTATCTATTTCCTCTTGCAGCTCTCTTAATTTCTCTTTTAAGAATTTAGATGCTGCACCACTTGGTGCATATATGTTTAATATTGATACTGCTTCATTATTGATGCTGGCCTTTAGCAGGATATAATGCCCTTCCTTATCTCTTTTAATTAGATCAGTTTTTGTTTTTGCTTCATCTGAGATGAGGATGGCTACTCCTGCTTTTTTGGTTTTGCCTGAAGCATAATAGATTCTGCTCCACCCTTTTACTTTTAGTTTGAATGTCTCACCATGTTTCAGGTGTGTTTCCTGTAAAGTAGGATTCTGACTTTTAATCCAGTCTGCTAACTGCTTCCTCTTTATGAGGCAGTTTGCCCCATTCACATTTATGGTTAGAAGGACTAAATCTATATTGCTTGCCATCCGATTAACCCCTGCTTATGCTTTTCCCCTTTCCTTCCCTTTTACCCTCCTATCCAGTATTAAACTGGTGAACACCACTTGCTTTTCACAGCCCTCCCTTTTTAGGATCCCTCCCCCACCTTAAAGTTCCTCCCCTTATTTTACCCCTTTTCCTCGAAATTACTGTATTCCCTTCCCCTTAGCTTACTCCTTCTCTTTCACTTTTCAATGAAGTGGAAGAAGTTTCACCATAAATAAAATATGTCTATTGATACACACTATGTTCATCCTCCTCCTTTCTTTCTCTCAGATATAATATGTTACCTTTGCCTCTTCATGAGATGTAACACCACCACTTTACCCTTTGTTATGATATAATCTCCTTTCCACCTCTAGTTTCTAAGACAAATTGTACATATGTTCTTTACATATTTTTTTGACAGAAGTATAGTTCTCAAGATTTCTTTTTACCTTTTTAGAAATCTCTTGAGTTCTGTATTTGAAGATCAAACCTTTTATGTAGGTTTGGTTTTGTCATCAAAAATAGATTGGAATTCATTTATTTCGTTAAATGTCCATCTTCTTCCCTGGAAAACGATGCTCATTCTTGCTGGGTAAGTTATTCTTGGCTGCATACCAAGTTCCTTAGCGTTTCGGAATATCATGTTCCAGGCCCTGCGTTCTTTTAATGTGGGTGCTGCTAGATCCTGGGTTATCTTTATTGTCGATCCTCCATATGTGAATTGCTTTTTTCTAGAAGCTTCCAATATCTTTTCCTTTGTCTGATGGTTCTTGAACTTGGCCACTATATTTCTTGGCGTTTTGATTTTAGGGTCCCTTTCAGTAGGTGATCGATGAATTTTTTCAATGTCTATTTTACCCTCTGTTTCCAGAATGTCTGGGCAGTTCTCTTTGATAATTTCCTCGAAAATGGTGTCCAAGCTCTTTTTTTCCTCCCATTTTTCAGGGAGTCCGATTATTCTCAAATTGTCTCTCCTGGATCTGTTTTCCAGGTCTGTTGTCTTTCTGGTAAGGTACTTGACATTCTTTTCAATTGTTTCATTTCTCTGGTTTTTGCTTGACTCCCTCTTGGTTTCTCCTTGAGTCATTCATTTCTACTTGTTCCAGTCTAATTTTCAATGATGTATTTTCTTCACTCACTTTTTTTATATCTCTTTTTAATTGTCCAATTGAGTTTTTATCTTCTATGGAATTTTTTTCCATTTTATCCATTTTATTTTTTAGAGAGCTGATTTGTTTTTCCAGCTCACTAATCCTGTTTTCCTTGGAGTTGTTTACTTTTCCAGCTCACTAATCTTGTTTCTCAATGATTTGATTTCTTTATCCACTCTGTCTTTGAATGCATGGGATGACTTCTCCAGGCTCTCTTGCCAAGCTTCCCTTTCCTTTTCTCATTTCTCTTCCAGCTCTCTTGTGAGAGCCTTTTTGATTTCCTCTATGAGGTTCTTTTGTATTGAGGAGCAGCTTATATCCCTCCCAGGGGATACATCTGGGGACAGTCTATTCCTAGTCTCCTCAGCATTCGAATTCTGCTCCCTCTCCACACAGAAGCTGTCAATGGTTAGAGCCCTTTTGAATTTTTTGTTCATTTTGTCAGAGTAGGAATCGAAGAAAACAAACTGACAAGAGAAACAATTGGTCTGTTTTGCGGGGGATGGGGCTGAATGGTATTAATGGGCTTCCTCTACAGACTGGGGGTAGGGCAGCAGAGAGCCACTAACAGAACAGCAATGACTGTACTGAGTCTGCGCTCTGAGGCTCCAAGAATGCACAGAGTCAGTCCAGGTGGGGGTTGGGGGTGGCCGGGCTCTGAGAGATGCTGGCTTTCTGGGGTTTTAATCTTCACCTCCGGTGTTTACACCCTCTCTGCTGCTCCTGGCTTGCTGCCAAGATGGAGTATCCACACTGGGGAAAAAGCCCTTTCACAGAAATGGCAGAGATCACACCCCTCCCCCTCTGGTCTGAGCTGTGTGAGCTGCCTGTCTTGCTCTGACTGTCTGTCCTCAGTCTGTGCCCAGTCTGATTGACCCTCCCCTGAGCAAACACAGACCTTTTCTGGTGACTTTCAAGGATGTCTTCTCTTGGTGATTATTTGTGGATTTCTTTCTGGGTCAAGCATTAAGTCAGAGGCTTGTCATGAAGTAAGTTCTGAGAGAAAACGAGGAGGTCAAGCAGCTGTCTGCCTCCACGCTGCCATCTTGGCCGGAAGTCCAAATAAACATTTATTAAACCCCTACTTAAGGCCAAGCACTATGTTAACAACTCAGATACAAAAAAAAAAAAAATCAAAAGTCAGTTTCTGCTCTCAAAGAACTTAAAACATAATAAAGGAAACAACAAATAGAAAAATACCAATAAAGCAAAGTATAAATAGGATAAATATAATTTTATAAGAATAGGCTAACATCTCTGTGAAATAGTTTTAAGGACCAATGAGAAAGCCTCCCTTAATTCAAAATATGCCTTTCCTTGTTAACACTTTATGCAGTAGGCAGAAGCCTTTCCATATGTAGAAGAAAGCTTTGCAACACTCCTGTGTTTTCAAAGAATCACATGCCACTTTCTGATGTGACAACAGTATGTGCCAACTCAGCATATTAATAATTTATAGAAGGGGACAACAGTTCCACTCTGTAGGAAACAGTTGGTAAATAAATGGAACACATCTGCTCTCATTTCTCAAAGAGATACTTTCTGAATCCTAGGTTTATCTTTATAGATTCTGGATACATTGATTTAAAATTGGTGGAAAAATTTGACTAAATGGATGTGAGAGGTGTTTTCATGAATAATAATCCCAACCTGCATATCAAAGATGGATACAATTCTCATGATTCTTATAATTGAAGGAAAAGAAATCTACAAAAAAGGGATGATAAAATGGGAGACAACCAGAAAATGAATTTATCCTATAACTCAAACTAAAGTTTTGTAATATAAAGTGTCCTAAAAAAGTTGGTACTAAATTTAAAATCAAAAGTCTTCCAAGAAATAGTAACCCACTCTCTGGCTATAATGCTAAGCTATTAGGAGATGGCTGCTAAATACACATAGATATATGTGTTTACGTAACATGTTCATATATTTACATTTATATATAGTTAATAATAACTAAAACAATTAGGTACTTTATGTGTACAATCATTTACAGAGGATGGATTGTGAAGACTTAAGAAAGCTGAGTGTGGGAAGGTATGATCGATTGCAACAAATGAAGTTTCTTTAATGGTTTATCACTAATGGGTGAGTAGGATGATGACAAGAGCTAATTTGATTTGTTACTGATGCTGAAATTGGTTGTTGATTAGATTTTAATGTGTACAAGCCACAAATTGGTATTAAATGCAGGATTCAGTGTGAGTGCTTAAAATTGTGCAGTGGTTTTGTGAAATAAGTATTAGAGTAACAAAATCTAATTTTTCATGTTTGAGGTCAATAGTAAATTAACATTTTAATGTTCTTTACAGAAGTTTTGAATCCCTAAATCTGTATATTCTTTACATTCAGATCTTATACTGATTGATATTATGGCAGGGATATATGTGACAAGCTAACATGGTTAATGTGTACATTGCAAAAAAATGCTTTGTCAAACTGTGTTTTGACAAATATCTCAGCATGGTGAAATATTTATCTACTTACCTTTCATTTTCACATGAACTTATTAGCTTATTTATTGGTTCTAAAATTTTAAAAGGCAAATAAATTTACCACAGTAGCTTATTTGAGGGTAATCATATCATGGACTAGAATGTACATATAGAGTTTTGTGATATGCAATACTACAAAAATTAAATTTATGGGTTTTTGTCATGTGAAAAAAAGTCAAGTAATATTCTAAAATTTCTAGTAATGTCTCTAGATTTAGAATTGCTACCAATTTGGTTAATGTAACAATATAAAATATTAAAAATATTCAAAGCAATAATACATTCATAATCAGACCAATTTTACTAGAAACCAGATTGCAATCCTGAATAACACTATAACAATATTAAAGACCTGCTTGAGAAATAAGAAGGAAAAATATTTTTATAGAGAATAATTCAAATTTATTCAGTAAAATAATTCTTGATTGCAAATGTTTAAAATTATTCATTCCAAGTTTTTATTTATTTATTTATAACTTTAGAAAGTATAGCTACTTGGTCTTTATTCATTGTTTATTTCTCCTTTTTCCATACTAGATTTGTGATTTCATTATATTCAGAATCCCTGGTGAAGATATTTCCATAATCAAAATAGATTAGAAACTATTACAAAGCTTACTGTCTGAGAATTTATTAGTGAGTGAAAACTTGTAACTTGCCAATGGTCAATTAGCCAATGTGTAAGAGTGGAAATATGAACTCATATCTTCCTAACTTGGAGGACTACATTTTTTTTTTACACAATACAGCCTCTTTCCTCATCATTGAATTATATCATAGTTTCTGGAAAAGAGAGGGAATAACACTGATATAAATACCCTTGTACTTTAATCTGATCTATCTTCTATCTTTATGTGATGCCCACAATTGCCATCTGAAAAAAAAAAAAAACTTCATCCTTTATCCTTCTATCACTTCAAATGGCTCTGTCAAATTGAATCTATCATAACTGAAAATAGAGTAGGGTGCACTAATGTAGAGGTTTATGTATTCACACTTCCTTGACTGTTTGCTATCAGTGGCAAAAGTAATTGGTCTTTCCTCATTGTAATAAGGGCTTAATTTTTTTTTGGAGATGTAGATTGATTCTTGATTAGGTACTTGATTTGTGAGAATCTTTACATCTTTATCATTGTATTATTCTGGAACTGAACTATTCTTCATGAAATGATGATTAATATCTTTTGCTGCTCACAGAAAAAAAATACACACATCTTGCTAGATGGTGAGTACCTACTGGCTTGTCATTAGATGCCATATGTGGCATTAGAAATGAAAAAAAAGAAAGGAGATTACAGGGAGTAAATAACTATCTTTTGAATCTTTCTGTTGATTTTATTGAATTTATTTCCTCTCTTTATCTTTTAATAATCTCTTTTGAAAGCTATTACTTGCTTGGCTGAAGAGGGAGAGATACATATTTGGAAATGAAGATTCCAAAATTAAAAAAAAATAATAAAGCTACAAAAATAAAAACTATCATGCTATGATTTATATATATAAAAAAAACTAACTATAAACTTTCTTTTAAAAATGTCACTTAAACTACGATAGATACCAAAGATGCTAAGCAGAAACAGAATTTTTGGCCTGGTTTTATCAAGATATTCTCATTTGATACTAAAAGAAATGAATTTTCTCATCCTTTTTTTGATATCATGTCTATTCATTTCAATGTCTGGTTAGCTGTTGGTTTTTTTTTTAAATTTCCATTTTATTTGTTGTCATGTTCATTATTTTTTTTGAATCTGCATAATTCACACTGTATCATTTTATACAAATCTTCTGATGCCTTTTTGGCTTCCTCATATGCTTTATTCTTATGGAACAAAAATATTCTTTCTTTTTCAACCTTGTAAAACCTTGTGTTCCATTTTTTCTATGACTTCCCCCACGCCCTCTCCTAGATGGCAAGTAATCCAATATATGTTAAATATGGCAAAATATATGTTAAATTCAATATATACACACATATTTATACAACTATCTTGCTGCACAAGAAAAGTCAAATCAAAAAGGAAACAAAAATGAGAAAGAAAACAAAATGCAAGCAAACAACAGCAGAAAGAGTGAAAATGCTGTTGTGATCCATACTCAGTTCCCATAGTCCTTTCTCTGGGTGTAGATGGCTCTTATCATTCCAATATCATTAGAACTGGCTTGGATCATCTCATAGTTGAAAAGAGCCACATTCATCAGAATTAATCATCATATTCTATCCTGTTCATGTCTCACAATTAATACAATCATTTTTTTTAAATTGTTATTTTAGCTAAGGATCATAAATTTAAAACTTAAAGGAATCTTCTATGTCATCTACTCTAATACCCTCATAAGACCATTTATTTCATATATTCTTTCTAAAGTCATGTGGATGAGATTTATCATATTACTGGCTCATATTAAGCTTGTATTCAACTATGTCCCCTAGTCCTTCCCGAAGCTCCTTCCACACTGAGTATTTATACTTTTTTTTCTGACACTATACTTGAAATTCTTTTTTTTGCACCAAAGGCTAGAAATTTAAATTTAACATATTAAATTTCATCTGAAACATATTTTTTTGTTCCTTCACTGTTCTCAAGGAAGCAAATTTCATTTGTGTGTGTGTGTGTGTGTGTGTGTGTGTGTGTAGTCATGTAGACTATTGGTTCTTTAGCCAACTTCCACTCCCATGGTGAGTCAGGTTCTCAGAGATTAGAACTTCTTCCAGGGTTGTCAGCACAGTTCTGAGGATCATGTCCTATTATTGGTATTTTCTATCCAATATCAATTGTTAATCATAGTTAAAAATTTCCTATAGTATTAATTGACAAAATGATTTAGTAGACCAATATCATTTAACCAAATAACATCAATTTACTTTTTCAATTGGATGTTTATTGAGAAGATATATTAAGAATGCAAGTTAAATGATTCTTCTTAAATTAAGGCACACATCTCTCTATATTTAGTCAACAGAGGAAAAAAAAGGAGTTAAGTTTTGAGCATAAACTCAGTTCTAGCTCAGCAGTTAATCAATATGCTTCTAATTGCCACACAATAAGTAGTCAGAAAATATTTTAGAATGCTAATTATACTCCAGAGTGAATGTAGATGAATTATGTCAGGTAAAGTAATATGTCCATGTTCATAAGGACATTGCTTTCAGTATCATCTTATTATATATGCATCTCAAATTATTGGATTAGTGCACTCTTCAAGTTGCTTAAATCTTTCTAGATTGTTATCTGTTCCTATTTAAATTCTGCAAATATTTGTATGTGTTGTTAAAATTTTAAAATTAAATAGGTAAATGCTATGTGAGTCCATTTTTAAGAAGTTCTAAACATTTTATCATGAGGAAATTCTTTTTTTCTAAACAATCCATTAATCATTTCCTTCCTGATTTTGTCAATTATTATTTCACCGACCAATCACATTTATAAGGAGCACAATCATCCATTTTTTATATCTACTAAGAAATTCCATAATGGAAAGCTAGACATGCTTTCTGGATCTTCCAATGATCCCAAGTTACTCTGAAATTCAAAACCCATTTTCTTAACACTAATATTTTCCAAATCACATTCATATTATAGTGAAACATCAATGAAAGGGAATTGGAAATCTACATTTTATAAGTATATTTACTGATACTTTCAATGATGACTTGCATTCAAGACAGACTTTAAAACATTTTATAAATAGTGTCAATTATGAGAAAAATAAATGGGCTGAGGATGAATGGCTCAAAAGATATAGTATTATTCATGAAATATTAAGTGTAGCCAATGCATTATGGAGTACTTATACATAATCTAATATTTATATAAAGATGTAGATAAGAATCACAGATTGAAAAGTCCTGAATAGACTACAATTTATATACATATAATGAGTATCATAAAGTCATAAAAGCATATCCATAGTGTCAGACTTAATTTTTGTTAGATTTTTAATTAAGCATAGGAAGTGTGAACAATATTTTTGGTAAGAATGTGAGAATCAATATTGACACTTCCCCCAGAACAATTGAATGAGTTATTATTACTGACAATTTTATGTCTGATCATCATTCCTACTGACATTTTGAGTATTACTTTAGGGCAACCCATTCTAATTCAATAGTTATAATATTAAGTTCAATATGAACACAGTATTCTGAAGAGAAGTTAAGAATTATAGGAAGCAATATGCCTAAAAGTAAGACAAAGAATCCCCCAAAAACCTAATTCCATAAACCCAAATTGGGTAGAGAAGGAAGTTTCTTTCTTTTTTGTTATCCTATGTTCATTTAAGTGTCATTCATGGCCTAATCATTCAGTGGAACTTAGCTAATGTCACAGTGGCAAACAGAAGAGAAGATTAAGTAAGATATTATAACTTTCTTTAAATGTTTGAAGGACCATTATATAGAAAAGGAATATATTGATTCTAATATTTCATAGAATGAAAGTTACAAGAAGGTAACATTTAGATTTACACAAGAGTTTTCTTTTTTTAATTAAATTAAATAATTTATTTCCCCCAATTATTTTATTTTATTTTATTTCATTTCATTTCATTTTATTTCATTTCATTTCATTTCATTTTATTTTATTTTATTTTATATTTTATTTTTCTGAGGCAATTGGGGTTAAGTGACTTGACCAGGACCACACAGCTAGGAGTTAAGTATCTGAGATCAGATCTGAAATCAAGTCCTTTTGACTTTAGGGCTGGTGCTCTATCCACTGCGCCACATAGCTACCCCCCAATTACTTTTAAAATGATTTTTTACATTTCTTTTTAAAACTTTAGAATTGCAGATTCTCTCCTTTATTCCCACCTACAGCTCCCATTAAAAACCTACATGTGAAGGTATGCAAAACATAAAAGTCATAATGTGAAAGAAAACATATGTATATATATGCCAATATGTTAGAGAAATGAAGCCTAATCAGAGAAACTTGCTTCACAATTTTTGTTACAATACTTCTAACTCTAGTTTTCCCCACTTATTCTACACTCTCCCACTGATCTCTTTCTCCTCCATTATGCTCTCCTTTTTATTACCTTCCTCTCTTCCCATTCCTCTCCTAATTTCCTTCAGAGTAAGATAGATTTCTATATCCATGTTGAGCATTTTATTTCAGCACGAGGCTTTTCTAATAGTCAATAAGTGTCTGAATTTTTTTGTTGATCTAGAAGTCAATCAGTCCAACCCAAATTGATCTCTTCCAAAATATCAACTTCTAAGTATCTGTACTATGACTCCTTAGATATTTGAATATTTATTCCTGCCTGCTTGCTATATTCCTTGGAGTTTTCATTTTGAGATTTCTTTTTTTTTTTTTTTTTGTTTTTTCTTTTTTTCTTTCTTTTTTTTTTTAATAATTTTTTATTATATATTTTTTTATAATATTATCCCTTGTATTCATTTTTCCAAATTATCCCCCCCTCCCTCTACTCCCTCCCCCCAATGACAGGCAATCCCATACATTTTACATGTGTTACAATATAACCTAGATACAATACATGTGTGTAAATACCATTTTCTTGTTGCACAATAAGCATTAGATTCCGAAGGTACATGTAACCTGGGCAGACAGATATTAGTGCTAACAATTTACATTCTCTTCCCAGTGTTTCTTCTCTGGGTGTAGCTACCTCTGTCCATCATTGATCAACTGGAAGTGAGTTGGCTCTTCTTTATGTTGAAGATTTCCACTACCATCAGAATATATCCTCATACAGTATTGTTGTTGAAGTGTACGGTGATCTTCTGGTTCTGCTTATTTCACTCAGCATCAGTTGATGTAAGTCTCTCCAGGCCTCTCTGTATTCCTCCTGCTGGTCATTTCTTACCGAGCAATAATATTCCATAACCTTCATATACCATAATTTACCCAACCATTCTCCAACTGACGGACATCCATTCATCTTCCAGTTTCTAGCTACAACAAAAAGAGCTGCCACAAACATTTTGGCACATATATGTCTCTTTCCGCTCTTTAGTATTTCTTTGGGATATAAGCCCAGTAGTAGCACTGCTGGGTCAAAGGGTATGCACAGTTTGATAACTTTTTGGGCATAGTTCCAAAGTGCTCTCCAGAATGGCTGGATTCTTTCACAACTCCACCAGCAATGTATTAGTGTCCCAGTTTTCCCACATCCCCTCCAACATTCATCATTATTTGTTCCTGTCATCTTAGCCAATCTGACAGGTGTGTAGTGGTATCTCAGAGTTGTCTTAATTTGCATTTCTCTGATCAGTAGTGATTTGGAACACTCTTTCATGTGAGTGAATATAGTTTCAATTTCTTCATCTGAGAATTGTCTGTTCATATCCTTTGACCATTTATCAATTGGAGAATGGTTCGGTTTCTTATAAATTAGGGTCAGTTCTCTATATATTTTGGAAATGAGACCTTTGTCAGAACCTTTGCTTTTAAAAATATTTTCCCAATTTGTTACTTCCCTTCTAATCTTGTTTGCATTAGTATTATTTGTACAGAAACATTTTAGTTTGATGTAATCAAAATCTTCTATTTTGTGATCAATAATGATCTCTAGTTCTCCTCTGGTCATAAATTCCTTCCTCCTCCACAGGTCTGAGAGGTAGACTATCCTCTGTTCCTCTAATCTGTTTATTATTTCATTCTTTATGCTTAAATCTTGGACCCATTTTGATCTAATCTTAGTATGTGGTGTTAAATGTGGGTCCATATCTAATTTCTGCCATATTAATTTCCAGTTTTCCCAACAGTTTTTTCCAAATAATGAATTTTTATCCCTAATGTTGGTATCTTTGGGTTTGTCAAAGATTAGATTGCTATAGATGTACCCTTTTTTGTCCTTTGTATCTAATCTGTTCCACTGATCTACCGGTCTATTTCTTAGCCAATACCATATGGTTTTGGTGACTGCTGCTATATAATATAGCTTTAGATGAGGTACACTTAAACCACCTTCCCCTGAGTTTTTTTTTTTTTTTTCATTAGTTTCCTTGCAATTTTCGACTTTTTATTCTTCCATATGAATTTTGTTGTTATTTTTTCCAGGTCATTGAAATAGTTTCTTGGGAGTCTGATTGGTATAGCACTAAATAAATAGATTAGTTTGGGGAGTATTGTCATCTTTATTATATTCGCTCGGCCTATCCAAGAGCACTGAATGTCTTTCCAATTATTTAGATGACTTTATTTTTGTGGCAAGTGTTTTGTAATTTTTCTCATATAATTCCTGACTCTCCTTTGGTAGATATATTCCCCAATACTTTATACTCTCAACATTTGTTTGGAATGGAATTTCTCTTTATATCTCTTGCTGTTGCATTTTGTTACTGATATATAAAAATGCTGAGGATTTATGTGGATTTATTTTGTTTCCTGCCACTTTGCTGAAATTTTGAATTATTTCTAGTAGCTTTTTAGCAGAGTCTTTGGGGTTCTCTAAGTATACCATCATGTCATCTGCAAAGAGTGATAGTTTGATTTCCTCATTTCCTACTCTAATTCCTTGAATCTCTTTCTCGGCTCTTATTGCCGAGGCTAGCGTTTCTAATACTATATTGAATAGTAATGGTGATAGTGGGCAACCTTGTTTTACTCCTGATCTTACTGGGAAAGGTTGTAGTTTATTTCTGTTGCATATTATGCTTACCGACTGTCTTAAATATAGGCTCCTGATTATTCTAAGGAATAGTCCATTTATTCCTATACTTTCAAGAGTTTTTAGTAGGAATGGATGTTGGATTTTGTCAAATGCTTTTTCTGCATCTATTGAGATGATCATATGTTTTTCATTAATTTGATTATTAATATGGTCAATTATATTAATAGTTTTCCTAATATTAAACCAGCCCTGCATTCCTGGAATAAATCCTACTTGATCATAGTGTATTATCCTGGAGATGATTTTCTGAAGTCTTTTTGCTAATAACTTATTTAAGATTTTAGCATCAATATTCATTAAGGAGATTGGTCTATAATTTTCTTTCTCAGTTTTCGATCTACCTGGTTTAGGTATCAGTACCATGTCTGTGTCATAAAAGGAGTTTGGTAGGACTCCTTCATCCCCTATTTTTTCAAATAATTTATATAACATTGGGGCTAATTGTTCTTTAAATGTTTGGTAGAATTCACATCTGGTCCTGGGGATTTTTTCCTGGGGAGTTGATTAATAGCTTGTTCTATTTCTTTTTCTGAAATGGGACTATTTAAGCAATTTATCTCCTCCTCTGTTAATCTAGGGAGCCTATATTTTTGGAGGAAGTCATCCATTTCACTTAAGTTATCAAATTTATTGGCATAAAGTTGGGCAAAGTAACTCATTATTTCTCTAATTTCCTCTTCATTGCTGGAAAGATCCCCCTTTTCATTTGTAAGACTAACAATTTGATTTTCCTCTTTCTTTTTTCTGATCAAATTTACCAAAGGTTTATCTATTTTATTGGCTTTTTCATAAAACCAACTCTTGGTTTTATTTATTAATTCAATAATTTTTTTACTTTCAATATTATTGATTTCTCCTTTTAATTTTTGTATTTCAAGTTTAATTTTTGGTTGGGGGTTTATAATTTGGTCTTTTTCTAGCCTTTTAAGTTGCAAGCCCAATTCGTTAATCTTCTCTTTCTCTATTTTCTTCAAATAAGCCTCTAAAGATATAAAATTTCCCCTTATTACTGCTTTAGCTGCATCCCACAGATTTTGGTATGATGTCTCATCATTGTCATTATCTTAGGTGAAATTATTAATTGTTTCTATAATTTGCTCTTTCACCCAGTCATTCTTTAAGATGAGGTTATTCAGTTTCCAATTACTTTTTGGTCTATTTATCCCTAACTTTTTACTGAATGTAGCTTTTATTGCATTGTGGTCTGAGAAGAAGGCATTTATTATTTCTGCCTTCCTACATTTAATTTTGAGATCTTTATGTCCTAATATATGGTCTATTTTTGTATAGGATCCATGAACTGCTGAGAAGAAAGTATATTCCTTTCTATTGCCATTCAGTTTTCTCCAAAGTTCTATCATACCTAGTTTTTCTAATGTTCTATTTACTTTTTTAATTTCTTTCTTGTTTGTTTTGTGGTTTGATTTGTCTAAATCTGAGAGTGCAAGGTTGAGATCTCCCACTATTATAGTTTTACTGTCTATTTCTTCTTGCAATTCTCTTAACTTTTCCTTTAGAAAGTTAGATGCTATACCACTTGGTGCATATATGTTTAGTATTGATATGGCTTCATTATTTATGCTACCTTTCAGCAGGATATAGTTTCCTTCCTTATCTTTTTTAATTAGATCTACTTCTGCTTTTGCTTGATCTGAGATAAGGATAGCTATCCCTGCTTTTTTTGCTTTTCCTGAAGCATAATAGGCTCTGTTCCAACCTTTTACCTTTACTCTGTATGTATCTCCCTGCTTTAAGTGTGTTTCCTGCAGACAACATATTGTAGGGTTCTGATTTTTGATCCAATCTGCTATCCGTCTCCGTTTGATGGGATCGTTCATCCCATTCACATTTACAGTTAAAATTACTAATTCTGTATTTCCTGCCATCATATTATCCCCAGATTATGCTTTTTCCCTTGACCCCCCTGATCCCCCTTCCCGATATTTAATTTACAGACCCCCTTGTGACGCGCAACCCTCCCTTTTTTTTTTTTTAGTATCCCTCCCCCCTCCCTCCAAGTCCCTTCACTTATTCTCCTTTTCCTTTTCCCTTTTCCTCTCCCACCTTTTAATGAGGTGAGAGAAAATTCTCTGAAAAACAAATATGTTAATTATTTACTCTTTGAGCCTCTCCTGATGAGAGTAAGATTCACACAATGATTTTCCCCCTCACTAAATTTCCTCAGATATGGTGTATTTTCTATGCCTCTTCCTAGAATGTAGTTACCCTCTTTTTATCATTCCTTCCCCTTTCTATCAGTCCAGCGCTATTTCTGAGGCTGATTTATCTAATTGGTTGTGAGGGAGTAAGGACGTTCACAGAGTCGTGTGTTTCTTCTCCACCATCTTGCTTGAGATTTCTTTCAAGTTGTGATCAGTGGATTCTTTAAATGACTATTTTACCCTGTGGCTCTGGCATATTAGAGCAGATAATGTCCAGGCTCTCTCTCTCTCTCTCTCTCTCTCTCTCTCTCTCTCTCTCTCTCTGACTCTCTCTCAAATCAAGGCTTCAGGTAGTCTAAACTTATATCTCCTGGATCTCTTTTACAGATCAATTGTTTTTTTTTACATTTTTTTCTAATTTTTTAAAATTTTATTTTATTTTGTGTGACTGACTCTTTTTGTCTCATCAAGTCATTAGTTTCCATTTGCCCAGGTCTAATTTTTAAAAACTTATTTTCTTCAGTTAGTTTTCATGCCTCTTTATCCATTCCACTAATTCTGGTTTTAAAAAGACTTGTTTTCTTCAGTGATTTTTTTTCTATTTGGCCAATTCTAATTTTTAAGGAGTTGTTGGCTTCAGTCAATTTTTGTACTTCATCTTGCAAGTTGTTGACTCTTTTTTCATAATTCTCTTATATCACTCATTTATTTTTTCAATTTTTCTTCTATCTCTATTATTTGATTTTTAAAATCCTCTTTGAGTTCTTCCAAGGGAACTTTTTCATATTATCTTTTGAGTCTTCCCATGTAGGTTTTGAGATAATTGTACTCTTCTGAGTTTGTCATTATAGTGGCTTTCTGTGGTCAGGGCTCTTCTCTATTTTCTGCTACTTTTTAAGCTCAGTTTTATATATTTTATAGTTTTTATCTAGTTGGCTTTCAGATCTTCTGTTGATTTAATTAAATTAATCAGAAAACATTTATCAAGCACTAACTTTGTACAAAACAGAGAGTAGATTGATATTTATTGCTGTGGGAAATTGGGACAAAGGCTGCTAGCCTTTTGACCCTTCCCTAGATATGCTTTTCTTTACTGTTTGTGAGGAGAGGATAATGATGAGAGGCCCAAATTTTTCCTCACTAGCATTTTATTCAGCTATAGTCCAAATGAAGAAGTATAGCCTTGAGGGTACCCTTCAACCATTAGGTCCAATACAGGAATGTTATAAAAGGAACTAAAATGGGCTTCTTGATCCCATGAATAATTAGGAAATATTCATGAGCAAAGCAAACATAAATGAATGAGGAAAAATGTAAAACCCTGAACATGGTGGGAAAGTCACAAATAAATGAGTAGATGTTTTTACAAATGAACACACATAAATAAAAACTTCCTGAAAACAAAATGGTAGAGGAGAATGCCTTAGCTAAACAACAATTGATGTGAAAAAAAGAACTCAGTGAAAAGTTTAATATTAATTAATATATCAACGTGAAAAAAATGAATGCATACATAGGTCATAGTAATTGAAGGATAGTGTCCAAAGAAAGGAAGTTTCTTTCCACCTCAATATTGTCTTGGCCAGACAATAGCTAAAATATTGGGTCTGTTCTAAAGCAACATATCTTAAAAGAAATACGGACATATTGGGGAACTTTCAAGCAAAAATGAGTAGCCTTGGAAAAGAATTAAAAATTATCCCATATTTCTTTTGATTGAGACCACTGAGAATATTAGTGTGTGGGAGACAGATAGTTGCAATCTATTCCTTTATTATCCTAGTGACTCAGGACTTCTATCTCCATATGTCTTGGAGTTCTCAACTTGGAAGACATACTCATCACCAAGACCCAGCAGCCTTCTCAAGCTGAAATATTTTTTTCACTCCTATATTCCCCGTGTCTAATTATTCTCCTAGAATCTCTATTTTGATATAGGACCTAGACCAGTAATGTTTCCTAATTCAATGCTCTAAGAGCTCCACTCCTGACTTTCTAGACTTCTTACATTAAATTTCTAAAGCATCTTCTTTTTCCTCCTTTCAAATTTCCCTCCTCCACTTTTTTTTTTGACAAGACAGTTAGAGTTAACTTACTTGCCCAGGATCACACAGCTAGTATATATCAAATCATTGAGACCAGATTTGTTCTCAGATTCTCCTTACTCCAAGGATAATGCTCTAGTCACTGTATACTCCCCTCCACTTTTAAGTTTCCTTCTATAGCTTATCTTCCTTCATTAAAATACAAGTTCCTTGAAGACTGGAACTGATTTTCCTTTTTTTTTTTTTCTTTTTATTTGTATTTCCAGGGCTAATGTTATTGCTTTGACACATTATAAATAATAAGTGCTTCCTGATTTTTGATTTGACTCTATGCCCCTTTTCAAATATTTGAAAGATTATCATATAGAAGAAGCATTATATCTCTTCTTCTTAGGATATTTGGCAAAATTAGATAAATGAGTAGAAAATAAAAGGAAACTGAATAAAACTTAGAAAATTTGATGGCTTTTTCTTGCCATCTTGGCTTTGCATTTCTCAACTTCGTTTGGGCCTCTCATCATTATCCTCTTCTCAAAAATAGTAAAGAAAAGTATATCTAGGGAAGGGTCAAAAGGCTAGTAACCTTTGTCCCACTTTCTCACAGCAATAAATATCAATCTAGTCTCTGTTTTGTACAAAGTTAGTGCTTGATAAATGTTTTCTGATTAATTTAATTAAATCAACAGAAGATCTGAAAGCCAACTAGATAGTCTCTTTATATATTTTTTCCTGATGCCAGTACTGACCCAAAGTAGAATGTAAATTCCTGAATGGCTAGGACTATTTCATTTATATTTTCACATCTCCAGCACCTAGGGAAGTTCCTGACATTTAATACATGCTTGGCTTTTGAATGCTTGAAAAGTGAATCTAAGCCTGAATATATTATTAGTGTAAGCCTACATATATTATTATTTGTAGGTACCTGCTGATAAGCAAAAGATGTTTTAATGAATGTTTTGAAAGTAAATCAGAATCATTCTTTGTTACAAAAAAGTTGTTTTGACTAGATCAAGTGTGCTATTACTATGGCTTATATCTTGAAACATGAAAATAATTTTAATAGTCCTTAATTTCAGAATAATATTGATTGGAATGGAATTTTGCTTAAAAATAGCTTTCCATAAAAGAACAATGGGAAGGATTTTCTCATTTAAGAGTAGTGATTGTTAACTTATGGAGAAATCATTTTCTATTTGTTTTCAAGGGCCAAATTCCAACAATTATATAACCAAATGATGGGAAAGAGGGAAACCAGGAAGGAGAAAGATAGGTGAATAAAATGATGAAAGAGAGAGAGACTGCAGACTGACATAGAAAGGGAGGGAGAGAAAAAAAGAAGAGAGGGGGTGAAGAGAGGGGAAGGGGGAGAGAAAGAATGTGGGGGAAGGAAAAAAAATCAATGTTAAACCAAATGAACAGCTGATTCTGGCAAGGTTTCCTGGAGAAATATGACTATAGCTAAAATGCAATCCATGCAGAATTGATTTGTTGTGACTGACCTCATTGTATACCAATCTACTATAAACTGAATGGGAATTACTTTAAAGAGAGGGTGGGCCCATCATAAAGCAAACTGTCAATCTAAACAAATATAAGTCTCTTTGTGTGTATGTGTGTTTTTTATGTCAGCTTGATTCTCATGCTTTTTCACTTCTCATACCATATAACAGGGACATTATCTTTTTTCTCAGTGATAATTCCAGACCACTTTTCTCTATTCAATACTTCATTGCTGCCTTGCAGGAAGGGACAAAGTTATGTTTTCTAAAGAAGTTCCCACATTTCTGGTAGTCTTATGCAATTTTCACCTTAACTCCTTTGATGATAGGAATTGCTATCAAAGCAATCATTACAGAGTAAAGGGACACAGAGGATGCCAAATCTTATTTATAGCTTATTTTCAAAGTATATTATTCAGAAAGGATTTAATGGAAGGAAAAGTATGCTCATTCATCTGCTTTTTTCACAATAACTGTAAATTTAAACTTATTGATAAAACCTAGTGCTTTACAAATTCAAACAAAGGAAAGGAAAAAATGCTTAGTTTCACCTCAAATAGTCTCGAGGTACATATTACTCAAAATATTGTTTTCCATTTAAGAAATAAAAAATATCCTATGAGCTATCTTAGATATGAAAAGTACTGTAAATTATTGTTCAAATTATTTCATCTCCTCTAAATATTTGTAACTCTTTGCTATCATTGAAGGTAGGAATAAGAAGAAAGTAAAACTCTCGAGCTTTAATAATGTGCCAATTGACACAACAGGCAGATATTTGTGAAAGGTAGAGTATCATCTTCCACCAAGTGACACTAAGAGCTTTCAGAGCCTTTGGCTGCATTCACGCAAGAAGAATCCTTGACATGTGTAATAATTGACAAGTAGAGCCTTTCTCATATATTTTATTCTTTTTTCCTCCATCTGCCTATTGCCCCAATTCTCAATCTACCTATAAAGTCTCAAGAAGTAGTGGAGAGTACTCAGCCAGGTTTCACAGGACCACATGATTTGATGGGAGCACCAAGGGAGATATCTTTTCTGTTTATTAAGTTCTAGCCTCTTATCCAATATGCTTTTTTTTCTCAAATAGGTTTTGCACCTGTGTCCATTTGCAAGTAACTCTGATAAAAGCAGTCATTCCATATATATATATATATATATATATATATATATATATATAATCCATGTAATCAAAGCTTTATAACTATGCAAAAATGTTCCCCACTATCTTGTGTTCCCAAATAAGACCTCCAGAAATTTTCAGGAGTTATGGCTATGTGGTTTGCTCAGTGGTCATAAACTGAAATACTAATAAAGCTGTCCAAATGGTCCTAGAGAGAATCATTTAATCAGGCACCATTTTTACTTGGGATTGCCTGACAGGTGGCCCTAAAAACTGAGACACTTAAGAGCAATCCTTCCCCCAACCCAAATGATCATGCAATTCGCTGGGAAATGGACATGCAGAGATTTTAATAATGGATTTTTCACCCCTGATGAATAAAAGTAATGCTTTAGGAAAAGACAGGCATTGTTACTTAACAGTGTTTCAAAACCGAGCATTAGATTTAATAATTATGCAATTAGATCTGAATTACTGAAATAAATGCTTCTAAAGTCTTGTGACTTGGAGAGTGTGTTATCTCAAATGTGCACATGCCTTACAGTAGTATAATGAAATTAGCCAATGGCAACAGGGAAAAAATCCACCATCATTTTCTTTTCATAGATGTATGAACTGGTTTGGGGCCAGTAAGCTTTGGCTATAGATAGAAGGAAAAATAAAGTGGAAGGAGTTTTAAGAAAATTTAACATTTCTTCAAGCTGCCAAATACAGTTTGCTTACAAAGTATAATTCTATTTCTCATACATAAAAGTAAATTCTCAGACTCTTGGCAATCACCCTTCTTTTTTTAAAAAAATCTATATTATCCTCTTGTATAAGTTTTCAAAATTATGTTAATCCCTTTTAAAATGTTCGTTCTTAAAATTTAAGTAAGTTAGCTCCATCTGAGAACAGAAGTAAGACATAAGCATGACTATAACATGTTGCTTGATATGCAAATGCCAACTTTCAAAATTAGGTAAAGCCCAAGAGAGTTTGCTAACTGCTAAATAGATTGTGTTATAATCAAAGTAAGTGAGAAAAATGCTTTTTACTTGTATGGGGTGAAATTAACATGCTTTCTTAGAATCAGGATTGGAAGTTCCTTAGTGATTGCTTAATCCAATATCCTTATTTCATGATAGAAAAAGCTGAGGACAAGAGATGGAAAGTGATTTACCCTCAAACACCCAGAAAATATGTTAGCAGAATTCAGTTTTGGCACTCAGTTTAAGTATTTTCATTTCTGACTATATTTCCCCCTAACTATAGCCCAGTCCTCCTCCTCATTACTCTGTTAATTGGAAGACAAGTCTCTTACAACTTAAACCTGTACAGCTTTGCTATTTCTACCTCTGTCTTTTGGGAGAAGCCTAACACTCATGTTTTTCCCACATGATAGTTCATAAAATACTTGAAGTAACCTATCATATCATCTAAGTTTTCTGTTCTTCAGACTAATCATTTTAGGTCCTTGAAATAATCCCCATATGGCAAGGACATGCCCAAATAGCAGTATTTATCCTCTCTATATATTACCTTTCTCTCAATGTCTTTCCCAAAAAAATAATCCTTAGCTTTGAATATATTCATCACATATGATCATATAGTGGCTTTGTTAAGTGGACTTATTACCACTCTTGTTTTGGACACTGAAAGTAAATGATTATTCTACAATGCAAATCAAGATGATTGGAAGAATAATTAATGATTGATAGAAATAAGGAGAGTGAGACTTAGATGTGACAAAAATGAATTCTGTTTTACACAAATCAAGTTAGAGATGTCTATATGAAAAAAGAGGGTGTTCTCCAGTTATTGGCTAATGTATATTAGAATTCAGAAGAGAGAGCAGGATCAGGTATGGAGATTTTAGATGTGCCTTTGTAGATATAATTTAAATCCTGGGAACTCATGTGATCACTAAAGAGAATAGGGAATATAAAATCACTCAGGACAAAACTTTGGGTTCCATCCAAAGAAAGGGGTCATGGATGATAGCTCAACAAAGACAAAACAAAACAAAGCAGGAATGGCCAGGAATATAGAAGGAAAAATCAAAGAGAGTGGTGTTATAAAAGTCTAGGCAATAGATTATCTAGGAGGAATGGTTGGTTAATATAGCTAAATGCACAGAATGTTCAAGAAGGATGAGAATTAATTAAAGTCTGCTATATTTAGCACTAATGATTATCAGTAGCCTTATTGAGAGTACTTTCAGACAAGCAAAAAAGAAGAGGATGAAACGTGGAGATGTGTAAATGTAAACGGCTAGATAGCTTTATGTAGAGGGCTATTAAGGGAAGACTGTTATATTTGAGGATATTATCTTTGAGGTTATTTCAAATTGGTTTTTGTTTTATTTCAGGATGGTGTAGATCTAAATATGTCTATAAGCAATAGGAAAGAATCTATTGCTTAAAAATTGTTTTAAAAATATAGAATGTGAGAAATGCTGCTCAAAGTGATAAACTTCTTAAGAAAAGGAGAACAAATAAGATCAAGGGCATGGCTAGAAGAACATTTAGCCTAAAGGAGAAAATCCACATTTTTCTCCAAAATTAGAATTAAAGAGAACATAATTGGGAAAGATATTGAGAAAAATTGAAGCAAAGATTTAGGAAAAAGAGAGAACTAATCACAGATGGTTTGAAATTGATCAATAAAGTATGATAAAAGGTGATAAAAGAGATGATAAAATAGAAGTGATGGGATGGCAGGGATAGCTTCAAAAGAAAAGATTAAGAACTTACTTAGGGGACAGTGTGATTGATAATTAGAGAAATGAGATTGTTATGTAGCAATTGAGACCTGGTTGACAAAAAAAAATATTATACATTTGTGATGCATCTTGTCAACAAATTAGTATGACTTCCCCCAGCATTATTGCATAATATCACTGAAAGTAAAGAAAGCTAGCAATCGATGTAATCCAGATTTGAGTTGTGGAAAAGTGTAACAACATGAAAAAGGGATAAGAAATACACAAAAAGAGAAAACAAAGTTAAACTTACTAACAAGATTCTTATACAAGGAAAATGATGTGATACATGGCAAAAGCAGAGTAATCAGGGAAGACCAGAGCTTGCAGTGATATTTAAAATTAAGTTTAGTTTTTAAGATAAGTGAGACTTAAAAAAGGACAAAAGAAGAACAGTGGATTGAAGTCAGATGCTGAATTTTATAGCACTGTTATGGAGGTATAATCATTATCAATTATAATGAAATATTATCATCTCTATGGCTGAGATGGATTGAAAATACAGGTTATGAGAGTCAAATAGGTTGATGAACTGGGAAGAAAGTCTTGTGCTTCAAAGAGCATTGACAGATGTATTCAATTTTAAGATCAATGTTTGCTGTGGAAAGAAAGGCTATGAATCAGGTATTGAAAAAGATCAAGGGTACCTTGATGAAGGGTACCTAGAAGTAGGAGAATTTGTTGAGTGACAGTAAAAAGGGGATGGATTAACAATGGCAGTGAGGAGAAAAGAGGAGACCTATTTCTTCTCTTGATCTAATATATTTGGGTATGAGAATTAGGACACAGGGGTCAATGAAAGAAGATGCATTTAGTGCTAGGACAGGTGAAAAAGGAAAACAATGAAGTAGTTGGAAGCAGGTTTTGAGGAGTTCAAGAAGATGAAGATAGCTTATGTAAGTAAGAAGTCTACAATGAAAGTCAGTTTGTTAACTGGAGAATGGAAGTATTAAAAGGAATAATGACATGGGAGGACAAAGTACAATAAAAGACATGGGGAAGAATAGAGTAAGTGGATGATGGAAAGAGTTTTCTATTATATAGATTTTTATTACAGATATCCACATCATACTAATTTTGAGAAAATTAAGAAAATATCTTAGCCAAAGACAGTGAGCTTTTAAAGAAGTTGGGAAGTTCTCTTTTTATTTTTATTAATTTTTAATACCTATTGCTTTATGAATCATAAGGGAAGAACCATAGAAGAGATTTAAAAAATCAGAAAAAAGAGATGAACATAGCATGTGTTGATTTATGTTCAGTTTACTTCTGGATTCAGGTGGCATTTTCTGTTCAAAGTCTATTGGGATTGCTTCGGATCACTCAACTGCTGAGAAGAACCAAGCCTTATATAGCTCATCATTGCTGTTATTATGTACAATGTATTCCTAGTTCTGCTTGTTTTGCTCAATATCAATTCATGTAAATTTTTCCAGGCCTTTCTATAATCAGCTTATTCATCATTTTTATAGAACAATAAGATTCCATTATCTTCATGTACTACAACTTGTTTAGCCATTCTTCAGTTGATGATCATCCACTCCTTTTCCAATTCTTTGCTACCACAAAAAGAGCTGCAAATATTTTTACACATGTGGGTCTTTTTCCTTCCTTTATGATTTCCTTGAGATACAGATCCAGAAATCGCACTGCCTGGGCAAAAGGTACGCACAGTTTTATACCTCTTTGGACATAGTTCCAAATTGCTCTCCAGAATAGTTGGATTATTTCACATCTACACCAATAATGCATTAGTATACTAGCTTTTTTCAATCCCCTCCAATATTTATCATTATCTTTTCCAAACATTATCTTAGCCAATATGAGAGTTGTGAGGTATTACCTCAGAGTTGTTTCAATTTGCATTTCTCTAATCAATAGTGATTTAGAGCATTTTTTTTTCATATAACTATAAATGGCTCATTATCTGAAAATTGTTTGTTCATATTCTTTGTTCATTTATCATTTGGAGAAATAACTTGTATTCTTATAAATTTGACATTCTTCTTTATATATTTTAGAAATGAGACTTTTATCAGAAACATTGGCTGTAAGGTTTTTACCCTAGTTTTGTACTTCTCTTTTAATATTGTTTCATTTTTTGTGCAAGAACTTTTTAATTTAATGTTATCAAAATTGTCTATTGCCTTTAATAATGTTCTGTAGTTCTTTTTTGGTCCATAAATTCCTTCTTTCTCTAAAGATCTGATAAATTTTCTCTTTTCTCCTAATTTGTTTATAGTGTCATCTTTTATCCAAATCATGTATCCATTTTGACCTTATTTTGGTGTGGGGTGTGAGATTTTCTGACATATTATTTTCCAGTTTTTCCAGCAAATTTTTTTTTTCAAATAGTGAGTTCTTATTCCAGAAGCTGGA
The DNA here is from genome assembly GCF_048593235.1 of Sminthopsis crassicaudata. Classification (NCBI taxonomy): domain Eukaryota; kingdom Metazoa; phylum Chordata; class Mammalia; order Dasyuromorphia; family Dasyuridae; genus Sminthopsis; species Sminthopsis crassicaudata. The sequence continues at coordinate 187,131,662 of NC_133620.1, forward strand.
GTTTGGGAATTTATCAAATACTTGATTGCTATAGTCCTTATTATGTTGTATGTATCTAATCTATTCTATTGGTCTACAGATCTGTTTCTTAGCCAATACCAAATGGTTTTGAGTACTGCTGCTTTATAATATAGTTTTAGGGTTGGTACTATTAAGCCACCATCCTTTGTAGTTTTTCATTAATTCCCTTGATATTTTTGGCCTTTTGTTCTTCCAGATGAATTTTGTTATTATTTTTTCTAGTTCTGTAAAATAATGTTTTGGCAGTTTGATTGGTATGACACTGAACAAGTAGACCAATTTAAGCAGAATTATAACTTTTATTATATTGGCTCAGCCTAGCCATGAACAGTGCTATTTTTTCAGTTGTTTAGATATGATTTATTTGTGCGAGAAGTGTTTTGTAATTGTGTTCATATAGTTCTTAGGTTTGTCTTGTCAAGTAGACCTCCAAGTACTTTTTTTTCATCTACAGTAATTTATAAAAGGAATTTCTCTTTCCATCTCTTGCTGATGGGCTTTGTCAGTAATATACAGAAATGCTGATGATTTTTGTGGATTAGGTGGGGAAGTTCTTTAACTTAGCCTCTACCCTATCAAGGATCCCTATCAAGGTTTCCTTTAAGTGATACAGGAAAGTCATAAGGGATTAAGGCTGACTTTTTGAATATATCCCGGTTAGGTTGATCAGTAGGCCTGATGCTAAAAATATGATTTGTGGCCTTTTGTGATTATCTTACTATTAATTCAGTCACTTTCCTTCATTGGTAAACATAATTTTGGCCCATGCCTTGCTTTTTCTTGTTATCAAATAAATCAGTAAAGTATAAATCCGACTATTCATCAGATTTATCTTGCTTTCATTATTCAAAAAGTACATCTTCATTTCTGTTCTTATGTGTTTTTGATAGCAATATGTGCTCTGGTTCTTCTTTATGGTTCCATATTTATTGTGTGGTATAGTCTGATTATGTTCATCATATGCCCATCATGGTCCTTTTTTTAATTCTTCAAAATTGGTAATATTTTATGTTTCATAATCATACCAAAATACTGGCAGATTTAGTGATACTACCTTTCCCTAACCTTTATTTAAGAGAGAAGTTTCAGGCCATTAAGGGATTTCAGCAATTTCTTAACATCAGTGTAGACCACATTTCTTCTATTTAATTCTAAATCCAAGTAATTTTCAATTTGTAGTATCTATATACATATCTATATGGATACAAAAACATTTTTATTTATGTGTTTTCTATCTTATCTATCTATTGAAAGACATAATCTAATATTATCCTTAAAATCAAATATGACTCTGAACATAGGGCAATTATCATTCCCCAGTTTTTTCAAATTTTGTGAATGGTTAGACTTTTGAGTGATTTTATATATATCTGTGTGTCTATCAGTATAGACTACAGATACTGCATATATACATATGTATGGTCTGCTTGTGGTGTGAAGATCTATTACTGTCCTATCATTGTCCAGGGGTGACTTTGTGAGTAAAAAAAAAAAAAGAAAATTTATGTGTAATAATAATGTGTAATATATGCTTATAGACACAGAGCTATAGTTATATAAAACTACTCCAAAATTTAACCATCTGCATTTTTTAAAAAAGCAAGTAGATAAAGAATATACATATAAATGCATTTATATATATATTTATATATGTTTTGTATACTTAAGAATATATACATGTACATATATATATAGTATTTTCAAACATATGTATGACCATATTTATATTTACATATGTAATATGCATGTATAAATATATTATTCATTCACTTACTTTTAAAAAATGTGAATCTATTTATCTAATACAAGAGGGTAGGGAAATTTTGGGGGTCTGCCCAATGCCATTTTATTATCCCCAAATAAGATGACATCTAGATGTTCATATATAGAGAATTCTTCTTTAATTTGAACTCTGTGCTTTTTCTCTTTCATGACATAGAATATACTGAGTCACGGGTCCTTGCATTATAAGTTTCTTGACATTAATGATGAAAGGATATTAGGACAAGATTATCTCTGCTGCTATATATTTCAAGAAATCTTGTGAAATTTTGATAAATGTATGGGTGACACTGTTGGAAGAAAGGCTCTTATGAATGCAATGAATTATTTGGACTTTAAAGAATTAATGGTGAAATGTACCTCCTATTTCTCATCAGAGAGGCAGTAGACTATAGATGCAAAGTAAGATATAAATTTTTTTGAAAGATGCATTATAACTACAAGTTGGGGATAAAAAGACATAAGAGGCAAATTCTGTCTTCAGGACAGAATATATATATATATATATATATATATATATATATATATATATATAGTTTTCATTTGGTGGAAAAACACATAGTAAATATATTGATTTGCATTACTCAATTGTATTTATATGTTACAAAGGAAGTTTCTATGGAATAATGGGTGAGTCATTGAGAAATGACTCAAAAGAAAATTGGTATAAAACATTAAAATAAATTTAAAATACAAGTGTTAAAAAAAGAAAAAAAAAGAAATACAGATTATGCCACATAAGGTGCTTTCATCATTGCTGCCACTGGCAAAAGTTCAGAAGAAAAAGACCAATTTAGGATGTGACAGCTAGTTAAAGATAGGACAAACAAGTTCAAAAATGACTAAGAACAGAATTTTGGACCATCCCTTATAATATAAGAATAATGGATTCTTAATCAGGCATGAATACTCTCAAAGTGGGTAATATACAATAAATACTTTCTGTATATGTATATAGAAACATGTATGTATATTTAGATAGATATTTATATAGAGTATACATATAATATGTGTATATGGGAAGAAAGCATAGCCTTAGAGTTAAGAAGATCTGAGTTCAAATCTAATCTCGGACATTTACAAATTAGACTTAATCTCTGCCGATCAAAATTTCCTCATCTGTAAAATGGTGTTAATAGCAGCACTCCTACCTCCTGAAGTGGTGGTGAGCATTGAATGAGATAATATTTTTAAAGTATTTAGCAATCTTAAAGCACTATACAAATGCTATATTCTTTTGAAGTATCTAGGTGCCACAATGTGTAGAGCATTGAACTTTGAGTCAGAATAGTTGAGTTGAAATGTGGTACTGGACACTTACCAGCTGTATGACTCTGAGCTTAACTGTCATTTACCTTCTGCTCATTTAGTTTCCTCAATTATAAAGTGGGAATAATAGTAGCACTTATAGGGTTATTATGTGGATCAAATGAGGTAATATTTTTAAAGTACTTACCAAGTACTGTCATATTAGAAGCACTATATAAATGATAGGTGTTTTAATTACTATTATTAAATTATTATTTATTATTATTATTAAAATTTTATTATTATTATTAAATTATAGAACTGTATTCCCTGAAACCTCTACACAATGGCATATTAGCAGTTCCCTGGCCTTGAACCTTAGAGATGAGTTAGATCGTATTGCCTTTAAAAAGATGAATGAGACCTGAGGTCCAGCAAAGACTCCTTATATATTGTAATCTGGCTTGACTAGGAAGGCACTAACCTGAGAAAGTTAAATCTTTTCATCAATAAAGCCTGCCATCTCTTCCTTGCATATTCCTGCCATGGGAATATATTACTGATTCTCCCTTAATCTGGTAGAGGGGCACCTAGAAACCTCCAAGATATACCATTGAAAGATAGAGTGAAATGAAAACGTCTATAATTATAACAGTTTCCTGAGAAAGATCCCAGATGTTACGTATAGCTTAAAGCTATTTAGCTAACTCAGCTGTTCCTACTTCTTTCTTCTGTTTAACCTTTATATAGCTTTCGAACACTCAACTTCTCTGAGGCCTTCATTTCTCACAGGAAATCTACATTACCAAAATCTGACCTCATTATTGCATGAAGAATGATGTGGAACAAGTTCCCAAAGCACAGCCTAATTCAGACCTTACAGGTTTTTTTTCATGTTATTTCTAACATGTTCTAGCTGAGCTTACAAAAGGGCTTTTTGTTTTCTATGAGAGTAATTTTGAAAATTTCCCGTTTCTCAGGAAATCTATAAGTATATAGTGGTCCTGTAATATTCAAATTTCATACATTTATGCAAAATGAAAATCAAAATGTGCCCATTTTTCAACCAAAATAAAAAAGTTAATGTCTTGTAAATGGTTATGTGCTGAAATCAATGGAGAAAGAGAGAGAAGAATAAAAAGATAGGAAGTTGCTATCAAAAGCTTCCCATAAATTATGTATTAAATTGAAGTTTTCCTGTAAATTTTAAATCATTCTTGCCTCTTTAAAATTTAGGTTTTTATGAATATTGCAACTATATAATGTATATCATTTTATTGGCAAAGTTCTTTGCTATTCCTTCTAAAAATTTTCACAAATATATCACATGCCAAGTTAATGCTCTTTCACCCAGGTTTATGAAGGTAGATATTGAAGAAGTGAGATGATTTCCCCAGAGTCCTCATAATTACTGCCATGGTTAGGATCAGAAGCCATAGGCTTTCAAATCCAATCCCACCTGCTGCCTATCATACTACTTTGGCTTTTCCTTTCAAATTTAATTTGAAAGTAATCCTTTTTTTTCTTGGCAATGATTATTAGCATTTCACAGCAAAAACTCAAGCAGATTTCTTATTTATGTTTGTGTCAAAAATCACATTGTGTCAGATGGCCATGGTAATGATTCTAGCAAGATTATCCAGAAAGAGATAAATGCTATTCATATTGCATTTCAACCAACCTCTCCATAATATGGAATTATAGTCATAATCATTTGACTTGTAACTATTGCAAATACATGGAATTAAACTTGTTCTCATATTTATCTTTGCCAAAAGATAACTAACCACATCTTCAAATATGGAAAATGATGAGATGGGGGCTGGAAAAAGATAAAAGCAACACATTGTCTTACAGATTCATTAAGCAACAGGAAATATACAAAGCTCTATGGAGTTGGGACAAACATTAATTTTTATCAAATGACATGTAGGTTCTTGTGACATCAGATTCACTTTACATGTAATCACAAAAGTAAGGACTATTAGCAAAATATAAAACCAGAAATATTTTATTCAACCATTGGAGCGTATGAACAAACATAAGGAAATTTGTGAGATTTAAGCTAGTTTTTCAAGGCAATTTGAAAAGATAGAAGGGTGACACTTTCCATAAAGGAGGAAAGGATAATGTCATCTAACAGATCAATTAAAAGAAAAGCACTTACAAAGGAAAACAAAAAAAAATATGCACACATACATGTAGAAACATAGAAGTAGCTTTGTAAAGTAAAATGTAAGTCACTTAAAAAAGATGACTTGTGTCTGAAGTGATCTCCTTTAGAAACATTATTCATATGTTATAGCCAGTAATTTCATATATCCGATTATAGCAGAAAGAATAGTGGAAGGACCTAAGGGTAGCAGCATCTTGACTCAGTCATTAACAAGATTATAACAATAGGATAATCTCTTGATTTCCTTGAGGCACAATTTCCATCTGTAAAATCAATGATTATCCTGCATGAGCTCTTAGATTTCTTATGGCTTTATAATTTCATACTTCTAAGAATTTAAACTTTATTATATTTCCTCTCTTCTATTTTTTGTTTCTTTTAATTTCAGTTTCCAAATAGACTAGGGATAAAATTTAATAATAATAATTATTAAATAATAATTTAATAATAAGGAAAGTGCTAAAATATTGGGATTTTTTAAAAAAAATGATTTTTAAGATAAGATCAGTCTACTTTTGTATCCTAGAATTTAGAAATGTAAACTGATTTCAAAATGTATCCTTTCTAACTTCTACCTGATGCAAGAATTCCTCATAAGATATTTCTAATAGATAATTAATCCTCAAGTCTCTGAACACTCCTACTGATAGGTATGGTAATCTCTGGGAATGACTGAGTTGAAAAATCAGACAGTTTTATATGGAAAATGGTGATGTCTTTGAATTTTCAGCAAGTATAATTATTACTCAGGTATAATAAGCATTCTTTGGACACTGTTAATCAAGTTTGGTAAATAATGAAATTTCTGTACGCTGACATCCAGGGAAAGGAGAGAAGGAAGGATAACAGTGACTAAGTAGATATGGAAGTCAGTGGGGTGAATGAGCGAGGTGGGGTGGGGAAGAGAAAACAAAGCATAACAATGATTGGGGAAATGAAGGTATTCCTGATTGTGAAGTATTGGCAAGGTAGAAAAAAACCTATATTTGAAAATGTAGGAAAAAAGTGACCATCTGTTATGGAAGAAGCAAGTGACTTTCTCTTTCAAATCCTGAGACTAAATGTAGCCTTTGTGTCTTACTTCTCAATACCAGTACCTGGGGAGTAATGACAAAACAAGACCAAATGTTGTATATGTGAATAGCACCTTTCTAAACCTTCAATATTCTGTAAACAGGAAGAAAATGTGCTGGTACACTTAAATGGAATGGTACTTAGAGTTTACTTGGGATCAATGTGACAATGAATAAGTACACTACACTAAAAAGGATACATTCTTAATCTTTTATGAGACAGTCATTTCACCTTGAACAATTCTAATTATTCTTGACACTGAGGCATTTTATCTAATGCTCAACTAAATATATGGTAAAAACATAAATTTTTAATAGTATGTTATTTTTCTAATTGCATGTCAAAGACAATTTTAACATGCACTTTTACAAGATTTGAGTTCCAATTTTTTCTTCTTTCCTTTTTACTTCTCCTCCTTTAAAAAATGGTAGACAACTTGATATAGGTCATACATGTTCTATTATGTAAAATATATTTTCATATTAATCATAATTGTGAAAGAAGAAACAGATCAAAAGAAAAAAATAACATGAAGAAATAAGTGAAAAAAAACTTTTTGATCTGTATTCGGAATCCATCATTTCTTTATCTGGATGTGAATAACATATTCTTTTATGAATACTTTGTACTTAACTGGGATCATTGTGTTACTGAGAACAGCTGAGTCACTTATAGTTGATCAATATTGTTGCTGATCAATGGCAAAGTGGCTAATTTTGTGTAAAATGTTTTCTTGCTTTTGCTCATTTCACTTTGCATTAGTTTGCATAAGTTTTTCCAGATTTTTCTGAAATTTGCCTATTCATCAATTCACAACTCCACCAATAGTGAATTAGTGTCTCAATTTTCCCACAGCTTCTCCAACATTTATCATTTTCCTTTTTTTTTTATCATATTAACCACTTTGATAAGTATGAGGTGACATCTCAAATTTACTTTAATTTGTATTTCTCTAACCAGGAGTTATTTGGAGCACTTCTTTATATACTTACAGAAAGCTTTGATTTCTTGATGTAAAAAAATGTCCATTTCAATACAACCTAAACTGATCAATTTATTTAGTGTTATACCAATCAAACTTTCAAGAAACTATTTTACTGACCTAGAAAAAAATAACATCAAAATTTATCTGGAAGTATTTCAAAGGAATTAATGAAAAGAAAAACAAATGAAGGTGGCCTAGCTGTATCAGATCTAAAACTATAATATAAAGCAGCAGTCACCAAAACCATTTGGTACTGGCTAAGAAATAGAGCAGTTGATCAGTGGAATAAGTTAGGTTCACAGAATAAAATAATCAATGACTATCGCAATCTATAATTTGACAAACCCAAAGACCCCAGATTTTGGGATAAGAATTCACTATTTGACAAAATAGTGGGAATGCTAGGAAAATTGGAAACTAGTATGGCAGAAACTACGCATTGACCTACACCTAACACCGTATACCAAGATAAGGTCAAAATGGGTTATGATCTAGACATAAAGAATAATATAAATAAATTAGAAGAATATAAGACAGTTTACCCCTCAGATCTATGGAGGAGCAAGGAATTTATGACCAAAGAAGAACTAGAGATCATTAGTGATCACAAAATAGATAATTTTGATTATATTAAGTTAAAATTTTTTTGTGCAAACAAAATTAATGCAGAGAAAATTAGAAGGGAATCAATAAACTGGGAAAATATTTTTACATTCAAAGTTTCTGATAAAGGCTTAATTTCTAAAAAATATAGAGAACGGATTCAAATTTATAGTAGTTCAAGCCATTCTCCAATTGACAAATAATCAAAGGATATGAACAGACACTTTTGAGATGAAAAAATTTAAACTATTTCTAGTCTTATGAAAAGGTGCTCCAGATCACTATTGATAAGAAAAATGGAAATTAAGACCACTCTGAGATACCACTACACACTTGTCAGTTTGGTTAAGATGACAGGAAACAATAATGACCAATATTAGAGGGGATATAGGAAAACTGGGACACTGTTAAATTGTTGATGGAACGGTGAATGAATCCAACCATTCTGGAGACCAATTTGCAACTATGTTCAAAAAGTTATCAAACTGTGCATACCCTTTGACCCAGAAGTGTTTCTACTGGGATTATATCCCAAAAAGATGTTAAAGGAAGGAAAGAGACCCACATGTGCAAAAGTGTTTGTGGCAGCTCTTTTTGTAGTGGCAAGAAACTGGAAACTGAGTGGATGCCCATCAATTGGAGAATTGCTGAATAAATTATGGTATCTGAATTCTATGGAATATTATCGTTCTGTAAGAAATGATCAGCAGGATGGTTTCAGAGAGGCTTGGAAAGATTTACATGAACTAATGCTAAGTGAAATGAGCAGAACTAGGAGATCATTATACACAGCAACAACAAATTTATATGATGATCAATTTTGATGGACATGGCTCTCTTCAACAATGAGATGATTCAAACCAGTGCCACTTATTCAGTGATGAAGAGAGCCATCTACATCCAAGAAGAGGACTGTGGGAACTGAATGTGGACAATAACATAACATTCTCACTCTCTCTGTTGTTGTTTGGTTGCATTTTGTTTTCATTCTCAGTTTCTCATTCAAGATAACTGTATAAATATGTATACATACATTGGATTTAACATATATTTTAACATATTTAACATATATTGGATTACCTGCCAGGTAGGGGAGGGAGTAGGGAGAAAATTTGGAACAAAAGGTTTTGCAAGGTTCAATGTTGAAAAATTACCCATGCATATGTTTTGTAAATAAAAGCCTTTAATAATTAAAAAAAAAAACTGACCATTCACATTGATATTCTTTGATCATAGATTACATATGAAATGGCTTATATTATTTTAAATATCATTGAGTTGTCTTTATATTTGAAAAATAAACTGTTTATCATAGGCACTTGCTACAAAGATTGTTTCCAGTTTTCTAACTTTCTTCTAATCTTAGTTGCATTGGTTTGGTTCATTAATAAAGTTTTTCTTTTAATATAATCACTATTACATATTTTAAATTTCATAATATTCACTCTTGTTCATTAATTTTTCCTTTCCCCATAGTTCTGACATGTAAACTATTCCTTGTCCTTCTAATTTGCTTATGGTGTCATCCTTTACATCTTAATCATGCACCTATTTTGATATACTTATCTTGATATACTGTGTGTGATATTGGTCTATACCTTTTAAGTTTTATTTTTTCCAGCTTTCCTAGTTTTTGTCAAATTGTGATTTTTTTTTATCCCCAAAGCTAGGGTCTTTGTTTTTTTTTTTTTTTTTAATCAAACATTAGGTTACTATGGTTATTGAATGTGTTCCTAATGCATTCCCCTAATCCACCTGATAGTTTCGATAATCACTGCTTTATGATATAGTTTGAGATTTCTTATTACTAGGCAACTTTCCTTTGCATTTTTCATTAATTCCCTGGCTTTAAAAAATATCCCCTATATGTAGGCATATACCAAAGGTGTTCTGAAGCTAGCTCACACCAGCTTGTAATAATCAATTGTTAAATTTTCAATGTAAACATTAAGCCCTTAGGAATTGATAGATGCTACTAATCAAATTTTGATTCATTGTTTTTGATGGTATAGACTTATGAAAGTTATAGAGAAAATGCCAATAAGGAAGATTAAACTTTAATTCTCTTGATATTCTTGACCGTTTGCTCTTATTGGTCAATTTTGTTCTCATTTTATTCTAGCTCTATCAAATAATTGTTGGCAGTTTGATTTGTATAGCACTGAATAAGTAAATTAATTTAGGTAAATTGTCATTTTTATTATATTGTCCTGGCCTATCCATAGGCAATTGATATTTTTCCAGTTGTTTAGATTTCAATTTATTTGTAGGAAAAGTGTTTTGTAATCATGTTTATATAACTCCTGAGTTTATTTTGGCAGGTAGACTTCTAAGTAATTTATATTGTTTACAGTTATTTTAAATGAAATTTCTCTTTCTATCCCTTGCTTTTGGGTTTTGTTGTTCATATAAAGAAAAGCTGATGATTTATATGTGTCTTATATCTTGCAACTCTGAAAAATATTAATTTTTTCAAGTAACTTTTTATTTGATTCTCTAAGTATAGTATATCATCTGCAAAGAGTGATAATTTTCTTTTCTCATTGCCTTTTCTAATTATCTTAATTTCTTTCTCTTAGTGCTACAGAGCTCAAATTCTTAAACTGTGATTCATGACTTCATTTGGGGTCTCAGGGAATGTGGAGGATATAAATTATGATTTATTATCAGTAAATGTTGCATTTGTATATCAATTTATGTATCTATATATTTGGGGTTATGGAAAAATTTCTCAAGTAAAAAAGGGTCACGTGGAAAAAACCTTAAAAAAATCTTTCATATAGTCAAAATTTCTAGTACTATATTGAACAATTGTGGTGATAATGGCATCCTTTCTTCTTAAGATTCCTGATCTTATTGGGAAGGCTTTTAACTTATCCCCATTCCAGATTATGCTTGATGGTGCTTTTAAATAGTATTTATCACTTCATTCCCTTCATTTCTATGCTCTCTGTTTTTTTTTTTTTTTAATAGGAAGTGATGCTGTATTTTATCAAAAGCTTTTTCAGCACCTATTGAGATAATAATATGATTTTCTATATTTTTGTTATTGATGTTGCCATTATATTAATAATTTTCACAATATGACCTAGTCATAAAGTTTAATTCTTCTGATATATTGCTGTGTTCTCCTTGCTAGTGTATTGTTCAAAATGTTTGCATCGATATTCATTAGGTAAATTGTTCTATAATTTCCATTCTCTGTTTTAGCCTTTTTTGACTTGGTATCAGTACCATATCTTTATCATAAAAGAGTTTGGTAAGACTCCTTCCCTGTTTTTCTAATAGTTTATAGATTATTAATATTTTGTCCTTTGAATGGCAGAATTTACTGATGAAATCATATGGCCATGGGAATTTATTCTTAGGACATTAATGACTTAATCAATTTCTTTTTCTATGATGTGGTTATTTAGGAATATATTTCCTGTTCTGCTAATCCAGGTAATTTACATTTTATTAAATATTTATAAAATGTGCTTTTGTTACATTTTGATTGAAAAACATTATTTCTGCTTTTGTACATTTGAATATAAGCTTTATGCCATATTATATGGTCATGTTTTGTATTTAGATGCTGAGAAAACTTTGTGGTCCTTTTTGTTACCAGTTTTCTCCAAAGATCTGGCACATCCAAATTTCTAATGTTCTATTTACCTCTTTAGTTTCTTTTTTGTTTAATTTTTGGTTGGATTAGTCAAGTTCTAAGAAAGACAGTTGAAATCCCTCACTACTCTATTTTTTAATCTCCTCCTATAATTGACTTAACTTCTTTAGGAATTTGGATTATTCTACTTGCTGCATTCATATTTAATTTTGTCATTACTTCATTGACTATAGTACCTTTTAGCAATACCTTTCTTTATCTTTTTTCATTTACTTTTGCTCTTACTTTGTCTGAGACAGAATTGCTACCAATGATTTTAAAAAAAATAATTCTGATGAAGCTTAATCAATTCTTTTTCACCACCTTATCTTTACTCTGTATGTGCCTCTCTGTTTCAAGTGTGTTTCTTGTAAATTACATATTGTACAATTCTGCTTTTTAATCTATTCTGTTATTCACTTCTATTTTATGGGAGAGTTCATCACATTTATATTTACTGTTATTATTAATACCTGTATATTTACCTCCATATTCTTCTCCCTATTATCCTCTTTCTTTCCTTTCATCTTTTTCTCTTCCTAAGTGTTTTGCTTCTATCTACAACTTCCCCTGATCTATTTTCCTTTCATTAGTCCCGATACTCCCTATTTTACTTAATCTCCTCCTCTATTACTTTCATGTTGAGTAAGATAGATTTTTGTATTCAACTGATTGTGTTACTATTCTCTCTTTGAGCTAATATTGTTCAGAGTAATGTACAAGAATTGCTTATCCCCCACCTTTCTATCTTTACTTCCCTGTGTGAGCGAGCTCTTTATATGAAATAATTTATACAGCTCTTCCTTTCCCTTCTGCATTTAGTGTGTTCCTTTTTCTTACTCCTTAATTTTTGTCATTCCTTCAAATCCACTTTATATCCACACCCCTTGTTTATGTATATTCCTTCTAGCTGTATTATTAATGTTTCAATTTTTAAGGATTACAAGTATGATCTTTCCATATAGGGGATGTAAACTGTTTACTTCTATTGAATAACTTAAGAAATTTTTTCCTTTTTTACCTGCTTATAGTTGGGTCTTGATATTAGAGATAATTTTTTTTAAATTTTAGTTCTGCTCTTCTTCTTATGAAACCTTGAAATCATTCTATTTAATTCTATGACAATTTCTCCCCAATATGTATTATGCTTACTTTTGCTGTGTGGGTGATTCTTGGGTAATCCTAACTTCTTTGCTTTCCAGAATGTCATGTTCCATGGCCTCCAAGCTTTTAATATTGCAGCAGCAAAGTCCTATGTAATCCTGATTTTGACTCCTTGACAGTAAAATTGTTTATTTTTGGCCACCTATTGTATTTTTTCCTTGACCTGATAATACTGAAATATAGCCTTAATGTTCCTTAGAGTTTTATTTTGGAATTTCCTTCCTGAAATTATTAGTGGATTCTTTCAATGCATACTCTGTCCTATGGTTTCAAAACATCAAGGCAGCTTTCTCTGATAATTTCTTGAAAGATACTGTCCAGATTCTCCTTTTAATCATGACTTTTCAATTCTGGTATTGTCTCTCCTGAGTCTATTTTCTGATTTTCTAAGGAGGTATTTTATATTTTCTTCTTTTTCATTCTTTTGAATTTGATTGGTTCTTGTTGTCTCATAAATTTATTAGTTTATGCTTGTCCAATTCTAAGTTTTAAGGTGTTATTTTTGCTCAATTAGCTTTTGTACTTTCTTTTCCATTTAGTCAATCATATTCTTTAAGGGGTTGTTTTCTTCAATGAGTTTTTCTATCTCCTTTTCCAGTTGGCCAGTTTTATTTTTTAAACAATTGTTTGGGTCTGGTTGCTTATCTAGTGCTGAGGCAAAGTCCTAGTTTTGGTGTCTTGTGTGTACTGAATCCATGAGCTGTTTCTGCATTTCTCTGGGATATATAGGAATATGTGGTAGTCTTGCTGCTGGCAGTTTGTCCAGAAGCATGTTGAATGTGTAGTAGTCCATTTTCTTAAGGATTCTCAGAGTTGTCATTTATCTGTTTGTCTGGGGCTACATGGAAGCAAATGTAGTCTAGGATACAGTAGTTTGATATTTACCCTGGGTTATCCTGAAGCACCTTGGCAGTTCTTAGAGCTGGAGTCTGCCCATTTCCTTTAGCTATATAGGGGATCTTGTGCTGGTGTTTACCTTATACATCACACTGATGCTCAGGATCTACTACTGGTTTGCTGAGGAAAGGCTTGTCGCTGGATTGCTGGGATGCTTCTTCTCCTGGACTGGGCTTCCATTTTACCCAACTGAGACAAACTTTTCTTGCCAATCTTCCAACTTTTTTAGGTTCAAATGTTGTTTTCTCCCATCTTTCTTTTTTTGTTTGTTTTTTTTTGTTATTACTGGTTTTGTTATTCCAGTATTAGTTTTGAGTAGCTATTTTTTGGTTGTTTGGAAGCAAATATGGGAGAATTATGGCGATTTAGCACTTATTCTGCCATAGTGGTTCCCAGAAGTATGCATCAAAACCATAATTTTCTCAAGTTGTAAATAATCAAATTCAAGGAACTTAAATGAAGTAGCATATCTTTAATCAAATAAAAGATATATCAAGGTATTTTTAAACTAAATTTAAAGATTTTGACTAAAAGTATTATCAACAGAATTACTAAGTTGACTTCTCAATACATGTATTGGGAAATGCAGATGGAAAAGGAATATTACAAACAACAAGAAGTAAAAGAAGAAGTAGTAGTAGAAGGAGAAGAAGGAGAAGAAGAAGAAGAAGAAGAAGAAGAAGAAGAAGAAGAAGAAGAAGAAGAAGAAGAAGAAGAAGAAGAAGAAGAAGAAGAAGAAGAAGAAGAAGAAGAAGAAAACACCATATATAGTACTTTCTTACAACAGAATTACAAACTCAGTGTTGCTGTTGAATTGTATCAAGGGTGTGTGAATCTTCACACATCAATTTGGGATTTTCTCAGCAAAGATGCTGGAAAGGTTTATTATTTCCTTTTCCAGATTGTTATAAATGAGAAAAATGAGGCAAAAATTGGTTTGTTTGATTTAAAAAGAATTAAAAACAAATGCCACCATCAAAAATAAAAAAGTTGAAATTGCCACAAAAGAAGAAGAAATTAAAGCAATAATTAAGAACTATTTTGCCCAACTGCATGCCAATAAATCTCACAATATAATTGAAATGTGTGAATATTTACAATATATAAATTGTTCAGATTAATAGAAAAGGAAATAAAATACTTAACTATTTTAGAAACAGAAAGCCATCATTATACTCCCTAAGTAAAAATTTTCAGGGTCAAATGGAATTATAAGTTAATTCTACCAAACATTTCAAAATAATTAATTCTAAACTATATAAAATATTCAGAAAAGGTGGAGAAGGGGTCCTACTAAATTATTTTTATGACCTAAATATGATGAATAGGGAACAAAACTATCACTAAATGTTATGCTTAGAAAATCTCAGAGAATCAAAAAAAAAAAACTACTTGATTTAATTAACAATGAGTAAATCCATATAAATCAGCAACCTTTCTTCATATCATTGCTAAAATGCCCAGCACTAAGGGATAGAAAAATAAATTCCATTTAAAATAGCTGTAGATAATATAAAATATTTGGGGAGTCTATCTGCTAAAATCAAACCAAGAAGTATATAAACACAATTACAAAAGATTTTCCACACAAATTAAAAAAAAATCCCAACACCAATTGCTAATGAGTAGGCCAAACTAATATTAAAAAAGGACAATTCAGCTGAAATTAATTTGTTTATTCAGTGCCATAACAATCATACTGCCAAAAATTTCATTTTATAGAGCAAGAAAAAAAAAGAATAAAATTCATATGAAAGAACAAAAGTCCAAGAACATCAAGGGAATGCAAAGGAAGGGGGCCTAGCTGCACCACATCCAAAGCTCTACCATGAAGCAACAATTATCAGAACTCATGGATACTATGTAATAGTGTAATGGATTAGTGGAATAGTTTAGGCATATGAGATAAAATAGTCAATGACTAGAAATCTGAAGAATCTAGCTAAAATAAGAGCTCACTATATGACAAAAACTGCTGGGAAAGCAGAAAAATAGCATGACAGAAACTAGACATTGATCAACAAAATAAAGTCAAAATGAGTAGATTATATAGACATAAAGAGTGATACTGTTAGCAAATCAGGAGAGGAAAAAATAGTTTATCTATCAGATCTATGGAGAAGAGAAGAATTTATGATCAAAATAGGAGATAGAGAACATTATGAAATACAAAATGGATAATTTTGATTATATTGAAATAAAGCCAATGCCACCATGAATAGAAAAGAGAAAGAAAGCTAGCTGGGAAACATTCTTTATTGCCAGTGTTTCAGATAAAGGTTTACTTTCTCAAATATATAGATTTCTTTCTCAAAAATACTTTCTCAAATTTATAAGAATACAATTCATTCCTCAATTGATAAATGGGCAAAGGATATGAACAGTTTTCAAATGAAGAAAATAAAAAATTTTAAATTTTAAATTTAAAAAATTTAAAAAATTCTCTAAATCACAATTGATTAGAGAAATGCAAATTAAAACAACTCTGAGGTATAAGGTGCCACCTTATACTTACCAGATTGGTTAATATGACAGAAAAGGAAAATAACAAATGCTGGGAAGGATGTGGGAAAATTGGAACACTAATGCACTGGTGGTGCAGTTGTGGAATGATCCAACCATTAAAAAAAGCAATTTGGAACTATGGCCAAATGGCAAGCAAACTGGGCATAACCTTTGGTCCATCAATACTACTACTAGGTATGTATCACAAAGAGATCATCAAAAATGGAAAAAAGACTCACATTTGCAAAAAAAAAAGTTTATAGCAGCTCTCTTTGTGGTGCCAAAGAATTGGAGTTTGAAAGAATGCCCATCAACTGAGCAATAGCTAAATGAATAAATGTCAGACAATCCTATTGTACTATGGAAAGATGACCAGGTCCATTTCAGGGGGAAAAAACCTATCTGGAAAGACTTATATGAACTAATGCTGAGTGATATGAGCAGAAATAGAACATTGTACACAATAATGGCAACATTGTGTAATGATAAACATTGATAGTTTTTGTTCTTTTCAATAATCTAAGAGAATTTCAAAAGACTTAAGATGGGAAAAGTAAAATCCAGAGAAAGAAATATGGAGGCTGAATGTATATTAATAGGAAGGAAGCTATTTTCACCGTTTTTTTTCCTTTTTCTTTTTCTGTGCATTTCCCCACCCTGTTTCTCTGAATATGATTAACATGTAAATATATTTAATATGGTTACACATGTATAAACTATATCAGATTTCTTGCTCTCTTGGGGATGAAGGAGGAATGAGGAAGAAAAAATGGAAATCAAAATCTTATAAAAGTAGATGTTGGAAGTAAAATAAAAATATGAAAAAAACCAACAACCAAGCCAAAACATAACCTATAGCTGTTTAAAAAAAAGAAGAAAATGAAAAATCACTCCCATATTTTGCCAAGAAAATCCCAAATGTTGTTATGAAGAGTTGGACATAACTGGAAAAAAACTGAATGAGAATAACAAAATTTGTATTTACTTATACAAATGTTATTTTTCCTCAATAAAGTCCTTGTTACTAGGGATTGTTTAATTTCTGTCTTTTTATCTCCAGTGGTTTGTATAGTATTTAGCACATAGTAAAATTGTTAATTGAACTGAATGGAGAAAGGTCAGAATAAATTTAAAATAAATTAGGAATTCTAAAAATCAAAGAAGAAATTAATAAAATTGAATGTAAAATATTAAACTAATAAATATAATTATGATCTGGCTTTATGGGAAGAAAACCAATAAAATTGCTTCTTAATTTGATATTTGCTTCTTGGCATAGGGGGTGCTGTCCCAAGTTTCTTGTTTTGGAGGCCTTGGGTAGTGTCACCTGGCTTTGAATACTGCAATCTTAGGTTTTTGGTGACTTGCTCACTGTCCTAGAGTATATCCATTCTAGTTGCACCTGTAGTTAGCTGACTTCTGGGGCAGGCAGGTTGATTTCTGTCCTGTGGATGTAGGATCCACCACTAGTCTGGCTTGCTACTTCTTTGCTCTGTCTAACTGCATTCCAATGGCTTGCCCAGACACCATCAGTATTGGACTGCTCTCCCCTTTCATCCAAGAGGGACAGATCTTTTCCTGAAATCTTTCCAATCTATCTTAGGCTGTGAAAATTGTTTCATTCTATTTCTATAGGTCTGTCACATAAGGCTATTTTAGGGTGAGTAAGTACTAACAACAGGGAGAATCAGGAAAGACCTCTTATTGAATGAAAGTGGCACTTAAGGATATTCTTGAAGGGAGCTAGGTCTTAGAAAATATGGAGATAAGGAAGAGATAATTTAAGGCATTGAAGTTGGCCTGTTAATGAGATTTGATTCATAGTTAGAGGAGAAAAAAGCAAAAGCATTTCATTGACATTGATCTAAAGCATGATTCACTGCCTTGCCTTTTATTTTCTTCTTAATTTTAATTGTTTAAAGAATAAAAACCAATTTTCCCCTTCTTGGCCTTCCTTCTATTGGGGAAAAAAAGAGAAAAAAAAACATTGTAAGAAATATTCATGGCAAAATAAAACAAATGTCCTCATATGACTAAAAAAGTATGTCTCATTATACACTTTGAGTCAATCAATTCTCTGTCAGAATGTAGATATAATGCTTTATCACATTTTTTTTGAAATCATGATCAATCATTGTTTTTTATCAGACTTCTTTTCAATGTTATTGTATTGTTAAAATGTTATTTTATAAATTTTGGTTTTGTAGCATTTATTCTGCATCAATTCATCAGTCTCCTCAGCTTTCCTGCAATTATTTCTCAGGGCATAATAGATCTCTATTATAATCATATACCATAATTTGTTTAAAAAATTCCAAATTGATGGGTGTCACCTTAGTTTCCAGTCACTTGCAAAAGGTACACATGAATAGTTACTATAAATATTTTGCTACATATGGGTCCTTTCTCTCAGAGTTAGATAAAAATAAGCTAATTCTTTTGAAATGACCCTATGTAAGTGACCTGAGTGCATTTTGTTCAATTCCTAGATAATTGATATGTATTGGAGACATTCTGAATGGAATTTCTCCATCTCTTGAGTTTTGTTAACAATATGCATAAAGATTGATTTCTGTAGATTATTTCCATCAAACAATTTTAGTGATATTATTGGTTTAATTGTTTTGGCCATTTAATCTTCAAGATTCTCTAATTAATCTATCATATTATCTTGAATAGAGAAAAGGTTAACTCTTTGCCATTGAATTTATTTATTTTTGTTATTTTGTGGCTATGTCTAGTATTTGTAGAACTGTATCAAATAATAGTGGTGACAATAAAAATCATTACTTTTTGCTTCTAATATTATTTCATTACAGAGTCATCTTGCTCTTGGTTTTAGATAATTTATTTTTTATCATAATAAGGAAAGGTCATTTTATTGCTATGATTTTTGGTATTTTTTGGAAGAAGTTCTGTATTTTATTAAATGTTTGTCATATATTTATATGATTATTGTCATATTACTTATTTATGTGTTAAATAACAACTGAAATTTATGAGTTGTTAAAATTTGCTTTATGTATTTATATTTATTTTTCTTTAATATATTTTGTAATATTGAATCATTTATATTCTTGATAGAAACTCAATCTTACTATCATCAATAATCTTATTAACAGATTATATCAGTATGTGTTCTTATAATTTCTTTCTCTGTTTTATCTCTTCTGGTCTGGAAATAGAATCATATTTTATTTCCTTAAAGCATTTGATAATGTGCCTCCTCTTCATTTTTCAAATAATTTAGGTAATATAACTTTTTGTATTGTTTTGAGAGTATTAAATTGTAGGTAATTTCTGTCTAGGCTTTTTAAAAAGAATTTTTTATGAGTCATCTAAGTTATTTTCTAAAATAATGTAATTTAAGATCACCCATTTCTTAATCTAGTAATCTAGGCCTTTGATATTTCTATAAATATTAATTAATTAATTAAATGTTTCTTTTGTTGGCACATGACTTTGGCATATTGATTTCTAACATTTATTTTATTTTCTCTTTGTCATTTGTAGTGCCTAATTTTATTTTATTTTCCAGGAATTCATAATCTTTAGCAGTATTTTTAGATATGTTTTATAATTAACACTTATACTCATATGAAACACTGAAAATCAGTGTATTTTTCACACAGTGTAAGTATCTTGACATTTTTGTCAAGTATTCAATGAGGAGTTTTATAGGATATGTTATTTATGAAAAGATATCACAAGAACAGTATTAATTTCTAATCTACAGTGATCTTTGTCTGGACCTCCTCATAATAATCACTAATTTTTCTTAATGTGTTATATATCAAAGTGCTAACATATTGGGTAATATCTAACATGAAAGAGCCTTTTACTTATCTGGATCACACACAATAATCTTAATTTACTGTAAAAATATTGCTAAGACCTAGCTCAGTGATGCTTCTATCTTCAGATAAAACCCATGATGCATGGAGTTCCACATCTGCTCAGTATGTTCATAGGGATGTTATCAGGGCATCCACCTGCTTTTCAAAGTATAAACTCCTAGTTCTTATCTTTTCTATGGCTCTAATAGCATAATTTTAGTGTTTATATTACTCTCATAACTATGGTGTTCTCCAAGATCCTGAACATAAACTCCCTGCTGTTTAAATATAGATACATGTTCCAATGAGACAGTCCACCTTTCTATTATTCATATAATATCAAGAAATAGCTACATTAATATCCCACAGCAGGGCAGCAATAATCACCATTCCTTTCCTTTCCTTCTCTCTTATTGAACAGGGTCTCTCCTGATGACACCTGTGGATCCATATTCTGTTTGTTCCATTAATATTTATAAAGCACCCACTAGGTAAAGGCATTGTACTTGTCCCTTAGTATTCCAAAACAACCAAATAGACCTCCCTAAAGAACTCACAAGGAGAGATATAATTTCTACAAAAAATAATGAAATACAAGATGATGTGAGGAGAGGGAAAGTAGTAACAACCAGGGGGATCAGGAAATGTTTCATAAAGGAGGTGACAGCTTAGCTAACCTTTTAAGGAAACTAAATATTTTAAGAAATAGATATGAAGAGGAAATGATTTCCTATGGGAGACTGCCTGTGGAAACAGAAAGAGATAACATTTAGAATTCAAGTTCATGGAATAATTGGTAGAACAGTTTAGTTGGAATATAGAATATGTAATGAAAGGACTGTGTAATAATTCTAGAAAGGGAATTTGGAGATAAATTATGAATGTCATTGTAGAGCTGAGGTTATTAATATTTTTGTGTCATAGAGCCATTTTCAAGTTTAGTGAAACCTGTTGATGCCTACTTAGAAAAAATTATCAAAATCTATAAAATAAAGTTCATAATATTATAAAAAACCTAATTATATTAAATACACTTCTTTCTTTTTTTTATCTTTTAATAGTTTTTATTTACCATATATATGTATGGGTAATTTTACAACATTGACAATTGCCAAACCTTTTGCAGTTTCTGGCCACCACAAAGAGGGCTGCCACAAACATTATTGCACATACAGGTCCCTTTGCCTTCTTTAAGATCTCTTTGGGATATAAGTCCAGTAGTAACACTGCTGGGTCAAAGGATATGCACAGTTTGATAACTTTTTGAGCATAGTTCCAAATTGCTCTCCAGAATGCTGGATGTATTCACACTTCCACAAATGATGAAAATACACTTATTTAAACAAAGTTCAACAACTCTAGCTAAGAAAAAAAAATTGAAGATTTTTTGAACAAGAAAGTGATACTCTCAGAACAGAACCATAGGAAAGAAATCTAAAAAAAGATTTTGTGATTGATGAATTGGAGAAAAGAAAACTTGGATTCCTAAAATCTAATTGGAGGATAAGTACTGTAATTGTGTTCCTGGGGATTTAATCGAGGCTTCTCTAAACATAAAGAGGAGTGTAGAAAAAAAGATAAATATAGAAGGAAGAATTAAGTTAACAGGAAAATCTGGTCAGTCTTTTGCTTCTGAAACCACATGGTGGTTAGGTCTTCATGGAAAGAAAAACTGAGACCCTCTTTCTAACTCTGTTGACTTATCCTGACATAACTAAAAATGAAAGATACTTTAGAAACTAAGTTACATGTGGAGTAAGCAATAGGCTCTGGTCAGGCTTGGTTTCTAAAGGCGAGGTCACCATGTTTCATTTGTTTCATTAAATATTTCATCCTATTTATATTAAATTATAATTATGTCAAATTTTAAGCATTCATTTTTAAAAATTTGACTTCCAAATTCTCTTTCTTTATCCTACCATTCCCTCATCCCTTGAGAAGGCAAGGGATATGATATCAGTTATAAATTTGATATCATGCAAAACATATTTTAATATTAACCAATGCTATAAAATGGAAAAAAAAACACATATAGACAAACCAGAAAAAAGTGAAAAACATTATTCTTCAAGTTGATTTCATATTTGATCAGTTTTTTCTTTAGATATAGAAAGCAGTTCTCATCAGCAAGTACTTTATAATCATCTTATATCATTGTCTTGATCAGAGCAGCTAAGTCTTTTATAGTTTATCTTTCTTATAATATTGCTGGTACTCTGTGCAACATTCTTCTACTTTGCTTACTCTATTCTGTGATAGTTCATATAATTCTTCTTGGGCTTTTTTTTGAAAATGCTCTAAAAACATTTTTTTATGACACAGCAATATTCCATCAAAATCATATACTGCTTTTTAAAAAAGTTTTGTCATCAAAATTATCAGCTTTATCTTTGACTATTTTTTTTCTATCCTTAATTTGGTTAAGAATTATCTTTACCCATAATGGTGATAGGAACTTGATAACATTTTTATCCTAACTTGTACTACATGTAATATATCGCATTATATATTTTCCCCAAGTTATATGTTAAAAAACTATTTAAATAAATTTTTAAATTTTGGATTTGTAAATTCCATCTCTCCCTTCTTCCATTCTCTCCACCCTTCATGAGATGGAAATCAAATTGATATAAATTATACACATGTAAACATTTCCATATTAGTCATTTTGTACAAGATGAATCAAAAAATATGATGGAAGGAAGAGGAAAGAGAGGAAGAAAGGGAGGGAGGAAGGAAAAGAGAGAGTAAAGAAGGAAGTTTGGAAAGAAGAAAAGCAGGATAGAAGGAAGGATGGAGGGAGAGAAAGAAAGAAGAAAGGTGGGAAAAAAGAAAGAAAAAAGAAGGAAGGAAAAAATAATAATAAAAAAAGCATGCTTTAGTCTTTGGTCCTTACTCAGGAAGGATCCTGGATCTCTTGGCATTGCAATTAATACTCCTCCTGAAAAACCCTGCTTCTTTGGAAAAAAGAGATACTGTTCTTCAGGTCACTGATCCTTTATGACCAAAAGAGATACTTTTCATCAAGGTTACTGTTGCCTACCAACTGAAAACAATCTTAACTGTCCTTAAACTGTGACCCAGAAGTGGGTATAAAAAGTGGCGGTGCCAAATAATACAAAGTCTTCTATAATCTGCCTCTGACTACTTTCCAGGTCCTTTTACTATCTTTGGTATGAGAGGTTCTGAAGTTGCTGCTGCTGCTTCTATCACAATCACCCAATCCCAACATTTCTGTTGCATCTCTGACACTTGGTCAACCTCTACTCCCTAGTCATGTATGTCTCTTTTAACTTTTTAGTGTATTAGGCTGGATCCTGAACTTTTCTTGGCTCTGCCATTTAGAATTTGATTTGAAGCATTACTTTATATTGTTTGTATGGGTATTTTGGGAAAGCTTGGCTAAGTGCTTCCTCTATTCCGCTATCTTGGCTCTGCCTTTGTAAATCCAGCAAGGCCAAGCATTCAGTCCAAAAACTTTCATATTTGAGCCTTTTTAATTATTAAGCAAACTTTTTAGGTGGTTTAATAAGCAAAGCAGAACAATCATTGTTTTAATATTAAACAGTAGGTGCTGGAATAAGGAGAACTCATTTTTAAATAATAGCCTTTTATTTTCAAAATACATGCAAAGATAGTTTTCAACATTTATCCTTAGCTGGGAGAGACTTATATGAACTGATGCTGAGTGAAATGAGCAGGAGATCATTATACACTTCAACAGTAGTGTATGAGGATGTATTCTGATGGAATTGGATATCTTCAACAAAGAGAAGATCTAATTCAGTTCCAATTGATCAATGATGGACAGAATCAGCTACACCAGAAAATGAACACTGGGAAATGAGTGTAAACTGTTTCACTTTTGTTTTCCTTTCCAAGTTATTTTTTGCCTTCTGAATCCAATTCTTCCTGTGCAATTAAAAAATTCGGTTCTGCAAACATATATTGTGTCTAGGATATACTGTAACATATTTAACATGTTATAGGACAGTCTGCCATCTAGGGGAGGGGATGGAAGGAAGGAGGGGAAAACTCAGAACAGAAGTGAGTGCAAGGGATAATGTTGTAAAAAATTACCCATGCATATGTACTGTCAAAAATATTATAGTTATAAAATTAATAAAAAATAAACAAAAAACCCCATTTATCCTTGCAAAACCATATGTTCCAAATTTTTCTCCCTCCTTTCCCTCCATTCCCATCCCCTTGACAGCAAGGAATCCAACATAAGTTAAACATGTACAATTATTCTAAACATATTTTCACATTTATCATAGCTGCAAAAGAAAAATCAGATAAAAAAGGGGAAAAAGTGAGAAAAAAGCAAGCAAACAACAACAAAAATTTAAAAATACTATGTTGTGATTCACATTCAGTCCCCATAATCTTCTTTCTGGATGCAGATGACTCTCTTCATCACAAGTCTATTAAAACTTACTCGAGGGGGCGGAGCCAAGATGGCGGAGAGGAAACACACGACTCAGTGAACGTCCTCACTCCCTCACAACCAATTAGATAAATTAAGTCTCAAAATTAGCTCAGGATTGATAGATACCACAAGGACTGGAAGCACGACTTACCAGCTGAAGAGAATCTGGAGTTTCAACAGGAAAGGTCAGTTCTCAGGGGAGGAATAAGAAAGACCAGCACAGACAGTGGGGTAGGGGCACACTGCGCCCATTGCGCTGGGAGGGGCTCTGGGATCAGAGAAGCCACTGAGGTAAAGGAATCTGGCACAGGCTGTTAGCTCTTCTCTGCTAATTATTTAGCAGTTCAGAAGAGAAAGCCAAAATATTTTAAAACTCAGATTAGATTTTCCCCAGACCCTGGGGGTGACTCAGGCACCAGGGGGTGTGGCCTCAGCTACCTCCTGAGAATAGTTAAGAGACTGACAAGTGGGTGGATACGGCCCAAGGCAACACACACTGCCTAGCTTAGCTGGAGGGAGTGGAACTCAGCTCCAGGAAGTCCCAGAGAAGCGGAACCTTTGAACTAGGGACCGCGGTTTCTGGCAGACACTTCCAGTTTGAGCGCAGGGGCTTCTTACGTCACCTGCTGCAGACACCCACTCCCCACCCGGACACATAGCCTGGGCTTCCTGCAGTCTTCACTATTCTACGCCCTCAAAGCACAGCAGTGCTAATCACCTCTGAGGCACTCCCAGGGAGAGGGTGGGGAACTCTCTCCCAGAGCTCTCTCTTAGCTCAGGCTCAGGAGCCGCTGCATCCATCCCGTCTGGGAGGAAGCTGGTAAAGAAGTAAATAATTTCCTACCCCAGAGACAGACCCCAAAAGATTTTTTTTAAGTATGAGCAAAAAAGCTAGAAAAACCATAGATTCCTTCTATACAGAGAAAGAGCGGGTGTCCAACCCCGAGGAAGTTGACAGCAGAGAATCAGATAACAACCTAAAGGGGAACGATTCCTGCGCCCCATCACATAACTCTCTCCTAGAAGAAGCTCTTAAGAAATTGAGGGAGATCGAAGAAAAATGGGGCAAGGAAAGGGAAGTTATGATAGAGAATAACAATGTCCTGAAATTGGAGTTGGAAAAAATAAAGAATTCACAGGAGATGCAGGGAAACAAAATTAGTGAATTAGAAAAGGTTAAAAAAACACAGGAAAGTAGGATATCTGAATTGGAAAAGATAAAAAAGTCTCAAGAAAATAGAATTTCTGAATTGGAAAAAGAAAATAATTCTCAAAAAAAAAAATTAGGGAAATGGAAAAAAACTCAATAGAGCAAAATAATTCATTTAAAAACGAAATTGGGCATTTACAAAAAGAACTAAAAACTGTGAAAGAAGAAAATAACTCCTTAAAAGTCAGGATGGAACAAATAGAAATGAATGATTCACAGAGAACCCAAGAATCAGTCAAACAAAACAAAAAAAATGAGAAGCTGGAGAACAACGTCAAATACTTACTGGGAAAATCTATAGACCTGGAAAATAGATCTAGGAGAGATAATCTGCGGATTATTGGACTTCCAGAAAACTATGACCAAAAAAAGAGCCTAGATTCTATTTTACAGGAAATTATCAAAGAGAACTGTCCAGAGATAATAGAAACAGAAGGGAAAGTAGATGTGGAAAGAATTCATCGAACTCCTTCTGAAATAGACCCTAAAAAAAGAACACCACGGAATATTGTGGCTAAGCTGCAGAATTACCACACAAAGGAGAAAATCCTGCAAGCAGCTAGAAAAAAACAATTTAAATACCAAGGTGCCACAATAAGGGTCACCCAAGATCTGGCTGCCTCCACATTAAAAGATAGAAGGGCCTGGAACCTGATATTCCGAAAGGCAAAAGATCAAGGACTGCAACCAAGAATGAACTACCCAGCTAAGTTTACCATCTTTTTCCATGGAAGAAGATGGTCATTCAATGAAACAGAGGAATTCTATATGTTTCTAAGAAAAAAACCAGACTTAAACAAAAAATTTGATCTACATCCACAAGACTGAAGAGAAACAGAAAAAGGTACACAGAACCCTTGAGAACTGTAACTTTGTTGTGGGTATATAAAAAATACTCAAGGATAATTTGATTTTACTGATATAAAAGAAAAAAAGGGGGGTGTGGTAAAGGGAAGGAGGTCGGTTCAGAAAAAGGGGAAGGAGTGATAAAAAGAGGGAAACTACATCCCAGGAAGAGACATAGAAAATACACCATATCTGAGGGAACTTAGTGAGGGGGAGAATCATTGTGTGAATCTTACTCTCATCAGAAGAGGCTCAAAGAGTAAATAATTAACATATTTGTTTTTCAGAGAATTTTCTCTCACCTCATTAAAAGGGGGGAGAGGAAAAGGGGAAAGGAAAAGGAGAATAAGTGAAGGGACTTGGAGGGAGGGGGGAGGGATCCTAAAAAAAAAAAAAAAAGAGGGAGGGTTGCGCGTCACAAGGGGGGTCTGTAAATTAAATATCGGGGAGGGGGATCAGGGGGGTCAAGGGAAAAAAGTATAATCTGGGGATAATACGATGGCAGGAAATACAGAATTAGTAATTTTAACTGTAAATGTAAATGGGATGAACGATCCCATCAAACGGAGACGGATAGCAGATTGGATCAAAAAGCAGAACCCTACAATATGTTGTCTGCAGGAAACACACTTAAAGCAGGGAGATACATACAGAGTAAAGGTAAAAGGTTGGAACAGAGCTTATTATGCTTCAGGTAAAGCCAAAAAAGCAGGGGTAGCTATCCTTATCTCAGATCAAGCAAAAGCAGAAGTAGATCTCGTTAAAAAAGATAAGGAAGGAAACTATATCCTGCTGAAAGGTAGCATAAATAATGAAGCCATATCAATACTAAACATATATGCACCAAGTGGTATAGCATCTAACTTTCTAAAGGAAAAGTTAAGAGAACTGCAAGAAGAAATAGACAGTAAAACTATAATAGTGGGAGATCTCAACCTTGCACTTTCAGATTTAGACAAATCAAACCACAAAACAAACAAGAAAGAAATTAAAAAAGTAAATAGAACATTAGAAAAACTAGGTATGATAGACCTTTGGAGAAAACTGAATGGCAATAGGAAGGAATATACTTTCTTCTCAGCAGTTCATGGATCCTATACAAAAATTGACCATATATTAGGACATAAAGATCTCAAAATTAAATGTAGGAAGGCAGAAATAATAAATGCCTTCTTCTCAGATCACAATGCAATAAAAGCTACATTCAGTAAAAAGTTAGGGGTAAATAGACCAAAAAGTAATTGGAAACTGAATAATCTCATCTTAAAGAATGACTGGGTGAAAGAGCAAATTATAGAAACAATTAACAATTTCACCCAAGATAATGATAATGATGAGACATCATATCAAAATCTTTGGGATGCAGCTAAAGCAGTAATAAGGGGAAATTTTATATCTTTAGAGGCTTATTTGAAGAAAATTGAGAAAGAGAAGATTAACGAATTGGGCTTACAACTTAAAAGGCTAGAAAAAGACCAAATTATAAACCCCCAACCAAAAATTAAACTTGAAATACAAAAATTAAAAGGAGAAATCAATAAAATTGAAAGTAAAAGAACTATTGAATTAATAAATAAAACCAAGAGTTGGTTTTATGAAAAAGCCAATAAAATAGATAAACCTTTGGTAAATTTGATCAAAAAAAAGAAAGAGGAAAATCAAATTGATAGTCTTACAAATGAAAAGGGGGATCTTTCCACCAATGAAGAGGAAATTAGAGAAATAATAAGGAGTTACTTTGCCCAACTTTATGCCAATAAATTTGATAACTTAAGTGAAATGGATGACTTTCTCCAAAAATATAGGCTCCCTAGATTAAAAGAGGAGGAGATAAATTGCTTAAATAGTCCCATTTCAGAAAAAGAAATAGAACAAGCTATTAATCAACTCCCCAGGAAAAAATCCCCAGGGCCAGATGGATTCACATGTGAATTCTACCAAACATTTAAAGAACAATTAGCCCCAATGTTATATAAATTATTTGAAAAAATAGGGGATGAAGGAGTTCTACCAAACTCCTTTTATGACACAGACATGGTACTGATAC
Organism: Sminthopsis crassicaudata; assembly: GCF_048593235.1. Classification (NCBI taxonomy): domain Eukaryota; kingdom Metazoa; phylum Chordata; class Mammalia; order Dasyuromorphia; family Dasyuridae; genus Sminthopsis; species Sminthopsis crassicaudata. The sequence goes on from NC_133620.1 coordinate 187,160,134, forward strand.
CTAAACCTGGTAGATCGAAAACTGAGAAAGAAAATTATAGACCAATCTCCTTAATGAATATTGATGCTAAAATCTTAAATAAGATATTAGCAAAAAGACTTCAGAAAATCATCTCCAAGATAATACACTATGATCAAGTAGGATTTATTCCAGGAATGCAGGGCTGGTTTAGTATTAGGAAAACTATTAATATAATTGACCATATTAATAATCAAATTAATAAGAACCATATGATCATCTCAATAGATGCAGAAAAAGCATTTGACAAAATCCAACATCCATTCCTACTAAAAACTCTTGAGAGTATAGGAATAAATGGATTATTCCTTAGAATAATCAGGAGTATATATTTAAGACCGTCAGTAAGCATAATATGCAATAGAAATAAACTGCAACCTTTCCCAGTAAGATCAGGAGTGAAACAAGGTTGCCCACTATCACCATTACTATTCAATATAGTACTAGAAACGCTAGCCTCGGCAATAAGAGCCGAGAAAGAGATTCAAGGAATTAGAGTAGGAAATGAGGAAATCAAACTATCACTTTTTGCAGATGACATGATGGTATACTTAGAGAACCCCAAAGACTCTGCTAAAAAGCTACTAGAAATAATTCAAAATTTCAGCAAAGTGGCAGGATACAAAATAAATCCACATAAATCCTCGGCATTTTTATATATCACTAACAAAATGCAACAGCAAGAGATACAAAGAGAAATTCCATTCCAAACAAATGTTGAGAGTATAAAATATTTGGGAATCCATCTACCAAAGAAAAGTCAGGAATTATATGAGAAAAATTACAAAACACTTGCCACAAAAATAAAATCAGATTTAAATAATTGGAAAGACATTCAGTGCTCTTGGATAGGCCGAGCGAATATAATAAAGATGACAATACTCCCCAAACTAATCTATTTATTTAGTGCTATACCAATCAGACTCTCAAGAAACTATTTTAATGACCTAGAAAAAATAACAACAAAATTCATATGGAAGAATAAAAGGTCAAGAATTGCAAGGGAACTAATGAAAAAAAACTCAGAGGAAGGTGGTCTAAGTGTACCTGATCTAAAGCTATATTATATAGCAGCAGTCACCAAAACCATTTGGTATTGGCTACGAAATAGACCGGTAGATCAGTGGAACAGATTAGATACAAAGGACAAAAAAGGATACATCTATAGCAATCTAATCTTTGACAAACCCAAAGATTCCAACATTAGGGATAAAAATTCATTATTCGGAAAAAACTGTTGGGAAAACTGGAAATTAGTATGGCAGAAATTAGATATGGATCCACACTTAACACCATATACCAAGATAAGATCAAAATGGGTCCATGATTTAGGCATAAAGAGGGAGATAATAAATAGATTAGAGGAACAGAGGATAATCTACCTCTCAGACTTGTGGAGGAGGAAGGAATTTATGACCAGAGGAGAACTAGAGATCATTATTGATCACAAAATAGAAGATTTTGATTACATCAAACTAAAAAGTTTCTGTACAAATAATACTAATGCAAACAAGATTAGAAGGGAAGTAACAAATTGGGAAAATATTTTTAAAAACAAAGGTTCTGACAAAGGTCTCATTTCCAAAATATATAGAGAACTGACCCAAATTTATAAGAAACCGAACCATTCTCCAATTGATAAATGGTCAAAGGATATGAACAGACAATTCTCAGAGGAAGAAATTGAAACTATATCCACTCACATGAAAGAGTGTTCCAAATCACTACTGATCAGAGAAATGCAAATTAAGACCACTCTGAGATACCACTACACACCTGTCAGATTGGCTAAGATGACAGGAACAAATAATGACAAATGTTGGAGGGGATGTGGGGAAACTGGGACACTAATACATTGCTGGTGGAGTTGTGAAAGAATCCAGCCATTCTGGAGAGCAATCTGGAATTATGCCCAAAAAGTTATCAAACTGTGCATACCCTTTGACCCAGCAGCGCTACTACTGGGATTATATCCCAAAGAAATACTAGAGAGCGGAAAGAGACATATATGTGCCAAAATGTTTGTGGCAGCTCTTTTTGTTGTAGCTAGAAACTGGAGGATGAATGGATGTCCATCAGTTGGAGAATGGTTGGGTAAATTGTGGTATATGAAGGTTATGGAATATTATTGCTCGGTAAGAAATGACCAGCAGGAGGAATATAGAGAGGCCTGGAGAGACTTAAATCAACTGATGCTGAGTGAAATGAGCAGAACCAGAAGATCACTGTACACTTCAACAACAATGCTGTATGAGGATGTATTCTGATAGAAGTGGAAATCTTCAACATAAAGAAGATCCAACTCACTTCCAGTTGATCAATGATGGACAGAGGTAGCTGCACCCAGAGAAGAAACACTGGGAGGGGAATGAAAATTGTTAGCACTAATATCTGTCTGCCCAGGTTGCATGTACCTTCGGATTCTAATGTTTATTGTGCAACAAGAAAGTGATATTCGCACACATGTATTGTACCTAGACTATATTGTAACACATGTAAAATGTATGGTATTGCCTGTCGTTGGGGGGAGGGAATAGAGGGAGGGGGGTAAATTGGAAAAATGAATACAAGGGATAATATTATAAAATATATATATATATATATATATATATATATATATATATATATATATATATATATATATAATAAAAAAAAAAGAAAAAAAAAAAAAAGAAAAAAAAAAAAAACTTACTCGAATCACCTCATTGTTGAAAGAGCCAAGTCTATCACATACTCTTATTGCTATGTATAGAGTTTTCTTGGTTCTATTCACTTTACTTAGCATCAGTTTCTATAAGTCTCTCCATGTCTTTCTGAAATCATCTTGATGATCATTTGTTGCTGTTGTTGTTGTTTTATAGAACAGTAATATTTTATAACAGTCATAGACCATAACTTATCAAGCCATTCCCCAACTGATGGGCATTCACTAAGTTTGAAGGAAGAGTCTTAATTTAGTTCCAGAGAAGAGCTGGACTCTTCTGGGTTCAGTGAAAACAAAGGAGCATATTGGTGCTGGGACACTGCCTGGATGTTAATAATAGTTTATGCTTACTTGAATATTCAATGGTACCAGAGAGGAAAGATAGTAATGTTTTCTCAGATTGTTCATTGACAGGGAGAGAAAATATTATGAAATATTATTATGTATAAGATGAAGACATGGCTCTCTTCATCTGCTTCTTCTCATTTCACTTATACATAATATTTATAACCACTGATTTATAAAAACTTTAGGTCTGGTACACTTAGGCCACCTTCATTTGCATTTTTTCATTAATTCCCTTGAAATTTTTCACCTTTTATTCTTCCAGATGAACATTATTATTTTTTCTAGGTAGGTAGAGTAATTTCTTAGGAATTTGATTAGTATGGCACTAAATAAGTAGATTAATTTAGGTAATATCATCATTTTCATTATTTTAGCTCAGCCTACTCATAGGCATTTGATATTTTCCCAACCAATTAGATCTGATTATATTTGTGTGGAAAATGTTTTATAATTATCTTTCTGTAGTTCCTGACTTTTCCTTGGAAAGTAGACTCCCAAATATTATATATGATCTACAATCATTTTAAATGGTATTTCTCTTTATCTTGATTTTTGTGGATTTATTTTGCATCTTGCAACTTTGCTAAAATTGTGAATTGTTTCTAGTAGTTTTTTTTAGTTCATTCTCTAGGATTTTCTAAGTATATCATCATATCATTTGTAAAGAGTGAGCATTTGGCTTCCTCATTGTCTACTCTAATTCCTTTAATCTTTTTTTCTTCATTTATTGCCAAAGCTAAGATTTCTAATACAATATTGAATAGTAATGATGATAGTGGGCAACTTTGTTTCACCCTTGATTATATTAGGGATGGTTATAGTTTATTCCCATGACATAAAATACTTGCTGATGGCTTTAAATAGATGTTATTGATCATTTTAAGGAAAATTCCATTTATTCCTATGCTCTCAAGTGTTTTTAATGGGGATTGGGTGTTGAATTTTATCAAATGCATTTTTGCCTCTGTTGAGATAATCATATGATTTTTGTTAGTTTGGTTATTGAAATAATCAGTTAGGCTAATAGTTTTCCAAATATTGAATCGGCCCTGCATTCCTGATACAAATTCTACTTGGTCATGATGCATCATCCTGGGGATAACTTACTGTAATCTCTTTGCTAATATTTTATTGAAGATTTTTGCATCAATTTTCATTTAGGTAAATTGGTATATATATATATATATATATATATATATATATATATATATATATATATATATATATATATATATATTTTTTTTTTTTTTTTTTTTTTTTTTTTTTTTTTTTCTCTGTTTTTACCCTACCTGGTTTAGGTATCAGTACCATATCTGTGTCATAAAAGGACTTTGGTAGGACTCCTTCTTTCCCTATTTTTCCAAATAGTTTACATAGTATTAGAATTAATTGTTCTTTAATTGTTTGGTAGAATTCACATGTAAAACCATCTGACCAGGGAGGTTTTTTCTTAGGGAGTTAATCAATAGCTTATTCAATTTCTTTTTATAAAATGGGACTATTTAAATAATTTATTTCCTCATTTATTAATTTTGTCAAGCAATGTTTTAGTAAGTATTCCTTCATTTCACTTAGATCATCATATTTTTTGCCACATAGTTGAGTAAAACAACTCCTAATTATTGCTTTATTCCTCATCATTGGTGGAAAGTTCATCCTTTTCATTTTTGAGACTAACAATTTTATTTTCTTCTTTCCTTTTTCTAATTAAATTAACTGAATATTTTTTTCATAAAACTATCTCTTACTTTTGGTGATTAGTTCAATATTTTTAACTTTTAATTTTATTTATCTCCCCTTTTATTTTCAAAATTTTAAATTTGATATTTAATTGGCATTTTAAAATTTCTTCTTTTTTTAGCTTTTTTAGTTGTATGGCCAATTTGTTGATCTTTTTATTTTAAGCAAGTGAGCATATAGAGATATAAAACTACTTTGGCTGCAACTCATACATTTGGGTGTGTCTTCTCATTGTTGTCATTTTCTTGTATGAAATTATCATTTTGGTCTATGATTTTTTTTTTTTTTTTTGGTTACACCTCCTCATCCTTTAGGATAAGATTATTTAGTTTCCATTTATTTTTTGTCTATTTTCCTGTGGCCTTTTATTGCATTATATTTCACCACAGTCTTAAAATGCATTTATTATTTCTGCCTTCCTGCATTTGGTTTTGAGATTTATATGCCCTAATCCATGGTCAATTTTTGTATAGGTTCCATGTACTGCTCAGATAAAAGAATATTCCTTTCTGTCTCCCTTCAATTTTTGCCAAAGGTCTTTCATAGCTAACTTTTCTAGAATTCTATTTACTCCCTGAGCTTCTTTTTTTTTTTTAAATTTATTTTGTGGTTTGATTTATCTAGCTTGGAGAAAGCAAGGTTGAGATGCCCTACTAGTATAATTTTGCTGTCTCATTCCTTTTTCAGCTCTCTTAACTTTTTCTCTAGGAATTTCAATAGTACATCACATAGTGCATTTATGTTTAGTATTGATTATTCATTATCCATGATACTCTTTATGAAGATAGTTTCCTTCTTTATCTCTTTTAATTAAATTTATTATTACTTTTGCTTGATCTGAGATCAAGATCACTACTTCTGCTTTTTTATATTTCAGCTGAAGCACAATAGATTCTGTTCTATTTTTTTAATTTTACTCTGAATGTATCTGCTTTAAATGTGTTTCTTGCAACTACAAATTGTAAGATGCTGGCTTTTAATCCAGTCTGCTATCTGCTTCCATTTTATGGGAGACTTCATCCCATTCACATTCACAGTTAAAATTACTAACTCTGTATTTTCCCCCATGTTGTTTTATATAAGTTAAACTTTTCTTTTTTTTTTCTTTCCCCTTTTCCCTCCTCCCCAGTATTTTGCTTCTGACTATTAGCACCCTCACACAGCACTCCCCTTTTACAGCCCTTCTCTCTTTTTTTAATACCTTTCTCCTTCTACTTATGTTTTCTGTTCTATTAGCTTCCTATTTTCTTTTCCCCTTTCCCCTCCTACTTCCCTATAGGATGAAACAGGTTTCTTTGTGAAATAAAATATGTCTGATATTCTCTCTTTGAGCCAAATGTGATGAGATTAAGATTTGCACAATTCTCATTTCACTCCCTTCTTTCCCTCAATTGTAATAGGTCTTTTTTTGCCTTTCCCTGAGATGTAATTTTCTCCATTTTAAATCCGTTTTCCTCTACTTCCAGTAGAATCTCCTTTTCTCCTCTAGTTTCTTTTTTATATCATCATAATAAAATCAAATTATACCTGCACCCTCTAAGTACACCCACAACAATGATAAAGATCTCATCAGTTAAACATATCATCTTCCCCATACAAGGATGTAAACTTTTTAATTTTTAAAAGAAATAGCTATTTTTTTTTCTTTCAATTTTACCTTTTTATGCTTCTCTTGAGTTCTTTATTTTATGATAAAATTTTCTATTTAGCTCTGGTCTTTTCAAAATAATTAAACGAAATTAGCCTGTTTCATTGAATGTCCATCTTCTTTCCCCCCCAAAAAAATTCTTAATTTTTCTGGGTATTATTATTTTGCTTTTCAGAATATCAGCTTCCAGGCCTTTTGACCTTTTAAAGTGGAAACTGAGTAATCCTGCTTTTGGCTCCTCAATATTTGAATTATTTCTTCCTGGCTACTTACAATATTTTCTCCCTGATCTGATAATTCTGAAATTTAGCTATGATGTTCCTTTGAGTTTTCATTTTGGGGTCTCTTTCAGGAGGTGATTGGTAAATTCTTTCAATGACAATTTTACCTTCTGGTTCTAGGAAATCAGGACAATTTTCCTTGATGTTTTCCTGGTAGATGATATCTAAGCTTTTTTTTTTTTTTTTTTTTTTCATCATGGTTTTCAGGAAGTACATTAATTCTTAGATTGTCTTTCCTAGATTAGTTGTTTTTCCAATGAGATATTCTACATTTTTTCCTACTTTTCTTTTTTTTGGGGGGGGGTTTGTTTGATTTATTCTTGAAATCTCATTGAATCATTCACTTCTATTCAATTCTAAATTTTCATGAATTATTTTCATCAATTAACTTTTTTTATCCACTTTTGAATTTGGCCAATTGAACTTTTAAATGATTTTTTTTCCATTTCAAAAATTCTGTTTTTCAACAAATTGGATTATTTTTAAAAATCTGTTTTGTAAGGAGTTATATGATTTTTCCATTTCAGTAAATATGTTTTTAAGGAATTTTCTTCAGATAATTTTTGTGTTCCTTTTGCCAAACTCTCTTGCAGAATTCTCATTTCCTTTCCCCATTTTCCTTTTACCTCTCTTTTAGGATCGTTTTTAATTTTCACCATCTTTGCTCTGCTCTTGATTAACTTCTTAAAAAAGATATACATAAGTTGAGGAATAGCTGAACAACTTGTGATACATTCATATAATATTGGGAGAAGAGGGATCTGCTTCTATGAAACATTGCTTATCTAACCTTATTTTTTTGATAGGTTGATTGGCTTTGAAGGGTATTTCTACCCCTCTTCTTCCTCTTTGGTTATTTAATTTATTTATTTAAAATAAGAGATGGCTTTTTATAAAAAAAATTAGAAGGGGGTAAATGTAAGTATACATACATGCACATAGATTAGATTTATGCTCAATTAATAATAAATATATGTTGAATGAATTATGGTTTTTCCTAAGCACCCATAATAATCCTACAGTAAATATTTAATTTGTTCCTTCCTCTAACTTTAAAGTCAGTAATTGAGTAAAGATAAAGCAACAAAAGTATAATTGAAAATAATGCCATTTTCTTTACTGAATTATGAATTTATTATCTATTTTGTCATATCATATAGATGTGGGTTTTCATATTTTGACATTTAGCATTCCTATAGAAAGTACCTATGCATGATTTCCTAATTTCAACCAATTTCAAAGTCTATATCATGATAACAATAGTCTATCATAGGAAGTGGTAATAGACTAACTAATGTTTCTAGATCTCAACAACATGTATTGCCACATCAAAAAGTTATAAGTGATTTTACTAACCAAAAATTACTAATATTTCTATTGAGAATTCTGATATATTCAATAGAGGCTTCTGTTCTTGTGACCTTTGCTGCAAAATCATGTGTTTAGAATTAGAATTGGAGCTGGAGAGTGGAGTAGAAATGTAACTAGGAATGTGCATAAATGTGAAAAAGCAGGATGCCCATTGTTTTATCCAAAGGTGGGTTGGAAACTGACATATTGAGCCAAACAGCTCTTTCTTACCACTTCTGAAAGAGGTTATTTTATTCCTGTATTTTATTGTAATTAACATCTTCCTTTTCCCTTAACTGCCTAATTGACTAGGGGCTAACCTTCCCTCTCTTTCATATACCTCTGCTTGATATATGCCTCACCAGCTCTGCCTCTTCTGCATTCTCTTTCCCTTCAAGGACTAAATTCAGTCTCTCTCTCTGTGAGTGGGGAGATAGTGAACTGGAGAGAGGTTGCACTATCTACTATTTTCATAGGAAAATTGGACTGACTTTGAAGTTCCTGCAACTTGCCCATGTGACCCCCAAACATGGGTTTCTAAGTCCTTTGTCCATCTTGAATGAGCTTTTCTGCCCGTCTCAGTCCCTTAACATGAATCAATATCCTCCTAGAATATCTGTGTCCTCCTTTCCCCTTGCAAATAGGAACTTTTCCCTATCATTCTTATTATGGGATCTTGGGTACAAAATCAGAGGTATTTCCTCAACAATTTGCTTGCAACCATTTCTCCAAGTTGCTATTATATTTCTATTTTAGGGAGAAGTGCATTTAAGCATATCAAAATGATGCTCATTTTGTGTACCTTTCTCGTGAAAACCTTAAATGAAAGTGCTTCATACTCTGATTCCCATCATTCCAAGCAATATACTCTGATATAAAAACTGTTTCTAGAATTAAATCAATACCAGGTACAGATGTGTTTTCTTCTTCTGTGTATATCTGGATTAGTCTCCATGCCTATATTACAACATCCAATATAATATGAACCTCTCCCTACTTTATCTAATCCTTCCTATAGAAGCAGTATTTCTTTAAGCTTCCAAGCTTAATGATATCTTTTGCTTCAACTTCTCTCTAAGGAGAAAGAGAATATGTGTGTGTGTGTGTGTGTGTGTGTGTGTGTGTGTGTGTGTGTGTGTGTGTGTGTGCTTATATACCTACACACACACACACATACACAAATATCTACACATATCTGTCTATACTTATACATCCAAATGTAAACAATTATTTACATATATATATATATATATATATATACACACACACATATATATATATATATTTAAGAGCCTAGTATATGACAGGTTTTATGCAATGTTCTTTAAAAGAATTTTCTTATTTGATCTTTGCTACAATACTGAGGGAGTGGGCAGCTAAATGGTGCAGTGGACAGGGCAAAAATGCTGGGCCTTGAGTCGGAAATCTTACCTTCTTGAGGTCAAATTCAGCTTTAGAAACTCACTAGCTTTTTGTGACCCCAGAAGAGTTATTTAACTCTGTGTACCTCAGCATCTTCATTTATAAAATGAAAAGGAAAAGGAAATTGCAAATTGCTCTAGTATCTCTGCCAAGAAGACTCCAAATGGAATCACAAAGAGTCAGACACAATTGAAATGAATTAAAAGCAACAATAAACTTGAGAGGCAGGTGCTATTATTTTTCCCATTTACAAATTAAAAAAAATATTGCAAGTTTCTGGAGAGCTATCTGAACTCGCCTTCCTGATTCTAGACTTTGTGATCTATTTACTGCATCATCTATATCTTTCTCTATTCATTAAGTTCAGGGTTCTGATAAAGTAGAATTAGTTATTTTTCATGAAAAACATAGACATTTAATAGTAGACAAGGCCTTAGGGAATCATCCAATAAAATCTTCTAAATTATATAATTTCTCCCTTTTCCTTCCTCCTCATGTGAGTTCTTAAAAGACAGGAACTGATTCATTTTTTAACTTTTAATCCCAATTTCTAACACAATGTAGGGAATATTGTGGTACTTAATATGTCTCTATTGTTTAATTCAGACTGTGGAACCAAAAAACCAATTTATGCCTTCTAGCAAGTTAATAACAGACATGGGAGTAGAACCAAATTCTTCTGACTAATCTAATGTACTTTCCACACATAACAATGTCTTCCTATTACTAGTATTGGTGATATTGTGATTTTATTTGTTTTTTTTTTTAGATAGAGGTAAATCAGTTCAAAGAAATTCTCTCTTATTCCCCCTACCACCTTTTTATTTTCTTTTAGATTGTTGGAACAGAACTTGGCTCAAGATCTAGCTCCATGACCTGTATAATCCCAGGAAAGTCAATTACTTATGGTTTCATTTTCCTCATCAGGAAAATCAGTTTTGAACCAGATGAGCTTATAAAATCCATGACAAGTTGCAGTCTGTGAACTCATCATATTTCATCTCTCTCATGTATTAGTATTGTACCAATGAATATTTAATTAACACTGAACTTTGAATAATACTCTATACGCTATAAATTTAGACTCTCTAAATGGGTGGTAATCTGTAACTGAGAAGTGAGTTTCCACACCAGGATTCCTCACACTAATGTGAGCACAGGTACCTGATGATATAAGAGGCTTGTGTTTCACAATGTAGGGTATGGAATGATGAAATATATGGTTTCTCTCTTCAAGAAATTTATAATTTGCAAGCAACAGCTACAAAATGAATTAGTGACACTATATAACCTCTGGGATTCATGCCAGTAAGGGCTGGGATGGTTTTAACTCTACTGAGAGTTCATAATTACATTTTTGAGATTATAAACTAGCAATAATTACAAATCAGGACTTGATTTACCATTCTGTTGATTGTTTAGATCTTGTGTACCCATATTCTCTGTGCTATAATTGCTTTAAAAAATTCTTAGACAGTTTTATTCAAGCTCTTCTTTTATCTTGGGTGCTTGTTTAAAGGTATATATGTTTATATTCTTTATTGTGGTAAATGAAAGGTTTTTTTCAGGATTCAGATTTCAGTTATGAGTTTATTTAAACAACACTGCATGACTGCCACCCCTTTGGGACTTGAAAGAAAATGAGTCTCTTATGAGTTAATCTTTGTGCTTAAAAAATGCAATAAAATTGGCTTCCGCTTTATGTGCAGTTTATAACCACTTGTACAGGGTGAGCTGCTATGGGAGATCAGCATGAGTTCTTATTGGATAGATACTCCTGAGACTTATAAAAGAAAATTATCATTACACTCAAACCCCAGTAGTCTCTTTTCTCACTTCATATTGCAACTCAAGTTTGACATTATTGTGTTTTTGTACATGCAAATCGTTACTGTTAGTTTTGCACTAAAATTACCCATTATTTCAGAGATCACAGCAATATATTATATAATAATATAGACATGGGTGTCACTTTGTTTTTTTAAAGCCTATTTTCAATAGAGTCAAGTATATATTGCCTGTCAGAGAAAGCATCAAATCACAGATTTGAATCCAGTTCACGGATTCGTCCTGTTAACTGTTACAACAGGGCAAGAATATGAAGAATGTATATATGTATATATATATGTGTGTATATATTTTTTTGAGTTTTTGTCACTCCTTTAAAAATAAGTTATTACATACCCATTTAAGGAAAATTGGATCATAGATTTAAAACATGAACAAGCCTCAGAGGTGATCTAGCATAGTTAGACAATAAGCATTTATTAAGCACCTACCATATGCTAGGCAGTATGCTAAGTGATGGGGGATACAAAAAATAGGCAATAAATGGAACTCTGGTGTAGGAACTCACAGTCTAATGAGAGATGATAAAATGCAAACATATATGTAAAAACAAGCTATATGCAGAATACCTTGGAAATAATTAAAAGAGCTCTCTCTTAACCCTAGAATTATGAAGAATTGGCAACAGGATTCCTATAGAAGGTGAGATTTTAGCTGGAAAGTGAAATAAGTTAGAGAAGTCAGGACATAAAAATAAAGAAGGATTTCATTCCATTTATGGGATGATAGCCAGTGAATTCCTGGAGTTCAAATATGAAATGCTTTGTTCAGGGAAGAGCAATGGAGTCAATATTGCTGACCTTCTTTATTTCACTTTGTAGATGAGAAAACTGAGGCTCAATCAGGTGTGAGAACATTCCCATGATCACTTAACATTTATCAAAGATGATATTTTATCCAAGGACTTTCTGACTTCAAACCCAATACTTGATCTCCTACAATGCATTCTTCAAATCAAGGGAAAAAGACAGGCAAAGAGAGGTCAAGCAAACCAGAACCATTCATTGAAAATTCCACTAAGAAATGGAAATTGAGAGGACCCCTGTCAATTGTAAAATGGCTGAACAAATGGTGGTATGTTATTATGGTGGAAGACTATTGTGCTGTAAGAAATGACAAAGTTCACAGAATGACAGACCCACATCCAGAGAAAGAATTGATGGACTCTGAATGCAGATCGGAGCATACTTTTTCACTTCATACTTTTATTATTTTTATGGTTTTTATCATCTTGATCAATTTTTTCTTTCATAATTATAACTAATATGATTTACATGTTAGATCATGCATAACATATTAAATTGTCTATTATTTTCAGAAGAGAGGGAAGGGAGGGAAAGTTGGAAACTCAAAATCTGTTAGAAATCAATGCTATAAATTGTTTTGACATGTAATTGGAAAAAATAAAATATAATTTAAAAATAAAAAATGGAAAATTACTATTATAGAAAATTGCATTATCCTGTAGCCATTATGGTGATGAGATTCTTTTTTGTTTTCATAATTATATCATTTATTTTTATATCCCTTTCAGTTTCCAAAAGTTCCTCTCCTCTCGTAATTCTCTTGTCATAATTTTTAAAAATAAATATAGAAATTCAGCAGAACAAATAAATAAATAATCAAATAAATGAATAAGTAAGTAAGTAAATAAATATTGGAGGCAAGCCTCCAGATAATCCTAATATGTGGAATTTTATTCACATAGTTCCTCATCCTGGCTACTCCTGAACTACAGTGATGAGTGGGTCAGTACTGAAAGTTTTCACTACACAGACTGGGGTTTCAGTTATAGCTGAGGGATACTGTCTCTTCTGAGTTGTACTTATGATGATTATAGCTTCCAAAATTCACATTCAGTTCATTAATCCCCTCATTTTTTCTATGTAATATGGTTTTAGAGATATAATCTTTCTCCTTAGGTGTGCTTTAGCTACATTCCAGAAATGCTATCATACTAATTTAACATTAACATTTTCTTTGACATATTTCTTAATGTTTTTCTGTGTTTATTACTTAAGATGATTTCAGAAAAAAAAACTGGGAAGACTTATATGAATTCCATGCAAAGTGACAAGAGTAGAACCAGAACAATATTGTACACAGTAACATCAATATTGTAATAATGTACAGTTTGGTGCCCTTTGGACATAGTTCCTAATTACTTTCCAGAATGTATGATTAATACATGTGATTTCCTTTCTATCCTATTCTTCCTGTTTGTCTTCTCCTTTCACCTTTTCCCACCTCACTAATGTTTTGCTTCTGTTTACCATCTTCCCTGAACTGTCCTCCCTCCTTTACATAATCTCTTCCCTGTTAGGTAAGAAAGATTTCTAGATTCAACTAATTTTTTATAATATTTCCTCTTTTAGCCAATATGAATGAGAGTAAGGTTCAAATGATGCCCCTAACCCACCCTTCTATAATCCCCTCCACTGTAATATGTTTTTTGTACCTTTTCATGTGAAATAATTTATACTGATCTACCTCTTTCTTGTATTCTTCCCCTAGTGAAATACTTTTTCATGCCTTATTTTTTAAATGTAATTCCCTCAAATTTACCTTATGCATGTATCTTCTAAGTATATCCCTTCTAGCTGAACTCTTCATTATTTAAAAAAAAAACTTTAGTGATTACAAGTATCATCTTTCCATGTATGAATATAAACAATTTTAGCTCTATTAAATCTCTATTTCTTTTTCCTTTTTAAAAATTTATTTATGCTTTTCTTGGGTGTTGATATTGGAGTTCAAATTTTTAGTTCACTTTTGGTCTTCTCTTATGTAAGTTTTAAAACCTTTTACACCTGATATATTATACTCTTAGTCTTAGTCATAGTCTTCCCTGTCACCATAATAACTTTCTGTGTTCAGATTCTATTTTTTTTTTTTTTTTTGTGGCTTGTTTTTTTTTCTTTTAAATTAGAGCTCTGCTCCCCAGATAAAAGAAGTACTATCTTAGACTTTGGCTGTCAGTGATAATAGATCTTAGCTATTTAACTTGCATTGATGTTTTCCTGAGGTCCATGGGGACCTCATGTCTAGTACTGCACTGAGGAGGTGGGTTGTGAAAAGTCTAGCACTGCCGGGATCTGTAGGTTTCTGGCAGCTTGCCTGGTTCTGAACTTGGGTTCTCATATTGGTATTTCACATGAGGTTTTTTGCTGAGGTTCAAAGAGATGTTTCTTTCTTTTTCCAGGGCTATACTGAATCACATGGTGATTCCTGATGCTGGAGACCATCTGATACTGCCAAGGCATATGAGGGGTCATAGATTTGGTATTTGCCTGCTCATCCATGCTGGAGCTCTAGATATCATATTGGTTTGCTGAGGGTAGGGTTGCTCCCCACTGTAGTTTTGACTAAATAAATTTTCCTCTTGCAGGAGCACCAGATTCCTGGAGGAGATGATAGGAATAAGAAAAATTCTATAGATCTTGAAAAATAAAATTTATTTCTGCAAAACTGCCAATTTTACTTTGGGCAATGTAAATCCCTAGTTTTCTGTGGGAATTTTATTTGTATATGTATTTTTTAATGCAGTAATGATACAATAGATAGAATACTTGCTTGGAATCAAGGAGATTTAAATTGATTACTCCTTCAAACACTACTTGTGTAGTCTTGAGCAAATCATTTCGCTTCTACTTTCTGTTTCACCATTTGTAAATTGGTATTCTGCACGGTTGTTGTGAGGATCAAATTAAATAAAATATGTTTTGCAAACTTTAAAGCACTACTCAAATGTTTCTATTATTTTTGTGAAGATTTTAACAAAATATCAAATGTCACTGAATTGGAAGGAATCTTTGAGTTCATCTAGTCAAGCACATTCATTTTATAGATGATAAAATCTAGGTCAAAACAGACTGAGTTAATTACTTCTTAGTGAAAGATCTCAGACTATAACAATCTGTTACAAGTTTTTTACACATTAAAGCTTTGATTGGTTGTCACCATTCATACTTAAAGAGAATTTCCAAAATAATGTCAGTCTATCAGTAGTAAGGTATCAGAGTGTGTCCAGCTTTGGCTGATCAGACCGATATAAATTCAGGAAGTTCTATTACAGGTTGGGTACAAATAATCCATATAAACATTTGGAGTAGAAACATTTCTAAATTTGTAAATCTTATTTTTCTCTTGAGTCACTGCAATTCTTCTTTGTTCTTAGAGCACAATGTCTTCTTTGATGTGGACACCCCATGCTGAGTGGTTCTTCATCAGTGTATCCCATGCTTCACTATTGATTCCAAAGTTCTTCAGAAACTTTGACCCTGTTCTTATATCTTCTCTTCTGATCTCCATGTGGGTATTTGCCTTAAGTTCAGCATGAAATAGTCTTTTAGGCAAACATAAGTTTGACATTCAAAATAGCCCACCTCTGTAGTAGAATTTGGATGCTTGGCAGTTTAGCTTGAGAAGGCACATCAGTTCCAGTACCTTATATTCACAAGTGATTTTTAGAAGTTTTCTAAAAGAATTCAAATGGAAATGATTCAGTGTCCTGGCATGGAGCTAGTATACTGTCAAGTCATTTGTAACCAATAGCTTAATGTGTAGATGATATGGTGGTGGCTGGTGGAAAACTTTTGTTTTCTTGTTCTCATAAAGCCAAAATTTGCACAAAAGGCAATCCCTATTCATCTTCAGAGACTGAATTGAAAACGCAGTCATTTGTGAACAAAAAACTACATCAACTCTCCCTCCACTTTAGTATTGGCTTCTAGCCTTTTAAGTTAAATAATTCACTGTCAATGTGCTAGCTGACCTTAATGCCAGTTTTATCCTTGTTGAAGGCATTAACACTATTGATGAAAATATCATGCTGAAAAGCATGAAGTAAAAACAAATCCCCGTTTTATTTGTTAGTGACTGGAAAAGCTTGAGAGTATCATCCCTTATCTAGAACTTCTGTTAGCATGCTACTGTGGCACTGGTTTACAATACTGGTGAACTTGTCTGAGAAACTACATTTTGTCTTGACCTTCCAGAAGTCTCATGAATGACAATATCAAAGGCTTTGGAATGATTAATGGACATTTTGTATAGATCTCTGCTTTGTTCCTGGAATTTCTCCTGGAACTGTCAGGCATCAGTAGTAAGTAACAGTTGCTTTTGCTTTTTCAGACACCATTTCTCACAAGAACTTTTTGCCATGTTTGATAGTCTATGATTACTCTAGAGCTAAAGTCACCCAGAATTACAAGCTTGTTATCTTTTGGCACATTGATGATGGTCTCCAGGTCTTCATGAAATTTTTCTTTGATCTCATCAGAGTTCATCATGATAGGAATGTATGCACTGATGAAGGTGGTATGGTGTTTTTCTGTAAGTTACAATTGCATTGTTATGAGACTTTTTCAGTCCCTTTGGTAGGCTTACAAACTAAGTTTTGATTGTGAAACCCATACCAACTTCACAGTTTTGTTCATCATTGCAACTACTCCAAAAAAGGTATATCCAACTCTGACTTTGGTAAACTGGCTTTCATTTGCAGACTTATTACATTCATGGTTGCTATTTGGCTGTGATGTGTAATGAATTCTATTGCAATGAGAAAAGCCATAATAACTGGTGAGTCTTACAATGCAGTGGACAGCATCTCACCAAGCTCTAAGTATTACACAGGACCTACTTCAATCATCTTCATGACATGGGAACACATTGTTCTCATCTACTTATTTCTTTGGGAGAGGTTTTCATATGATAGAGATAGACCATACCTTAACTCTTAAAACTCTCTTAGTTACCATAAGCCTAGTTTAGCCATCTGATGAAAAGTTTACCAGGGTGTGATCGCTACATATGCTACATGTGCTACAACTTATTGGAGAATTGAGTAAAAACACTTA
The DNA here is from genome assembly GCF_048593235.1 of Sminthopsis crassicaudata. Lineage (NCBI taxonomy): Eukaryota > Metazoa > Chordata > Mammalia > Dasyuromorphia > Dasyuridae > Sminthopsis > Sminthopsis crassicaudata. Next base: position 187,177,351 of record NC_133620.1, read on the forward strand.
AAGTGGAAAGGAGTTCTGCAAAGGTTTCAGCTGCCCTTGAACCAAAAGTAGTTATGTTCCCCAAATATCCACAATCCCCTAAAACAATGATTAGTTAAGTTAAGAATAGGTGACAGAGTCTGAATTACATCTTTTGGACTCAGTCTGGTATTCAGTTCATTAATGATTCTTCTATAGAACCTACCTCTCAAGGTTGCAAGGTTAAAAGAATACAATATTTGAAAGCATCATGTAAAATTCACAGTGCTATATAAATGTTAGGTATTGCTATTGCTATTATCATTATAATGAGATCATGACAGAAAATAAACATTGGTTTAAAATGTAGATTAATAGGTTCCAAATTATATAATTTATATGCCTTTGGCCTGAATTCGTATTGATTATGGATCCATAGGAGCATCTTAGATAGTCATTAACATTTTTTTCTTCTGATTTGAGCCTCCTAAAAACTGCTAAATGTCACCTGGATTTATCCAATACTTAGTATTACCAGATGAGGCAGGGACTACATATTAAAATGGTATCAAACAAGGTAATTCTTGCTTATCATGAATTACTACATAAATGGTAATATTATTATTAATAGCGGTAAAATATTTGCTAAGAGAGAATTGCAAAGCAAAAGAGAAAAACATGTACTGACATTATTGCTAAATAAAATTAAAATCATCTCTGATTCCTATAAAATATAACATTAGAAACCATATTCCATCCCCTCCTGTGGCTTTTAGATTTAAAATAGTGTTGGGCAGGGTGATGGTGAGGCTGAGTAAGAACTGAAAACATGGATCAATTGCCATAGTGGCTAGAACAAAACCTGACTAACTTCCCACATACAGTGTCTAAATCTATTCTCAAAGCATGAACTCCTCTCACCATTTTCCAAGGTTTGGCAATTTATTCTCCTTATTCATTGGAATCTTTTTTTATTAAGTTTATAATTATAACATTTTTTGACAGTACATATGCATAGGTAATTTTTTACAACATTATCCCTTGTACTCCCTTCTCTTCCGAGTTTTTCCCCTCCTTCCCTCCACCCCCTCCCCTAGATGGCAAGCATTCCCATATATATTAAATATGTTATAGTATATCCTAGACACAATATATGTGTGCAGAACCGAATTTTGTTTTTGTTGTTGTTGTTGCAAAGGAAGAATTGGATTCGGAAGGTATAAATAACCCGGGGAGAAAAACAAAAATGCTAACTGTTTATATGGATTTCCCAATGTTCCTTCTCTGGGTGTAGCTGATTCTGTCCATTGCTGATCAATTGGAATTGGATTAGCTCTTCTCTATGTTGAAGATATCCACATCCATCAGAAGTGTATAATGATCTCCTAGTTCTGCTCCTTTCACTCAGCATCAGTCGATGTAAGTCTCTCCAAGCCTCTCTGTATTCATCCTGTTGGTCATTTCTTACAGAAAAATAATATTACATAACATTCATATACCATAATTTACCCAACCATTCTCCAATTGATGGGCATCCATTCATTTTCCAGTTTCTAGCCACTACAAAAAGGGCTGCCACAAACATTTTGGCAAATACAGGTCCCTTTTCCTTCTTTAGTATTTCCTTGGGATATAAGCCTAATAGTAGCACTTCTGGGTCAAAGGGTATGCACAGTTTGATAACTTTTTAGGCATAATTCCAGATTGCTCTCCAGAATGGTTGGATTCTTTCATAACTCCACCAACAATGCATCAGTGTCCCAGTTTTCCTACAGCCCCTCCAACATTCATCATTATTTGTTCCTGTCATCTTAGACAATCTGACAGGTGTGTAGTGGTATCTCAGAATTGTCTTAATTTGCATTTCTCTGATCAATAGTGATTTGGAAAACTCTTTCATATGAGTGGAAATAGTTTTAATGTCATCATCTGAAAATTATCTCTTCATATCCTTTGACCATTTATCATTTGGAGAATGGCTTGATTTCTTATAAATTCGAGTCAATTCTCTGTATATTTTGGAGATGAGGCCTTTATTAGAACCTTTAACTGTAAAAATGTTTTCCCAATTTGTTACTTCCCTTCTAATCTTGTTTGCTTTAGTTTTGTTTGTAAAAAAAAAGCCTTTTAATTTGATGTAATCAAAATTTTCTATTTTGTGATCAATAATAATCTCTAGTCTCCTTTGGTCACAAACTCCTTCCTCCTCCACAAGTCTGAGAGGTAAACTATCCTATGTTCCTCTAATATATTTATGATTTCATTCTTTATGCCAAAATCATGGACCCATTTTGATCTTATCTTAGTATGTGGTGTTAAGTATGGGTCCATGCCTAGTTTCTGCCATACTAATTTCCAGTTTTCCCAGCAGTTTTTGTCAAATAATGAATTCTTGTTCCAAAAGTTGGGATCTTTGGCATTGTCAAACACTAGATTGCTACTTTTATTCAGTATGTTGCCCTGTAAACCTAACCCATTCCACTGATCAACTAGTCTATTTCTTAGCCAATACCAAATGGTTTTGGTGACTGCTGCTTTATAATATAGTTCTAGATCAGGTACAGCTAGGCCACCTACATTTGATTTTTTTTTTTTTTTCATTACTTCCCTTGAAATTCTCGACCTTTTGTTCTTCCGTATGAATTTTGTTGTTATTTTTTCTAGGTCATTAAAATAGTTTCTTGGGAGTCTGATTGGTATAGCACTAAATAAATAGATTAGCTTAGGGAGTATTGTCATCCTGATAATATTCGCTGGGGCTATCCAAGAGCATTTATTGTCTTTCCAATTATTTAAATCTGATTTTATTTTTGTGGCAAGTGTTTTGTAATTTTACTCATATACTTCCTGACTTTCCTTTGGTGGATATATTCCCAAATAGTTTATACTATCAACAGTTATTTTGAATGGAATTTCTCTTTATATCCCTTGCTGTTGGATTGTGTTGGTAATATACAAAAATGCTGAGGATTTATGTGGATTTATTTTGTATCCTGCAACTTTGCTAAAGTTCTGAATTATTGCTAATAGATTTTTAGCAGTCTTTGGGATTCTCTAAGTATGCCATCATATCATCTGCAAAGAGTGATAGATTTCCTCATTTCCTACTCTAATTCCTTGAAACTCTTTCTCGGCTCTTATTGCCGAGGCTGGCGTTTCTAGTACTATATTGAATAATAATGGTGATAGTGGGCAAACTTGTTTCCCTCCTGATATTACTGGGAAAGGTTCGAGTGTATCGCCATTACATATGATGTTTACTGATGGTTTTAAATATATGCTCCTGATTATTTTAAGGAATAGTCCATTTTATTCCTATACTCTCAAGTGTGTTTAGTAGGAATGGATGTTGGATTTTATCAAATGCTTTTTCTGCATCTATTGAGATGATCATATGGTTTTTGTTAATTTGGTTATTGATATATTCGATTATGCTAATACTTTTCCTAATATTGAACCAGCCCTGCATTGCTGGTATAAATCCTACTTGGTCATAGTGTATTATCCTGGGGATGATTTTCTGTAATCCTTTTGCTAATATTTTATTTAAGATTTTAGCATCAATATTCATTAGGAAGATTGGTCTTTAACTTTCTTTCTCTGTTTTCAGCCTACCTGGTTTAGGTATGTCTGTGTCATAAAAGGAATTTGGTAGGACTCCTTCAATTCCTATTTTTTCAAATAGTTCCAAATAACATTGAAGTTAGTTGTTCTTTAAATGTTTGGTAGAATTCACATGTAAATCCTTCTGGTCCTGGAGATTTTTTCCTAGGGAGTTGGTTTATAGCTTGTTCTATTTATTTTTCTGAAATGGGACTATTTAGACTATTTACTTCTTCCTCTGTTAATTTGGGCAAGCTATATTTTTGAAGGTATTCTTCCATTCCATTTAAGTTATCGAATTTATTGGCATAAAGTAGGGCAAAGTAGCTCCTAACTATTGTTCTTATTTCCTCTTCATTAGTGATGAGTCCTCCCTTTTCATTTTTAAGACTATCAATTTGCTTTTCCTATTTCCTTTTTTAAATCAGATTTACAAAGGGTTTGTCTATTTTGTTGGTTTTTTCATGGAACCAACTCTTAGTTTTATGAATTAATTCAATATTTTTTTATTCTCAATTTTATTAATCTCTCCTTTTATTTTTAGAATTTCAAGTTTTGTGTTTATCTGGGGGTTTTTAATTTGATCCTTTTTTAGCATTTTTAGTTGTAAGCCCAATTCACTGACCTTCTCTTTCTCTATTTTATACAAGTAGGCCTCTAGAGATATAAAACTTCCCCTTATTATTGCTTTGGCTGTATCCCACATAATTTGGTATGATATCTCATTATTGTCATTTTCTTGGGTGAAGTTATTAATTATGTCTATGATTTGTTGTTTCACCCAATCATTTTTTAGTATGAGATTATTTAATTTCCAATTATTTTTTGGTCTATTTTTCCCTGGCTTTTTATTGAATGTAATTTTCATTGCATTGTGGTCTGAAATGGATGCATTTACTATTTCTACCTTATTGCATTTGATTTTGAGGTTTTTATGTCCTAGTATATGATCAGTTTTGGTATAGGTTCCATGAACTAATGAGAAGAAAGTGTACTCCTTTCAATCTCCATTTAGCTTTCACCAAAGTTCAATCATCTCAAACTTTTCTAGTATTCTATTTACCTCTTTGACTTCTTTCTTATTTATTTTGTGGTTTGATTTATCTGATTCTGAGAGTGCAAGGTTGAGATTTCCCACTATTAAAGCTTTGCTGTTTATTTCTTCTTGCAGCTCTCTTAATTTCTCTTTTAAGAATTTAGATGTTACACTATTTGGTGCATATATGTTTAATATTGGTATTGCTTCATTATCTATGCTACCCTTCAGATATAATGCCCTTCTTTATCTCTTTTAAGTAGATCAATTTTTCTTTTTGCTTGATCTGAGATTAGGATGGCTACCCCTGTTTTTTTGGCTTCACCTGAGGCACAGTAGATTCTGCCCTACCCTTTTACTTTTATTCTAAATGTATCACCCTGTTTCAGGTGTGTTTCCTGTAAACAACATAAAGTAAGATTTTGGCTTTTAATCCAGGCTACTAACTGCTTCCTCTTTATGGGGGAGTTTACCCCATTCACATTTATGGTTAGAATGACATTCTATATTGCTTGCCATCCTGTTAACCCCTGCTTATGCTTTTTTCCTTTCCTTCCCTCTTACCTCCCTCCCCAGTATTAAACTTGTGAGCACCACTTGCTTTTCACAGCCCTCCTTTTTTAGTATCCCTCCCCTACCTTAAAGTTCCTCCCCCTATTTTACCCCTTTTCCTCACAATTTCTGTATTCCCTTCCTCTTAGCTTACTCCTTTCTTCCTACTTTTCAATGAAGTGGAAGAAGTTTCACCATAAATCGAATATGTCTATTGATACACACTATGTTCATCCCCCTCCTTTCTTTATCTCAGATATAATAGGTTACCTTTGCCTCTTCATGAGATGTAGTACCACCACTTTACCCTTTTTTATGATATAATTTCCTTTCCACCTCTAGTTTCTAGGACAAATGCACATGTGTTCTTTACATATCTTTATGGCAGAAATATAATTCTCAAGATTTCTTTTTACCTTTTTAGAGATCTCTTGAGTTCTGTATTTGAAGTTAAAACATTTTGTGTAGATCTTTTTTTTTTAATTTTTTATTATATATATATTTTTATAATATTATCCCTTGTATTCATCTTTCCACATCATCCCCCCCCTCCCTCCATTCCCTCCCCCCGATGACAGGCAATCCCATACATTTTACATGTGTTACAATATAGTCTAGGTACAATACATGTGTGTGAATATCATTTTCTTGTTGCACAATAAACATTAGAATCCGAAGGTACATGTAACCTAGGCAGACAGATATTAGTGCTAACAATTTACATTCACTTCCCAGTGTTTCTTCTCTGGGTGTAGCTACCTCTGTCCATCATTGATCAACTGGAAGTGAGTTAGATCTTCTTTATGTTGAAGATTTCCACCTCCATCAGAATACATCCTCATACAGTATTGTTGTTGAAGTGTACAGTGATCTTCTGGTTCTGCTCATTTCACTCAGCATCAGTTGATTTAAGTCTCTCCAAGCCTCTCTGTATTCCTCCTGCTGGTCATTTCTTACAGAGCAATAATATTCCATAACCTTCATATACCACAATTTACCCAACCATTCTCCGACTGATGGACATCCATTCAACTTCCAGTTTTTAGCTACAACAAAAAGAGCTGCCACAAACATTTTGGCACATATATGTCTCTTTCCGCTCTCTAGTATTTCTTTGGGATATAATCCCAGTAGTAGCGCTGCTGGGTCAAAGGGTATGCACAGTTTGATAACTTTTTGGGCATAATTCCAGATTGCTCTCCAGAATGGCTGGATTCTTTCACAACTCCACCAGCAATGTATTAGTGTCCCAGTTCCCCACATCCCCTCCAACATTTATCATTATTTGTTCCTGTCATCTTAGCCAATCTGACAGGTGTGTAGTGGTATCTCAGAGAGGTCTTAATTTGCATTTCTCTGATCAGTAGTGATTTGGAACACTCTTTCATGTGAGTGGATATAGTTTCAATTTCTTCCTCTGAGAATTGTCTGTTCATATCCTTTGACCATTTATCAATTGGAGAATGGTTCGGTTTCTTATAAATTAGGGTCAGTTCTCTATATATTTTGGAAATGAGACCTTTGTCGGAACCTTTGTTTTTAAAAATATTTTCCCAATTTGTTACTTCCCTTCTAATCTTGTTTGCATTAGTATTATTTGTACAGAAACTTTTTAGTTTGATGTAATCAAAATCTTCTATTTTGTGATCAATAATGATCTCTAGTTCTCCTCTGGTCATAAATTCCTTCCTCCTCCACAAGTGTGAGAGGTAGATTATCCTCTGTTCCTCTAATCTATTTATTATCTCCCTCTTTATGCCTAAATCATGGACCCATTTTGATCTTATCTTGGTATATGGTGTTAAGTGTGGATCCATATCTAATTTCTGCCATACTAATTTCCAGTTTTCCCAACAGTTTTTTCCGAATAATGAATTTTTATCCCTAATGTTGGTATCTTTGTGTTTGTCAAAGATTAGGTTGCTGTATCCTTTTTTGTCCTTTGTATCTAATCTGTTCCACTGATCTACCGGTCTATTTCTTAGCCAATACCAAATGGTTTTGGTGACTGCTGCTATATAATATAGCTTTAGATCAGGTACACTTAGACCACCTTCCTCTGAGTTTTTTTTCATTAGTTCCCTTGTAATTCTCGACCTTTTATTCTTCCATATGAATTTTGTTGTTATTTTTTCTAGGTCATTGAAATAGTTTCTTGGGAGTCTGATTGGTATAGCACTAAATAAATAGATTAGTTTGGGGAGTATTGTCATCTTTATTATATTCGCTCGGCCTATCCAAGAGCACTGAATGTCTTTCCAATTATTTAAATCTGATTTTATTTTTGTGGCAAGTGTTTTGTAATTTTTCTCATATAATTCCTGACTTTTCTTTGGTAGATGGATTCCCAAATACTTTATACTCTCAACATTTGTTTGGAATGGAATTTCTCTTTGTATCTCTTGCTGTTGCATTTTGTTAGTGATATATAAAAATGCCAAGGATTTATGTGGATTTATTTTGTATCCTGCCACTTTGCTGAAATTTTGAATTATTTCTAGTAGCTTTTTAGCAGAGTCTTTGGGGTTCTCTAAGTATACCATCATGTCATCTGCAAAAAGTGACAGTTTAATTTCCTCATTTCCTACTCTAATTCCTTGAATCTCTTTCTCGGCTCTTATTGCAGAGGCTAGCATTTCTAGTACTATATTGAATAGTAATGGTGATAGTGGGCAAACTTGTTTCACTCCTGATCTTACTGGGAAAGGTTGCAGTTTATTTCTATTGCATATTATGCTTACTGAAGGTCTTAAATATATGCTCCTGATTATTCTAAGGAATAGTCCATTTATTCCTATACTCTCAAGAGTTTTTAGTAGGAATGGATGTTGGATTTTGTCAAATGCTTTTTCTGCATCTATTGAGATGATCATATGGTTCTTATTAATTTGATTATTAATATGGTCAATTATAATAATAGTTTTCCTAATATTAAACCAGCCCTGCATTCCTGGAATAAATCCTACTTGATCATAGTGTATTATCCTGGAGATGATTTTCTGAAGTCTTTTTGCTAATATCTTATTTAAGATTTTAGCATCAATATTCATTAAGGAGATTGGTCTATAATTTTCTTTCTCAGTTTTCAATCTACCTGGTTTAGGTATCAGTACCATGTCTGTGTCATAAAAGGAGTTTGGTAGGACTCCTTCATCCCCTATTTTTTCAAATAATTTATATAACATTGGGACTAATTGTTCTTTAAATGTTTGGTAGAATTCACATGTGAATCCATCTGGCCCTGGGGATTTTTTCCTGGGGAGTTGATTAATAGCTTGTTCTATTTCTTTTTCTGAAATGGGACTATTTAAGCAATTTATCTCCTCCTCTGTTAATCTAGGGAGCCTATATTTTTGGAGGAAGTCATCCATTTCACTTAAATTATCAAATTTATTGGCATAAAGTTGGGCAAAGTAACTCATTATTTCTCTAATTTCCTCTTCATTGGTGGAAAGATCCCCCTTTTCATTTGTAAGACTATCAATTTGATTTTCCTCTTTCTTTTTTTTGATCAAATTTACCAAAGGTTTATCTATTTTATTGGCTTTTTCATAAAACCAACTCTTGGTTTTATTTATTAATTCAATAGTTTTTTTACTTTCAATATTATTGATTTCTCCTTTTAATTTTTGTATTTCAAGTTTAATTTTTGGTTGGGGGTTTATAATTTGGTCTTTTTCTAGCCTTTTAAGTTGTAAGCCCAATTCGTTAATCTTCTCTTTCTCTATTTTCTTCAAATAAGCCTCTAAAGATATAAAATTTCCCCTTATTACTGCTTTAGCTGCATCCCAAAGATTTTGATATGATGTCTCATCATTGTCATTATCTTGGGTGAAATTGTTAATTGTTTCTATAATTTGCTCTTTCACCCAGTCATTCTTTAAGATGAGATTATTCAGTTTCCAATTACTTTTTGGTCTGTTTACCCCTAACTTTTTACTGAATGTAGCTTTTATTGCATTGTGATCTGAGAAGAAGGCATTTATTATTTCTGCCTTCCTACATTTAATTTTGAGATCTGTATGTCCTAATATATGGTCAATTTTTGTATAGGATCCATGAACTGCTGAGAAGAAAGTATATTCTTTCCTATTGCCATTCAGTTTTCTCCAAAGGTCTATTATACCTAGTTTTTCTAATGTTCTATTTACTTTTTTAATTTCTTTCTTGTTTGTTTTGTGGTTTGATTTGTCTAAATCTGAGAGTGCAAGGTTGAGATCTCCCACTATTATAGTTTTACTGTCTATTTCTTCTTGCAGTTCTCTTAACTTTTCCTTTAGAAAGTTAGATGCTATACCACTTGGTGCATATATGTTTAGTATTGATATGGCTTCATTATTTATGCTACCTTTCAGCAGGATATAGTTTCCTTCCTTATCTTTTTTAACGAGATCTACTTCTGCTTTTGCTTGATCTGAGATAAGGATAGCTACCCCTGCTTTTTTGGCTTTACCTGAAGCATAATAGGCTCTGTTCCAACCTTTTACCTTTACTCTGTATGTATCTCCCTGCTTTAAGTGTGTTTCCTGTAGGCAACATATTGTAGGGTTCTGCTTTTTGATCCAATCTGCTATCCGTCTCCGTTTGATGGGATCGTTCATCCCATTTACATTTACAGTTAAAATTACTAATTCTGTATTTCCTGCCATCGTATTATCCCCAGATTATACTTTTTTCCCTTGACCCCCCTGATCCCCCTCCCCGATATTTAATTTACAGACCCCCCTTGTGACGCGCAACCCTCCCTCTTTTTTTTTTTTTTTTAGGATCCCTCCCCCCTCCCTCCAAGTCCCTTCACTTATTCTCCTTTTCCTTTCCCCTTTTCCTCTCCCCCCTTTTAATGCGGTGAGAGAGAATTCTCTGAAAAACAAATATGACAATTATTTACTCTTTGAGCCTCTTCTGATGAGAATAAGATTTACACAATGATTCTTCCCCTCACTAAATTCCCTCAGATATGTTGCATTTTCTATGCCTCTTCCTGGGATGTAGTTTCCCTCTTTTTATCACTTCTTCCCCTTTTTCTGATACTACCCCCTTCCCTTTACTACACCCCCTCCTTTTTTTTTTCTTTTATATCAGTAAAATCAAATTATCCATGCGTACTTTCTATATACCCACAACAGAGATATAGTTCTCAAGGGTTCTGTGTCCCTTTTTCTGTTTCTCTTCAGTGTTGTGGATATAGATCAAATTTTTTGTTTAAGTCTGGTTTTTTTTCTTAGAAACATATGGAATTCCTCTATTTCATTGAATGACCATCTTCTTCCATGGAAAAAGATGCTAAACTTAGCTGGGTAGTTCACTCTTGGTTGCAGTCCTTGATCTTTTGCCTTACAGAATATCAGGTTCCAGGCCCTTCTATCTTTTAATGTGGAGGCAGCCAGATCTTGAGTGACCCTTATTGTGGCACCTTGGTATTTAAATTGTTTTTTTCTAACTGCTTGCAATATTTTCTCCTTTGTGAGGTAATTCTGCAGCTTAGCCACAATATTCCGTGGTGTTCTTTTTTTAGGGTCTATTTCAGAAGGAGTTCGATGAATTCTTTCCACATCTACTTTCCCTTCTGTTTCTATTATCTCTGGACAGTTCTCTTTGATAATTTCCTGTAAAATAGAATCTAGGCTCTTTTTTTGGTCATAGTTTTCTGGAAGTGCAATAATCCGCAGATTATCTCTCCTAGATCTATTTTCCAGGTCTATAGATTTTCCCAGTAAGTATTTGACGTTGTTCTCCAGCTTCTCATTTTTTTTGTTTTGTTTGACTGATTCTTGGGTTCTCTGTGAATCATTCATTTCTATTTGTTCCATCCTGACTTTTAAGGAGTTATTTTCTTCTTTCACAGTTTTTAATTCTTTTTGTAAATGCCCAATTTCGTTTTTAAATGAATTATTTTGCTCTATTGAATTTTTTTCCATTTCCCTAATTTTGTTTTCGAGAATTATTTTCTTTTTCCAATTCAGAAATTCTATTTTCTTGAGACTTTTTTATCTTTTCCAATTCAGAAATCCTACTTTCCTGTGTTTTTTTAACCTTTTCTAATTCATAAATTTTGTTTCCCTGCATCTCCTGTGAATTCTTTATTTTTTCCAACTCCAATTTCAGTACGTTGTTATTCTCTATCATAGCTTCCCTTTCCTTTCCCCATTTTTCTTCAATCTCCCTTAATTTTTTAAGAGTTTCTTCTAGGAGAGAGTTATGTGATGGGGGGCAGGAATCGTTCCCCTTTAGGTTGTTGTCTACTGACTCTCTGCTGTTAACTTCCTCGGGGTTGGATACCCGCTCTTTCTCTGTGTAGAAGGAATCTATAGTTTTTTTGGCTTTTTTGCTCATACTTAAAAAAATCTTTTGGGGTCTGTCCCTGGGGTAGGAAATTATTTATTTACTTCTTTACCAGCTTCCTCCCAGACTGGATGGATGCAGCGGCCCCTGCACCTGAGCTAAGATAGAGCTCTGGGAGAGAGTTCCCCACCCCCTCCCTGGAAGTGCCTCAGAGGTGACTAGCACTGCTGTGCCCCAAGGGCGCTGTGTTTTAGAGGCTTCCCTGAGATTTGAGACTGAACAGTAAAGGCAGCACAAAGCCTAGTCTATGTGTCTGGGTGGGGAGTGGATGTCTGCAGAAGGTGACGTGAAAAGCCCCTGTGCTCAAACTGGAAGTGTCTGCCAGAAACCGAGGTCCCTAGTTCAAAGGTTCTGCTTCTCTGGGACTTCCTGGAGCTGAGTTCCACTCCCTCCAGCTAAGCTAGGCCTTGTGTGTTGCCTTGGGCCGTATCCACCCACTTGTCAATCTCTTAACTATTCTCAGGTGGTAGCTGAGGCCACGCCTCCTGGTGCCGAGATCTGCTGAGTCACCTCCAGGATCCGGGGAAAATCTAATCTGAGTTTTAAAATATTTTGGCTTTCTCTTCTGAACTTCTAAATAATTAGCAGAGAAGAGCTAACAGCCTGTGCCAGATTCCTTTACCTCAGTGGCTTCTCTGATCCCAGAGCCCTCCCCAGCGCAATGGGCGCAGTGTGCCACTACCCCACCGTCTGTTCTGGTCTCTCTTCTTCCTCCCCTGAGAACTGACCTTCTCTGTTGAAACTCCAGATTCTCTTCAGCTGGTAAGTCGTGCTTCCAGTCCTTGTGGTATCTGTCAGTCCTGAGCTAATTCTGAGACTTAATTTATCTAATTGGTTGCGAGGGAGTGAGGACGTTCACAGAGTCGTGTGTTTCTTCTCCGCCATCTTGGCTCCGCCCCCCGTGTAGATCTTTTTTCATCAAGAATAGATGGAATTCATTTATTTCATTAAATGTCCATCTTCTTCCCTGGAAAAGGATGGTCAGTTTTACTGAGTAAGTTATTCTTGGCTGCATACCAAGTTCCTTAACCTTTCAGAATATCATATTCCAGGCCCTTTGTTACTTTAATGTGGATGCTGCTAGATCCCTGGTTATTCTTATTGTGCCTCCTCCATATCTGAATTACTTTTTTCTAACAGCTTCCAATATTTTTTCCTTTGTCTGATGGTTCTTGAACTTGGCCACTATATTTCTTGGCGTTTTGATTTTAGGTTCCCTTTCAATAGGTGATGGATGAATTTTTTCTATATCTATTTTACCCTCTGTTTACAAAACGTCTGGGTAGTTCTCTTGGATAATTTCCTGGAAACTAGTGTCCAGGCTCTTTTTTCCCCTCACATTTTTCAGAGAGTTCTATTATTTTCAAATTGTCTCTCCTGGATCTGTTTTTCAGGTCTGTTGTCTTCCCAATAAGGTACTTGACATTCTTTTCAATTGTTTCATTTTTCTGGTTTTGCTTGACTACTTCTTGGTTTCTCCTTGAGTTATTCATTTCTACTTGTTCAATTCTAATTTTTAATGATGTATTTTCTTCAGTCACTTTTTTTATATCTTTTTGTAATTGTCCAATTAAGTTTTTAAGTGAGTTGTTTTCTTCTATTTCATCCATTTTATTTTTTAGAGAGCTATTTTCTTTTTCCAACTCACTAATTTTATTTTTTAATAATTTGTTTTCTTTATCCACTCTGTCTTTAAATGCGTGGGATGACTTCTCCAGACTCTCTTGCCAAGCTTCCCTTTTCTTTTCCAATTTCTCTTCTAGCTCTCTTGTGAGAGCCTTTATGATTTCCTTTGTGAGAGTTTTGTGTATTGAGGAGCAGCTCATATCCCCCTTAGGGGATTCCTCTGGAGACAGTCTGCTTTTAGTCTCCTCAGGGTTTGAAATCTTCTCTTTATCCGTACAGAAGCTGTCAATGTTTAGAGCCCTTTTAAATTTTTTGTTCATTTTGTCAGAGTGACAATTGAAGAAAACGAATTGACAAGAGAAACAATTCGTCTGGTTTTTTTGGGGGGTGATAGGGTTGGAATATGTGACTGGACTTTCTCTACAGACTGCAGGAGACAGTAGTGAGGCACTAATAGGACAGCAATGGCTGTGCTGTGTCTGCATTCTGAGGCTCTAAGAATGTGCTGAGTCACTCTGGGTGGGGGTGGGGGTGGCCTGGTGAAGAGATGCTAGGTTTTGGGGGTTTTATTCCTTACCTCAGGTGTTTACACCTTCTCTGCTGCTCCTGGCTTGCTGCCAAGACAGAATATCCATTCTGGGGTAAAAGTCTTTTCATAGAAATGGAAGAGATCATACCCCTCCCCCCTCTGGTCTGAGCTATGTGAGCTGCCTGCCTTGCTTTCCCTGCATGCTCTCAGTCTGCACCCAGTCTGTTCGACCCTCCCCCGAGCAAACACAGAACTTCTCTGGTGAATTTCAAGGATGTCTTCTGTTGGTGATTACTTGTGGGTTTCTTTTTTGGTCAAGCATTAATTCCAAGGCTTGTCATGAAGTAAATTCTGAGAGAAAATTCAGAGCTCAATCAGATGTCTGCCTCCATGCCGCCATCTTGGCCAGAAGTTTATTCATTGGAATCTTAAGAACATGCTAGAATGCTCTTGATTCTTCAACAACAATACAACAGTTTCAATACATTTTGCTTAGACCCTGTGTGCTGTCTTCTACTTTTTCCTTCCTGACATCTCTTTCCATTGTCTCCTTGTGACTCAATAATCCAGCACTGTACACACATAATCTCATAGGAAATGAATTCCTTGGAGTTTTCCCTATCAACAATTACTCTAGTGTCCTTAATTTCTGGGAAACATAGTTCTTCTTAAAATTCATGACACTATTAGAAATATAAGTATAAAAGCCTTTTCCCATCAAATTTGCCTTTATTATATCTTTCATAATTTTACATACATACACATACATACAAGTAAAATGTCATATTATAAAACACACATTGATGTATGAATAATAAATATATACATCGGTGTTTATATGTATAAGGGACACATATAATATATATCAATGCTATATTGCTATACTATATTACATAAACATTGATGTATATGCATATATTTATATATGTAAATAGAGTGTATGTATATACACATGAATATTGGCATTTACATACATACATACATACATATATATATATACACACATGTATATGCACATATCTATTTACATGTGTATGTGTGTTTAAATTTTTAGGAGGAAAGAAGTGGAATGACAAACAATATTACATAGTCAATAGTGAGCTAGTCTTGGAGTTAAGATTACTTGAATTCAAGTACTGCTTCTGACATATAATTCACAATACTCTAAAGCACTTTTATTTTCAGCAGCTAATGATCTGCAATGGCAAAGAGTTTCTTTAGTACTGATTTTCTACATAAATTTTCATAAGTGTCACATTATTACCATTATTAATTATTATTAATCAGGAATCTAAACTGAAAACAATTGCCAAGCCAACAAAAAAATGTGTTTAATTCTGAAAATACTAAAAGCTGTCATGCTGCTGATTAACTTTAATATCCTATTTGTCAACACATTTTCCTACTGCCTTTGAATTTATATATGTTGATTATTTCTTCTAGCTAAGAATCTAAAAAAAAGTGGTCTCCAGAGTGAAAAGAGATCTCACTATGGAGTTACAAAAACCTGGGCTCTACTTCTATCTCTGATACACCCTGATTGTGAATCTTAACCTCTCAGTGCTACCCAACAACTTTAAAACTAAACTTGCAGAGTAATTATTTCAATGCATAGTTGAGAACAATCACTTCCTATGCCAATGAAATCTTAGATTCAGACTCAATGTTTTGAATGCAATGTATAATTATAAAATCTAGACTGTTGGAAAAATATGAAGGGAGGTCACTGAAACTGAAAGGCAAATAGTATCCCTCTTCTTTTCTTACTTTTGTGTTATATATTGTAGGCTTCAGTATCAATATGATTCTTTCTGAATAGTGTCCTGGCTTAACTAGGCTAATGAAATCTCAGATTCAGACTCAATGTTTTGAATGCAATGTATGATTATAAAATCTAGACTGTTGGGAAAATATGAAAGTCATTGAAAGTGAATGGCAAGTAGTATCACTCTTCTTCTTTTCTTACTTTTGTGTTACTTATTGTAGGCCTAAGTATTAATAATTTTGGTTGGAGCTTTGGGTCAGCTAAAATTGCACCATGGACCATTGACCTGGATATTTCTATCCAATGGCTATTTCCTAAATTAATCTTTACACTGAGTCATTAAAAATCCTTGAACAATTAGTAAAAATATAATCTGAATTGCAAAACTGAATTATATTTTGAGACTCATTTGGGTTGTACTGTCCACATGTCAATGTGTGTCAGTTTTGATAATTCTTACAGTCATATACACCTACCTACCCATAATAGAATTTTGAAGTGCCTAGATAGAAGAGGGGAAGTGGATTCAGTGACAAACCTTTCCTCAACTCTGCATTCCAAACTTGGGAAATGTGTGTGTGTGTGTGTGTGTGCTTCCCAGGGCATAGGATTAAATTGTAATAGTCAACACTGGAAGCCTGAATCCCCTTCTGAATGACTGTTTCATGCCTCCTCATGTTTTATGCAGATTATGTTTTTGCTAGAATTGCCTTTGCCAGACTGCATTAAACTTTAATGAACTGAGAGAGGAATTAGATTACAAAAATTACTGTTAATATCATAATCTCCATGTAAAAATGGAAGAAAATCCTTTGAACATTTTGAAAAGACACATTGGGAGGAGGAGAACAGGATATAAGAAAATTGCTCATGTATACATAACCACTGGAAATGTTTATTTATACTCTCAATATAGCACCCTACAGAGTTAGAGGTCTCAGTTCTGGTCATTTCTTCACATTCAAATTCATACTTAATATTCTTTCACATTCACTATCCTTTTCGATTTTTGCTAAATGTGAGCAGAATTGAAGAATGTAACTAACTTCTACTTTATGATAACTTCCTAAACCGGCCCTCAAGGTTTATCTTAAACACTTTCTAATTAAACAGTTTTCTAATAAGATAGTTTGGAAGACTGTAGTGAGAGAGCAATGGTTTTGTTTAGTATAGTTCAACTTGATGGGTTCTGAGTCAAGACTGATCATTCTTATTGAACATTTTATCTTGACGCTATGTGGAACTATGAGAAATCTTTTTATTAACATCACTTTGGGATTTCTTCCATAAATGCTATTTTTTTCTCTCTAAATGTGTGATTTTTAGGAATGAAGGAAACTCACATTCTTAGATTTTATAGTCATTCTACCATCATAGATATAGAACTGCTTTGCAGATTTTAGCAACAGAATTTCCCAAAGAACTGAGAATATGTGACTTGTCTAAGGCCATACAATCAGAGCATGCCAGAAATGAGTCTTGAACTCAGGGATTTTGCCTTTCAAAGCATGTATTTTGGTGACTGACCATTTTAAAAACTAATGAAAACCATAGCAAGACTTTGTCTCTCATGTTTAACTATGGCAACAAAGCAAAACGTCAGTTGGTGCAGTAGATAGAATAGCAAGCCTGGAGTCAGCAAGGCTCATGTTCCTGAGTTCAAATATGACCTCAGACACTGATTAGCTGTGTGAACCTCAGAAAGTCATTTAACCCTGTTTGTCTCATTATCTTATCTGTAAAATGAGCTGAAGGAAATGGAAAATCACTCTAGAATCTTTGCCACGAAAATCCCATATGGAGTCACAAAGAGTCAGACACAATTAAAAAAATTACTCAACAACAACAACAACATGATAGAATAGATACCATATTCTGGTTTTACATATGGGGAAACTGAGGCAGAGAAGAGTGAAGTGACTTTCCCAATGCTATTACCTAATATGTATGAAAATCAAGCCTATAACATAAGGTCTAATGCTGTTCACTTCATTTATCCCAGAAAGGAACCCTTTGGCTAAATGTCCATTTGTGTCTTTATCCCTGAGTAACTGGATGGAATTACTGAGGCCTTCTAAAGACTCTCTCATAGGAACATTGAGCATTAAATCTGTCCACTTTCCAGAAAAGTTAGAGGATTTGGGCTACAAAGCTATCAACAAACTAAGATACTCAATCTCTCACATTGAATCCAAAGAGCATGCTTTTTGTTTTCACATTGCCTAAGGGTGACCTAAGAATATCATTTATAAAAGAAAACTCCAAGGGATCCATCTCAATATGAATAAGTTTGAAGTTATATTTGTTAAAATGTCAATTCTATAGTGATTTTTAAGACAATAGCAAAGTTATCTGTAAATATATCATATAGCATAGCTGCTATTCAACCAACACCAGAGGGGGGGAAATAACCTAAGGCAGTTAGAATGATGAATGACACCAGTTTCTCTTCACCCTTATACCAATGAAATGATACAGACACATGATAAGAAATTTGCTCTTTTTGCTTATTCCTTTTCATGGCAAGATGAGTTACTAATAGGTAAGATTTTAATATTAAATTGGGAATATTTTCTTTCCCAAGAAAACCTGGACTGGGGATATGGTAAAGAAAAGCTACAGAGAAAAAAGTTTTTAGACGTAGAGTTATTTATTGGCAGCAAGGAACTCAGCAAATCTTATAGCTATTTTCCAGATGAATTTTGTCATTTAAACTTTCTCAGTTTCAGTAGCAATGTGTATAAAAATCAGAATTTTATTGCCATTCTATATCACAGGAATATGGGATTAAGGCTATAAATAGCAAGGGGAAAAAAATCATGTTTAATGTAGGGAGGGCATCGATTCTTGGGGGAACATTTAATCACTTTTTTTGTCTTATAATTTACTCAATGATTAAATAGTTCTTGAAAAGTAAGAACTGTGTCATAATGTGAGTAGTTTACACATTGGGTAGCCATGTGATCAATTTATATTTAAATGAAAAAAAAAAAAAACTTCTCTGCCGAAGTGTACACACACACACACACACACACACACACACACACACGGAATGACATTGTTTCAAATCAATGTAGTTATATTTGCCCTAAAGTGTTTTATTCCATTGTGATCCAATGTCCAAAAACTACTTAGATGGCCACTGTCTTGGAGGTAACTGCAATTTATTTAATATATGTTAATTTAATTTTATCCTAATAAAGCAATGTAATTTTAGTCCATTGGCTTCCCACATATAATTCAGTTGAAATATTGGATTTCATTTTATTCCATATACTATGAAGAACTAATTGCAAAAAACCAACATAAGGTGTGGGGAAATGAAAATATTTTTATGGGACATTAATGTTGGCTTGAAAAAAGAAACTCAACACCCATATAAATCATCAGCATTTCTATATATTACTGACAAAGCCAATCAGCAAGAGAGAGAAAGAGAAATTCCATTTAAGTAACTCTAGACAAAATAAAATATTTGGGTGTCTACCTGTGAAGACAAGCCCAAGAGCTATATGAACACAATTGCAAAACTCTTCACAAACAAATCTAAACAACTATCAATTGTCAATGGCTAGCCCAAGCTAATATAATAAAATTACAATTCTGCCTAAATTGATCTACTTGTTCAGTGCTGTACTAATCAAACTGCCAAAAATCATTTCATGGAATTAGAAAAAATAAAAGCAAAATTCATCTGGAAGAACAAAAGGTGAAGAATATCAAGAGAATTAATGAAACAAAATATAAAGGATGGTGGTTTAGCAGCACCAAACCTAAAACTATATTATAAAGCAGTAGTCATGAAAAATAATTGATATTGGCTAAGAAATAGAGTGTTCGATCAGTAGAATAGATTAGATAGACAATAATGAAGGTAAATAATAATCTAGTATTTGATAACCCCCCAAACTCTAACTTAAATGATAATAACTCACTATTTACAGAAATTGCTGGGAACACTAGCATAGACACCTTATACTAAAATACCAAAATAAGGTCAAAATGGGTGCCTGATTTGGGCATAAAGGATGATACCATAAACAAAAAAAAAATAAAAAAGGAGAGCAAGGAGTGATTTATCCATCAGATCTTTGGAAAAAGGAGGAATTTATAACCAAACAAGAACTAGACATATTATGAAAGGCAAAATGGACAACTGTGATTACATTAAATCAAAGAGGTTTTGCACAAAGAAAACCAACAGAAACAAGATTAAAAGAGAAGTACAAAGCTAGGGAAAAAAATCCTCACAGGCAATCTTTCTGACAAAAGTCTCATTTATAAAATATATAAAAAACTGTGTCAAATTTATAAGAATATGTCATTCCCAAATTGATAAATGGCCAAAGGATATAAACAGATTATCAGATGATGAAATAATAACCATCTATAGTCATGAGAAAAATGCTGTAAATCACTATCGGTTAGAAAAATGCAAATTAAAACAACTCTGAGGTACCTACTACATATCTCTCAGATTGTTGAAGATGACAAAAAAAAAAAAAAGATAATGCTAAATATTGGAGGGGATATGGGAAAACTGGGCCACTAATGCATTGTTGGTAGAATTGTGAAATGATCCAATCATTCTGGAGAGCAGTTTGGAACTATGCCCAAAGGGCTATAAAACTGTGCCTATCCTTTGGCCCAGCAGGATCATTACTGGGTCTACATCTCAAGGAAATCATAAAGTAGAAAAAAGGATCCACATGTGCAAAAATGTTTCGAGTAGTTATTTTTGTGGTAACAAAGAACTGAAAAATGAGTAGAAGCCCATCAGTTGGAGAATGCTGAATAAGCTTTGGTATATGAAGGTAATGGTATATTATTGATCTATTAAAAATGCTGAACAAGCTGATTTTAGCAAGGCCTACAAAGATTTACATGAACTAATGCTGAGTGAAAGAAAAAAAACCAGGTATACATTGTACACAATAATAGCAAGAATGTGCAATGATTAACTATGAATGACTTGTTTTTGTTCAGTGGTTCAGTGATTGAAACCTATCCCAATAGTGTTTGGACAGAAAATTCCCTCTGCATCCAGAAAAAAGAATTATGGAGACTGAATGTAGATTAACACATGTTATATTCATTTCTTTTTTCTGTTTTGTTTCTCTCCTATAACTTTTCCCTTTTTTTTCTATTTTTTCTCTCCCAACATGATTCAAGCAATGTTTACTAAAATGCATAAGTAAAATTTTTAAAAAAGAAACAATGAAAAAAAGAATCTTAAATTGCCATTTTATGAATTTAAAAACAAAAATCTTTTACTCTAAGGTACTATGATAAATTGAAATTAATTACTCTGGAATATGTCATTTTTACCATGTGAAAATGATGAGTGATAAGTAGCCACTTATTAGATATCATCAGTGCATCATCATGACTTTTCACTTCTCTTCTACCTCCCAGTACACACCTAGATGTACATGTATACAAATATATATATATATATATACACATATGTAGATGTATCTTTATTTTCATTCTCTATTGGTTTGAGAGGTGGATATAATACACACAAACACACACATTTATATACATTTTGGGGATTGTATCCTATTCAGAGATGAATCATTGAATGGTGGAGGTAAATAGATAGAGATAAATATATACATAAACACATATACAAATGTACAAATATGCATATATGCATGCAATAAATACATATACATATATAAGAAAATGTATTTGTATACATATACACATACATATATGTATGAGTTTGTGTGTGTGTGTGTGTGTGTAAAAAAAAAAAAAAACTAACTTTTATCCTTGTTTCAATTTTTTCATAATTTAAGGAAAGATCAGCAAATAGAAACAATGACAAACATGATTATTCCGTATTCTTCAACAGTAGCCTATTTGTTGACCTATGTCCTTATGACCTATTACATTGACCTATGTATGTGTGTATATTAATATTCATAGCAAATATATTTTAGTATTTTATATTTCTATAAAATGGCAAATAAATGTATAAAATTAGTTCATCTCAATGAGATCATGGCATACACTAAAGCTTTTTCAATACTAGGTGGAATGCCCATAATAAATTAAGAAAATATACTATATTAGAACAAGGTAGAAAAATGTCTTTCACATAGTAAAGATTTAGGTTTCATCATTCAATGCAGTTCAATTGAACAAAAATTAATTAAATTAAATAAATAAATTAAGCTGGTGGGGATACTCAGAAAACGACAACTATCCTTGTGCAATATATCTTTCATGGTGAGAGATGAACTAGAACAAAGGCGGAAATAAGTAGACACAAGGTCCCTAAGATCATTTGGGGAAGCAGAAAGAAATTACAACTAGTAAGAATAAGGAAAGGTATCATATACAAGTAACATCTGAGCTATTAGCTTTGTGAAAGCCTGGACTTCTAAGAGGTGAAGTTAAAGAGGGAGAGCATTACAGGCCTGGGGAACAGCATGTCGAATGACACAGGTTCAGAAGATGGAGATATATTTAGGGAAAAGCTAGTAGACCTGTTGTCTGAAAATGAAGGAAGGAAATAATATGAAGTCTTGAAAGGTAGGTGAAGCCAGACTGAGGAAGATAGTAAAAGCTAGGACAAAGAGTTTACATTTTATCCTACAAACATTTCACCTAGAAAATGTCATGTAATAAGAAATAACACTCTCATTAATTTGTAAATTTGTCAAAATACTGCATGATTTTTAAAGTGTTTTGTGGCAATATTTAAAGTCAATGTTAACCCACTTTATTTCATAAAAGCCAGTCTTTAGTTTTGTGCCAATTTGTCATATTTTCTTTCTTTATATTTCTGTTTCTTTCCTATTTTTACTTTTCCATTCTTTCTACTTTTTCCTGTTTTCTCTATTGCTATTCTTTTTCTCCTCAATTTCAGTTACTTTTTTCAATATTATTATTTCAATAATATTAGAAACATCAGTCCAGAGCTGAAAGAAATCTCAGAAGACATGTATCCCAGAGGTTCTTAATGTTGTGTTAAAGAATCCCAAAGGATTCGTAGATTAATTACAGAGGATCTGTGATTTTTGATAGGAAAAAATAATTATTTCTATTAACTTCCACCTTAAATTAAGCATTTCATTCAATTATGAATGTAGGCAACAAATAATCTGTCTGAGAATGGGTCTAGAAGATTGGCCAAAGTCACAAGATAGTAAGTATTGGAGGTAGGATTTGAACCCATCCACGTCTTATTGCAAAGCTAGTATTTATTTTATTGTGTCATAGTCTCTCAATCCCTTACCTAGTCAAAATTTAAAACTACAAATATATTATTAGTTATAAGAGAGCACTCTGTGTTGAATTTTGCTTTGAGCTTTCGATTTTTGGTATGCAAGTTACAAAATTTCTTAAGCAGAATTGGGGGTGGGAATAAGAATCAATTGCTACGATAAAATGTGGTCCTGAAGATAAGACAATAAGTAATTTGTGCAGTTTTGTCAGCACTCTATAGGTTCCAAATATTCGTTTTCCTTCTGTGTTTTTTATATTCACCTGCCTTGTCATTGAGAATATGCATTTCCATAAATTGGAGACAATAAATGCATGTCTTTGTTTTCACTCATTTCCACTTTTGTCATTCCTTAAGTCCTCCTGTCTAAGGAGGACTTTTCCTTAGCAGAAGTTTATCAATACAATCTCACATATAAATGATCCCACTGAATGAACCATAATGTAATGAATTTCCAAGGAATATTATAAGACACAATTTTTTCTTCTCCTTCCCCTCACATTCCCTTCCATTGCTTTCCCCTTCTTTTTCCCTTCTTTTCTCTCCACACATAATTTTTCCCTTCCTTTCTTTCCCTTCTATCCCATCTCAACTACTCCTCTCACCTCAGATTCTTTCCTTTTTTCTTCTCTTCCCTGCTCTTTCTTTCATGAGTCTTAATAAGATTTAGATCTCCTTGCCAGCCAAGATGACATGACTTTTGTCTGTCAGATACAAGAGGTTCTTGATTATACTTTTCAAGTCTCTATCTCTGTTAAGTGTATTGATAGGGGAATCTCACTCTGGATAGATATCTCTTAAATTCAGAATTGAAGACGTTAGGATTACTCAAGAAATTACTCCTAAAGCTAAAAAGTCCATTTGTTAGAATCAGCATTTTCCAAATTTTACTCACTGAAAGAAAGAGAAATAAAGAAAGTGTCTAGAGACTCTAATCTCAGGCTCTCCTGGACAAACCTTTCACTGTTATGTGCTTTTGCAAATCACTGTTCCTACTAGGGATAGAAAGAAGAGAAATCTCATGCCTTCTCCCACTCTTCCAACCTCCTCTGCCCCCTCTTAATCAGATAAAATTTTCTAAAATGAAGTCTGGTTCTCAAACATCAATCATCAGGATTTTTTTTATGAAGTGGTAGTATAGTCCATGATTTCTTTCTCTTTCACTTAAACACTCCTCTCAGACTATTATAGGTAGAAGTTAAGGGTAATTCACATTTTCATTTTCATGATATTTTTTCAAGAATCCAAGCTTAGAAGTTCCAATCTAGCAGACTTTGTATCTAGCTTCCTATAACCTCATGAGTATAAATAGAGTGGCCATCTCACAGGCTGTTGGGAGGGCCAGCAGTTTGGACAATGGGTAGAAAACTATCAAAACTCCTTGTCCCTCACATCAGGACTAGTAGGACTCTATCAATTTCAAATGGAGAATTGTGGAAACTTTTTGGTGAAGTAGGTAATAAATTTGAGGGCCACTGACCTAATAAAGATCATTAGCATTATGATTGGTGGAGTACATGTTATGTTTTAAGTGTGTATATATATATGTATATATATACATATATATACATATCTAAAACACACACATATATATCTATATAAAACACACACACACACATATATATATATATAACATATATTATGAATATGTGTTATTGTCTCTCAAATTCTAAAACATTGTAAAATTCTTTAGGATTTGAGTGGCAATAACACATTCATAATTAGATACTCTTTGTATATTTCCAAAATGTTCATAGACATTGTATAATTAATTAGTCTGATAGACCTTGAAACAAATAGGTAGGATTTTCATTTTACCAAAGAAAGAAGAATTTTTATAATTGCTGCAATGCCCATCTGCTTCTGAACTTGAAATAATAAGAAGCACAAAATTACTTTAAATATGGGGTCAAATTAATAGTATTAAGGAAGGGGCACATTGTACTGATTATATGCTTAAGAGACAGATGGTAAATGGAATGATTTCTATAACACAAATTAGTAAGTTAAGGACCAAGAATTTAAATGATCTGAGTTTGTAGTTGTAGGGTGTAGCAATGTTAGAGGCAAAAACTACATCCTTTGGGTCTATCTGTTATATTTACATAGAACTGCTTTGCTAATCATTAAAAGAAAACAAAAATTGAGTATAAAATTTGCAGAGGCCTTTAATTTCTACTTTGCTATCAATAGTAACAATTTCTTTGTTCTTTAGTTTGATTACCTATAATTGATATGGTTAGTAGTATCTTCTCTTATAAGAAGTCAACAGGATGATCATGTTATGCAATAGAAGAAAATTATTTTTATAAAATTTAAATTATATTAATAATGTAAAAATTGATCTATTATCTTATTTTATTACTAGTAAGAATATTTTATGCAACATATTATCAATCACTGATTATGAGGTGAAGAATTAAAGTTATTTGGATTGAATGGAGATATATAAACCATGTAAGGAGAATGAGGAACAACCAATGGACACACCAAATAGGACTAAATGAAATCCTTTAGTACTCTTAGTAAAACTTCTGTGTAGGATTTATGTTGATAGACTATGCATAAGAGCTCTCACAGGTATTTGTTGAATATTCTGGCATATCCTAAAGAATGAAATGTATTTAGCTAACCATTTTCCTTCATGGGGAGAGAAATGCAGAGGATGAAAAATTAGGAAGGATTGTGATTCATACTAATAGAGATAATATTCAAACAGGAAATTTTGCATTTATTTGAGTATGAAAGTAGAAAAGTTTTTATTACTATATCATAAGAATCATAGATATCAACAATATTGTATTTTATTGGTCAATTTCCTTCATTATTTAGGCTATAACCCTAAAGAGATGAAAAATGAATCCACCTGATGAGGAAGTTAGTCAGAGAGGCTAGAAAATTATTTCCATTAAAAATAGAAGTTTCTGTGAATAAAAATGCACCTGAACAGGATGAGAAAATGCTAGAATGGGACTAGCATCTGCTTGTGCATTTCAAAGTTATTAAAATTCTTATGGGTTTGAGGATGAAGTTTCTTTAAGTATTTATAAGAAAAGCACTAGGAGTGAGAGATAATGTGAATCTCTTGATTTTGCTAAGTAATGCTGAAGGAATAAGAAGGAAAAGGAAGTGTTAGTCTAGTAATGGGAAAGAGGAAAAGACCCCAACTTATTCATAAGTCTATTTTAAATCCAAGGTGCATATATAACTAGTAAATAATGATGATTTTATCAGAGCAGAAGAGCATGTGATATGAACACATAGCTAAAGTTTCATGACTTTGTTCAGTTTATAGAAGCCTGATATAATGGAGAGAATGCTGCAGTTGGAAATACACACACACATATACACAGACACATGCACACATACACACATATACATATATGTGTGTGTATGTGTGTCTATACATGTATGCATATGCATGTATTTATGTATATTTAAGAGATATATGTGTATATCTATCTATCTACCTATCTATCTATTTCTATCTATCTATCGATTGATCAATCATAGGGCCATTTTAAGCTTTAAAACTTCTTTCTATTAAAACTGCCTTAAAATTTTTGAGACACTCTGAAGGTACTGAGGGATTTCTTTATATTTTTCTAATTAGTCAAATAATTGTTTGTTTTGTTCAGTGGGTGCAATATGAGAAGCATATGAATGAAAGACTAAATAAATACACAATAAATAAAAAACAAGACTTATCTTGAGGAGGATTGATAGTAGTAATATATGGATACCCAAATAAATAATGTCAATGAAACATTATTTTTGACTATTTTTCCTCTCTCCTTCTGTACTCTTTTCTCTCTTGCCCCTACACACACACATACGCACACACATAAACATGTACATATATATGTACATATTTGTATATTGCTCAAATAGCTGTTTCTTTCTCTCTGTTTTTTTGTGTTTGCCTTTCTCTGTCTCACTTTCATTCTCTCTCTAAAAAAATATACAGAGGAGAACAGAATGAAATTCAGAACAGGGCACATATGTGGTGAATAATTTTCTTGTAGTTTCTTAAAATCACCTTTTTTATTTTAAAATTTCCTATTTGTTGATGATAGTTAAATTCATAATAAAATAAATAACTGTTGGTCTTGGAATTATAAAAGCCTAGGTCTGACTCTACCACATACAATCTGTACAAGTATGGACAATTTACTTAATTCTTAGTTCTTTAGACAGCTAAACTTAAGGTATAGAAAAGATTCTAATCAATTATGCATCAGAGAGGGTATTTTCTCGACAGGAACTTTATGTATCAGTGAAATCATAGATACACAAATACATAGGAGATGCTTCTAAGATTTACTCTCCATTTGCAGCACCATTTTGCCATCCTAATAAATAGCATTGAACATATAAAAAGGTCAAATAATAATAATATTAGCAACCTCACTGAATTGCTGGGAGGATCAAATGAGGCAATATTTGTAAAAACTCATTAGCACAGTGCCTGGAACTACAGTAGGTATTTTTTTTTTAATACAGTAAGCACTTCATTAAGGTTTATTATCCTTCCTTCCCTATTTGGTAACATCTAGGGACAATTTCTCCTGCATTTGATCTTTATCTACTCATCTCAGGCCTGTGTTGATAAGACTGGTATGAACAATTTAAGATGTGTTATCCCATTGACAATAGAAAACCACACTATTTAGCACAATACCTGGTATATGGAATGCACTTAATGAATGTTTATTGATTGTTAGATTCATCCTACTAGTCCAAATCCCATTATAGCCACCGTTAGGGTATGGTTCTAATTGCTGGATGAGGATCACCATTTTTTGAAGTGGTAGTGATGACCATCCCATTTCAGCCCTTCTGCATTCATATGCCCTACTCTGCCAGATAGTTATACAGTTTTGGTCTTGGCAGTGGTTACTTCAGTGATTTTCAAAAATGGATTCTTTGTCTGAGATGCAAAATTACATCTTTAACAGGTGCCCTTCAGAAGGTTTCTATACATTGTACCCTTGAGCTCCACTCTCAGGGACAGCCCTGGTAGATTTATGAGGTACTGAGAGTTGATGGAAGCCATTGTTCTGCCTATTTATCTCCCTGTTTCTTGATTATTCTCAAAGAGTCTGGAAATTAGTTTCTCATAAGAATGATGTGCTCCTGAAGACATGCCTCATATGTAATTAAAGGAAATTAGATGCAATGATTCTACCACACTGACATTTGTGGTGCAAAAGAGGCATCTACTGTAATCTAGGTAACTATTGGTACTGTTTTAAATAAAGTAATTATTTTTTTTTCTCTTATATCATACTTAAAAGGTAAAACATTTCCAAAAGAATTTGTTAAGATGATTTTTTTTAAATTAAGCAAGGACAGAAAATAATACAACTAGTCTGGAATCTGGGATGACAGTATAATAATTGACAATGAATTGCTTTAAAAATTGTAAGAGACAAGAAAAATGTATCATCTAAGTGGGAAGCTTTTTGAATCACTGAAAATCTCCAAAACCGTTAGGTTTGTGTTGTGTTTAAACTCTTCTCTAGAACAGGGGATTACTTGAAAGGGTTGTTTATCTGGTGATCAAAAACTTATTTTCTTCTTATCTGTCTTCCAAGTTCAGATCAAGAATTGTGTTGAAATGTGCTTATTATAGCAGAAAATCCAATTGCTTGAATAAGTAACAAATTGGAAATCTGATAGAATTCACTTTGGGCAAAGATTAAAAAAACAAGCAAGCAAACCAATTCTTCTCTAGTTAAATATACTAGAGATATGTCACTACACAACAGAAATACTTCAGTGAAATTGTACTGCTAAGTATTTGTTTCCTCTGAAAAATAACAATTTAATAAGATGATAACCTTTGAGCTTTTTTATTGAACTTTCACATACTAACTATTAGGTCCCCAGAGTATTTCATTATTTCCACGTCATGTATGCTTTATAAACCAAACACTAAGAAATGTGTGACAGTTATCTTAAAAGTGAAATATTCAAAGCTATTAAAAAAGGTATTGTAAAGGAACCAATGACATTATAGAAACAAGATAGACAATTTTCTCCTTCTGTTCAGCTTTTTTCTCATATCTCACACTGCTTCTTTTCTTGAACAGTACATGCTTTGAGAATGTACCTGAGCCAATTTTTCCCACACTAGGATAAAGCAAACAATCTAGATAATACAGTAAAATCAAGCAGTTTGAATAGAAGTGATTACAGTGAAAAATTGAATTACTTCTTAAATTCAAGGGAATCTAGCTCTGTCTTTAATTTTGGAAAAAATGAATTAAACCCCAGTTCTTTCTAAAACGATTTATAATTTTTGGCAGATAATTTATTTTTGTCATGTTTTTATCCAAATAGAGTTTTCAAGAATCTTAAATGGAATTTGATGGGGAAGGAATATGAAGCAGTCTCTAATATTTGATATCTTGTTGATCATGGGCAAATCCATTCTCATCCTCAGGAATCACTTTCTTCATCTGTAAAATGAGACTATTGAACAAGATAACTCCGAAGCCCCTCCTAAGTCTATGGTACTATATTCTTTTATAAATAATATCTGCAACAAATAAAGAAAACTGACATTAGTGATCCAATCATTCTAGACTTCTTAATGATCA
This sequence comes from Sminthopsis crassicaudata, assembly GCF_048593235.1. Classification (NCBI taxonomy): domain Eukaryota; kingdom Metazoa; phylum Chordata; class Mammalia; order Dasyuromorphia; family Dasyuridae; genus Sminthopsis; species Sminthopsis crassicaudata. Next base: position 187,206,604 of record NC_133620.1, read on the forward strand.
ATTCTGAAATCTAGTTAGCAAGTCTAGGGCTTTGGTCTTCATAGTTCATTTGCAGCCACATATAAAGAAGAGATAGAAAAAAATAGGGATTATTTGAATTTTACACTTGTGGAAGAAGAATGATACATTAATTTCATTTTTATGTTCTCTATTTCTAAATGAGCAAATACTCCAAGATTCTAATCGAGCAAGTTAATTATGTATAATCATAATGCTTGGTATTTTAAAAAGACAAGAAGGCTAAAACATTTCCATTTGATTTAGTTAAAAGAGTTATTATTCTGTCTTGGTTTCCTCTGGTAAGCTTTGAAAGAAAAGGCACTTTGGTGACCTTCTTGGGATGGTGTTATACCGTATTATTTTCTCTTGTAATGGGAAAAGAGATAAATCAACAACTTGCAGAATATTTGGTTATACTTCACTGGCACAGAGGATCTTAAATCAAAATACAAAAGAAGTTTCTGTTTGTGCCAGTCTGTGGGGAAATTGATAAATATGCTTGTGCTTTTGTTATCCTGAAATCTGTTCAGGCTCTCTTTACAAACTATATTTTGAGCAGTTCTGTTTGTAGCCAGATTTCTCAGTAGATGCAGTGACTATTACTGGAGTTAATACAATTCTTTGTATCAAATGTATATCCAAACATTTGATTAAAATATTTAAATAAGGAACTTGTTATACAGAGGGAAATGATAAGCACTGGCAAAACATGGACTTCTTTAGTCTATAAGTTACACAACTTTAAAAGAGAATATCATACTCTTTCCTGTGTATCACATGAGAATTAATGAAACTAGTGCAATATTGAAGAATGGGAACTTGACTTCTGGGACATAGGAATTTGTATCCTAGATTAGAATTTCCATGTGTAATAAAATGTATAAAATAATAATTAAATGGATTTCATGAGTGTAGATCTCATGGCATAAATAAATGCTCCATTGTGTAGTCCTTTGACTTTGGAACTTGTCTACATGCTGTAAAAAATAGGTAGTGATTTAATGAAGATACTTTTGTAATTGAATAATAACTAAGTCAATCAATAATGCCATTGCCAGATAACTATAAATAAACATTCAGAGAGGTGGAGGCAAGATGGAGAAGTAATGGCAAGAACTCACCTAACCTCTCCCCCAAATTGCTGCAAATGCCTTTAAATGACGATTGAACACATTTCAGAGTGTCAGAATATCCCAAAAGAGAGAGTAGAACACTTTTCTAGCTTAAGACAATTTAGAAAGTCCCAATAAAATGTCTGTGCAGCTAGGGTGGGATTCCAGCATGCAATTCTGGTACAGGCTGAGCCAGTACACCCCCACACCAATAAAATAGGAATGAATCTAGTCACTTCTAAATCAGCACCAACACTGTCAGTTTCTAGACCTTGAAGCCCAGAGATACCAAAGACACATTGAAAGGTCAGCAGAAAAGTTCTATGGAACCATGGTGGAAGCCCGCACATAATGCATAGCTCCAGCCATAATTAGAATAATACAAGATTTAGAAGCTTCTACATTAAAGGACCAAAAGACTTGGAATATGATATTCTGGAGAGCAATGGAGCTAGGATTACAACCAAGAAGGACCTATCCAGCAAAACTGAGTATAATCCTGCATGGGGGAAAATGCACATTCATTGAAATAGAGGATTTTTAAACATTCCTGAGGAAAAGACCTAAACTGAATAGAAAATTTCATTTTCAAAAATACAATTCAGAAGAAGTATGTAAGAAGTTATCAGGAAAGTGATATTAAAAGGGACTTAATAAGATTTATTTGTTTTATATTCCTACATGGGAGGATGATACTTGTAACTCATTAGAACTTTCTCATTATTATTGCAGTTTAAAAGATTGTGTATATTCAGAGGGCATAGGTATGAGTTGAATATGAAAGGATAATATTTTAAAATGGTAAAATTATGGGGTGAGAGAGGAATGTACAAGGAGAAATGTAGAGGGAGAAGTAGAATGATGTAAATTGTTTATCATAAAAAGGATGCAAGAAAAAGATTTTATAGTAGAAGGAAGAGGGGGAGGAGAGATTGCATGAGTGACTCTTACTCTCATCCAGAGAGTAAGTAATCCAGAGAGATTCAGAGAGGAAATAACATACACAGGGGTAATAAGGTATATGCATTATTTACCTAGGAATGTATCTTACCATGCAGGAAAATAGGAAGGGAATAGGATATGGGAAGAAGAGAAGGTGATAAAAGAGAGGCATATTGGGGGAGAGAGTGGTCAGTAGCAAAACACTTTTGAGGATAGACAGGGTGAAAGGAGAGAGAATAGAATAAATGGGGGGGATACAATTAGAAATAGTAACTGTAAAAGGAATTTTCAAGCAAGTTTATCTAAGATCTTATTTGTAAAACATAAAAGGAACTGAGTCAAATTTGTAAAAAATAAAAGCCATGCCTCAATTGATAAATTATCAAAAATATGATCTATGCCCAAAAGGGTTTTAAATTCATGCATATCCTTTGATACAACACCAAAAATAGACATCAATACCAAAAGTTTTTTGTTTGTTTGTTTTGTTTTGTTTTGTTTTTAGGAAAAATTCCTATTCTATGTACAAAAAATATTTAGCAGTTCTCTTCTCAGGGCAAAAATAAAAAAAATGGAAATTGAGGAATCAATTGGGGAATGGCTGAATAAATTGTGATATGGGACTATCATAAAATATTATTGTTGTATGGAAAATGATGAGCAGGATATTCTCAGAAAAGAACCTGAGAAGCCCTCCATGAACTCAAGCAAAGTGAAATGTACTGTTATGCAAAATAATTACAATGTAAAAGATTTTGTTATTCTCAGCTATACAATGATTCATGACAACTCTGAAAGACTTATGATGAAAGCTACTATTCATATCGAGAGAAGAAACTGTGTATGTCTGAATTCAGATTGAAGCATTTCCTCTCTGGGTATCTGTCTCCTCTCTGTCTCTGTCTCTGCCTCTTTCTGTTTCTGTTTCTGTCTCTCTGTCTCTGTCTCTCTCTGTATTTTTTGTATGTCAATCTCTTATTTTTTTCTTAATTTTTTTTTGAAATTAGGGTGGGAGATCTGTTTTCTTTCTCAACATGACTTTTTTGAAACATTTTATATAATTTCACATGTGGTTGTTTAATGGGGCTGAGGGTGGGGATAAGGAAGAAAATCTGGACTCAAAACTTTTAAAAACAATACCTATTTGAAATTTTCGTGCTGATTATTTCTTATGGAACAATAATATTCCTTAACATTCATAAATCATAACTTATTCAGCCGTTCCCCAACTGATGGGCATCCAACACTACAAAACAGCTGCTAAAAACATGTTTTTCACATGTGGGTTCTTTTCACATTTTTGTGATCTCTTTGGGATACAAACCCAAGAGAGACATTGCTGAATCAAAGGATATACACAGTTTGATAGCCTTGTGGATTTAGCGACTCATTGATTTTCTGTACTTTTTTTTTACCTCAGAGTGACTATTTAGGTCTTCTCCATTCTCAGGACCTCTTTTCTACTATCTACTTTCATTCTAGATGATATTACCATACAACTCATTAAAATGTTTGGTGAAATAACATTGGGCACTTCAACTCCCTACCTCCATGCTTCATAGTTGTGTGTTGACAAGTTTCTTTTCCTTCTTCCAGGATTTTTCTCTAACAGTCATATCTTCTTTCAAAAGAAATTCCCCACTTTCCTTCTCTAATGAGTTTTTGTCATTTATATGTAAATACACCTTTTTTTTTCAATCCTAAAACAAGAGTCCAAATTCAAGAGGAAGAAAGCATTCTAGATATAGAACAATCTGTGCAAAGAAGGAAACAGAATGCAGTAGTAGTGATAGGTGATAGAATAATAGTAATTTGAGTAACAGGAAGAACATGAGAGGAGAGGATAAAATAAAATAAGGAAACAATTTGTGTCAAGTTGTGAATGACTTTATACATCCAAATTAAAAAAATATTAATTATATCCTGGAATAAAGGCTCTTAACCTAATTTTTTTAGATACTCATCTTATGGAGAGATTTCATGGGGTTCATGAACTTGGATGGGAGGAAATTATATAGTTCTTAAATACATACATGCTTATTGTGACCAACTTTAGCTGAAATTTAGCATTTCCTTCTATTATTTACAAACATGATTCTATAAAGGGAAAGTTAAGAATTCCTCCCCAAGATGCAATGGGGAATCACTGAAGGTCCTTGAGACTAGGAAAGATTTATTTAAATATAAGCTTTCAATACATAAATTTGCTAGCTATACTGAAGAGAAGTTTAAAAGAGAAGAAACTGGTGGTTAGATGGCTAATTAGAAGTTAAGTCAAGGAAAGAGATAATTTGCATGAAAACTTTAAAGAAAGGAGTACTTTGGAAACACATTATAGAGATCCATTCAGAAGGACTAGACAAAGATTTGATCGAAGATACAAAATAGAATGGAGATTTTTGGATGTCTTTAAGATCACACACCTAGGTGACAAATATCTGGAATAAAAATAGAAAAGATGGCATTTAGAATAAAGGATAATAATATCTTTTTGATCCTGTTGAGTTTGGTAAGCCTATGGAATATTTGGGTTGAGGATATTTGCTGTGTTATTATAAACTTCATTTATTTTTTCTGGCCTCTTTATGAGGATGTTGAATTTGATGGTCTCTGAGGACATTTTTCGCTTTAAATCTATGATGTGAGCTATTCAGCATTATAGTTCAGGATAAATATTTATGGAAACCATGCTAAAATAAGTGATATTTCAGGCAGCTTATGACATTTCTGAGAGAGTTTAAAAAGACAAAACACTATGTGGTTTATATCATAAGTTGTAAGGTCCTTGGAAGAAGGAGCCATGACCCAATTATTTTTTGTATATCCTCCTGTATCAAATACTATGCTCTGCATGTAGGAGAAACTTAATAAATGTTTCTTTAAGCACCTAGATACAGACTCATATTCTATATTACTAGATATAAGTAACTTGCCTAGAAAGAAAGTATAGCATTATGGAGAGAGAGAAGAGAGAGAGAGAGAGAGAGAGAGAGAGAGAGAGAGAGAGAGAGAGAGAGAGAGAGAGAGAGAGAGAGAGATTGTCTTAAAGTGAGGATGACCTAGATTCAAGATCTGTTTTTGATATATATTGGTCATATGATCCTAGGCAAATTGTTTAATTTCTTAATGGATCATAATACTCTTTTAAGATTTCAAATTGCAGAGTTGGTATAAATCTTTATTTGTAGAAGTAATTTATTAAATGTTTCCTATACCAAAAGAGTCAGAGTTGGTTTGTCCCATTTCATTTCTGCCCTCTCAGTAACATATTGTATAACAATTTCATGCTTTTGCTTTGCGTATTTTGAATCCTTGAAAATCATGGAAAACAAAATACTCAAAATTCTATAATTCTTCAGGTTCTGACATTGCAACCTTAGAGCTTCCTTCTAGAACATTCCTAAGCTGTGATTTGGCCTCTTGAGGACAAGGATTGGGGATTAATGAACAATCTGCCTCCTTAAATTGGCATACAATTTGGCTCTAACCTAGAAATGGAGACTTGAAATAGAGGTTTTTTTTTTAATTTCTCAGAGAATATTCTTCCTGTTCAATTTTTCACAAGACACTTAGCCTCCTTATGTCTCAGATTCCACATCTATAAAATGAAAGCATTGGAATAGATATTTTCTGTGGTCCCTTCTTGATCCAAAGCTAAGATTCTATGATATTATGATTAATTAATTGGAGATCTATACTGGAAGAATACCCAGTGACAAACATTAAAAAACAGCAAAACATCCTGGTTGTTTTCCTAGTGAATTCAAAAGCTTCAGTGAAATGGTATTTTCATAGTATATATGCAGGCTGAGGAAGTGCTTTATGTTTTTATGTCAAATTTGTATCATTTATCTTTCAGATGATTATCTTACTGGGAACCGGCTGTTCTAATCATATTTCTACATGGCACCAACACTGTGTGGTTACACTATGAATATTAAGGCTTAGCATTAATGATAACCATGATCATAATTTTGCTGAAGAACAAAAGTAACTTGATTTCAGTGCTTGCTCTCCACCAGATGAAAAGTTCTTTCTGCTTTCCGTATTTGAAATATAGATTGTTGGATTTTTTGGTCTTATTAAAGAGAGATTAAGATTGAGGTATATTCACAAAGTTACTTCTTAACATGAAACTCTGAAATGGCAGTTTTTTATTCAATAAAATAGAAGCTTTCTAGCAGTTAGAGATGCCCCAAAGTAAAATACCCTAAAACATTTGGGAGCAGTTCTAATTACCATAGGAAACAATAAGTTTCTCCTCATGGGGAGTCTTTGAGGGGAAGCTATATGCACATTTTTCAGGATTGCTGGAAGAGTTTTGCTTTGTTATCAATAGGACTAAATGACTTCTGAGGTAACTTTCAACTGTTAAATTCAATGGCTATAGCTATAACAATGTCAGAAGCCTTCTAGAAAACTAATTGAGCCATCTTATTTGGCTCAATTTTATTTGTTTAAGCATTCAATTAAAAAAAAAACCTGTTATTCAGAATGTTCAGGCACTGTATTAGACATTGGGATTAAAAAGACCCATCTTATCCCCCCCCCAAAAAAAAAAGTTGGTACCCACAAGGAATTCATATGTGATTGCATGTTCTATATCAAGGAATTTTTTATATTATAGTCATTTCTATTTCTTCCTATGAAAGGTAACATAGGGTTTGGAAATAATATTGAATTTCAAATCAGAAGACCTCATTAAAATTTTGGCTCTGTTATTTACTATCTGTTTTCTACCTGACCTCAGTTTCTTCACATGTACAATTGGACTTTTGTGCTAGATAATGTCAGAAGTATATTCAGCTCTAAAATCTCTGCTTCTTTGTGTCTTGATCTGTCACCACAGTAGTTGTTTTTATTTGATTTTTTTCCTTGTTGCTTACTCATTTTTCTAGCCTATTTCTTGACTGGATTTAATGTTAGAGTTAGGTTGTGTTCATTTTTTTTTTTTGGTGGGGATAACTGGTTTAAGTTTCTGTCTTTCATCTCTTCCTGCTGCTTTCACAGCTCAGTTTGAAGCCTGTAAATTTTCAGTGCTTTTAAAAATGATGTGATTCAGAAAGAGGTCTATTCACTACCCCCCTATTCTGAATCCTGGTCCTTAGCCAGGTAGGATCCCTGCTCCTTTGCAATTATGGCTGTTCCTCTGTAGCCTAGAACTATAACTTTATTCTAGATATAGGTAAGAGAGCAACTATTTGAAATCTGTTACTTCTCCCAGTACTAGTACATGGGACCCCTATGGGCTCTTTCTAGCCACATGTCCAGGACCTTTACCATCACAAAACTTCAGTGATGGAACAAATGAAACAAACTAAAAATGAAATTAGAACTTTTGAGGGAAAATGGTGAAAAATAATAAATAATGTAGGAAAAATATAGAAAATTTTATCTCAAGTACTGGATTCCCTAAAAAATAGAATAAATAGAACTCAATAATTCTATGATTCAATAAGATAAAATATATAAGGTCAGGAATAGAAATTATGACTCATAAGAAATCTAATATTTAAAAAGTCTAACTAGAAAAATAGAATACAAGAAGACAATTTTTAATTACCTCTTTCCACAATAACCATGACCAAATAACAATAAAAGCAACAAAAATCCTTGAGAAAAATGCTCAGATTGAGTATTAAATAATTAATTAAAATATTAATTATAAATCAATTAATATAAATTGAAAAAGTACAACTGTATACACAATGGTTATAGAAGATGATACTGTCAGGTGCCAGGATCAGAGAAAGCTTTATGCAGAAGATAATGCTTGAGTTGAATTTGAATGTGGGGAAAAAAAAGAGATTCTAGGAGGCAGGATAGCACACTAGAATGGAAAAAAGGGAAACAAAGTAATGAAAAATGGAGAGCAAGGAGCAGAGAAAACCAAATTGATCGTGTGTGTGTGTGTGTGTGTGTGTGTGTGTGTGTGTGTATGAAATAATATACAATATGGTTAGAGAAATAGGTTGAGTCCAAGTTGTGAAAGATTAAAAAAAAGAATTTATATTTTATTCTCTAAACAACATAGAATGATTGAGATTTATTTAGTATTATAGTAACATAATCAGATTTGTCTACTTAGCAGCTATGTGATAGACTATAGCAGAGAAAGACTGGAAGCAAGAAATTTGAAAGCTATTACAGTAATCTAAGAGATAGATAATGCCTGAACTAAGGTCTACATGACAGTATAAAAAGAGAAAAGTCAAATGCAAGAGCATTTATGGAAATAGAAAAATAAAGATTTGTCAATTGATTTTTAGTATGTGAAGTGGGTGATGGTGGTGGAGGAGGAGAATAATATTATTTACCTAGAAAAATTAAAGATTGGATAGAAAGAGAAAAGAAATCAGGAAATTTAGAAGAAGGATAAATTTAGGGTATTAGGGTTTTTTGTTTGTTTTTTGGTGAGGATAGAATGAGTTTAATATGAGTTTTGAGACTGAGACATTGTTTTGAAATATCTAAAGGATTTTATGTGACATGAGCCTAAAACTCAGAGGAGAGACTGAAGCTGTATATATGTATATAAATCTATGTGTTATTTTAATAGAGATAATAATTAATCTCATGGAAAGGAATGGGATTACAAAGACAAAGGATAAAATGAAAAGAACATGTACCTAGAACAAGGTATTGGGGAAATATCCACACTAAAATGGCATGCTATGGATGATAAGTTAGCCCAGGGAGCAATAGATAGAGAAGAGGAGTTCCAGGAAAACAAAGGAAACTGAAATAGAGCTTTTAAACAGATGAGAAGAGATCCAGGAAAGAGTTGTGCTATGAAAACTAACAGAGATGATTCAGGTTGAGAGGGTACTCAATCATGTCAAATGAGGTGAGAGATCAAGAAAAGCAAGAAATAATAAGATTTTGTGATTAAAAGACATGACTGGTAAATCTGGAAAGTATAACTTTAAGTGAATAACTAAAAAAGGAAATAAACATTTATTAAACACCTACTCTGTGCCAAGGGGCAACTAGGTGGGCAGTCTGGAGTAAAAAAAAAGTCATTTTCCTGAGTTTAAATTTCAGACACTGAATGTGACCTTAGCAAGTCACAACTCTATTTGCCTCAGTTTCCTCATCTCTAAAATGAGTTGGAGAAGGAAATGGCAAACTACTCCAGTATCTTTGCCAAGGAAAATCCAAATAGCATTGCAGAGTTGGACATGACTGAAATGATTCAAAAACAAATCTGTGCCAAACACTGTGATAAGCACTGTGATATATCATTTGATCTTCACAATAAATGCAGGAGATAGATGCTATTATTATCTTCATTTTACATTTGAGGAAACTAAACTGGGTAAGTGTCTTGCCTAAGATCACACAGCTATTAAGTATCTTAGGTCAGATTTGAGTTCAGGTCTTCCTGACTCCAGAACCACTATTCTATCTACTATGCTACATAGCTGCAATTATAATTTATATAGTCATAGTATGAGGAGTATATAAATATGAGGAGTACTTATGTTGTACAAAGAGTAAGTAAGAGAAGGAACAGAGGGAAAGGTAGAATGATTGATTATCATCTGATAGAGAATTGTTTAAGTGGGTTTTTTATTATTAAGTAGGTGGAACTTTATAAATGCAATTTCTATTCCCTTCAGGTTCTTCAAATGAAAAAAGAGGATAAAATATAGCAACTATCTCCTAGAGTTGTGAAGATCAAATAAGATAATATTTATAAAGCATTTAGTGTAGCCTCAAGAAATAATAGGTGTTATATAAATGCTTATTTTCTTTCTCATTCTCTTTGACTTCTCTCTTCCTTTCATCTTATACTGATGAGAACCAAGATGCGACCAACCTCAATTTTGCCTAAGATTGAATGAAATAATAGATTGTGGAATTTAAACATGCCCACAAGATTGAAAAGGGTTAATAAAGTGGCAGACACCTGGAGTAAGATGAATCTTCCTTAGTTTAAATCTAGCCTCAAGCATTGACTAGCTGCATGACTCTGGGAAAGTCACTTAATCCTTTTTGTTTCTCAATATTACAACTCAAATTATACAATAAAGTTAAAATCAGATAAATTATTTGGTACTGGTTAAAATAGAGAAAAGATAGCCAGTGAAATTTGTTGGGTAAGCAGATACCAGAAACAATGGTACACAATGCCACAATATTGGATAAAACCAAAGATACCTGATACTGAGATAAGGACTCAATAGGTGACAAAAATCTCTCAAAAACAATTGGATATTACTCTGGAAGAAATTTGGACTAGGCAAAAAATCATAGCCTTTATTCCAAAAAGGTGCAGATAGATGCATGACCTAAGAATAAAAGATCTCATCACAAATGCTTTAGAGAAAGTTGAAGATGTTTTTACCACTGTGGATGGTTGCCAATTTTCTGACCAAACAGAGAATAGAGGTGAACATAAAAGATAAGATGGAGAATTCTGGATACATAAAATGTAAACATTTTTGGCAGAAACATAATAGAGTTACCAAAAAAGGAAAGGAGGTAACTGGGGGAAAATCTTTTTAGCATTTCTCTGCAAAAGGTGGAGTACCTAAGGTGTACAGGGAATTTATATAAACATGTTCCAAGATCCTAAATTTCAATCGTCTAAGGATATGAAAATTAATAAAAGAAAAAAAAGAGTAATGAGAACCATATGAAAAATTCTACAAATATAAAAGAATAAGCAAATTTAATTAAAATTACTTTCAGATAAAATCATAATTACAGCATTGGCAAAGATAACATAAAAGAGTAATAACAATTTTTGTACGTGATACAGGAAGATAGATATACTAAAGTACTATTGATGGAAATATGAATTACTTTAGCTACTTGGAAATTTGGCATATCCTTTGACCTAGTGAAAATACTACTAGGAAAAAACTCAAAAAGGATCAAAGTATACAAAAATATTTACATTAACTCTGTTGTTTGTCTTTGTGTAGGACAACTAAAATCATGAAATAAACCATATGTTAGGGAATTGTTGAACAGACTATTGTAAATCCATGTAATGAAATTGGAGATGACAATGGGATAGAGTCAGAGAAACTTGAAAAGATTTGCATGAATTAAGACAAAATGTAATTATCATAGAAAATGTATACAATAACTATAATAACATGAATTAAAATATTAAACCAATTTAATAATAATCATATTTAGAACAATTTATATAATTTTAATAATGTGAATTAAAACATTAACACATTTAACAAATCTGATAATCCCAAATTCAGAAGAATGGTAAAACACTCTTACCACTACTATGGTGTATATTTACACACATGACCAACATATTGAGTTGATTTGCTTGAATATACTTATCTGTTTTGAAAAAATAATTCTTATTTTTTAATCTTTTTATTTGATTATTTAGGAAAGAATTATTGAGAGAATGAATGGGTAGTAGTAGCTATAAAATTAAAAAAAAATTCAAAGAAAAGTTTAAAAATACACAGACAAAATATAGGCAAAGGCAAGTAGGAATATAATGATACCAAATTGTATTCAATTTAATATCTAGGTTTAAAATGACAAGGTATATATAATAGAGAATCATGGTTTCATATCTATCTATCTTTTGAATAAGGAAATGTTCATTTTCTTATAGTTGTCAAGTTTGTTATAAAAAGGAACATTATTAAAAATGTAAATGATATAGCATATTTTTGGTTTGTCTCTGTTAAATGATATTTTATTAGTAATGAATGTAAATCTATTGTGCCTGTTTTGTACAGTCCTCTGGATAGTCATAAATAGATTTTAATGATTTAATGTAATGGACCATGAGGTTTCCTAGACTTGATTAAAAAATTCCTAAAGAATAGAAATGATCTTCCTCAGTACCTGAAGAAACTAATTTTTAAGATAATTCAAATCGGGTTTTCTTAATGCAAATTACAGTATAAGAGTAATGATAAGAGAATGTTTTGTTTGTTTCTACTTCTTGTGCTTTTTTAACAATACAATTTATTGTACTTTGGGACTGTTTTTACTTTTCTTTTTTGTCTTTGGATCCTACCATCACTGGGATTATACTCTTTGTGCATATATATGACAATATAATTTTTATTGATTTTTGAGCTCCCTGCTATATAAGAAAATGTTCAAAGGCTCTTTTCACTCTACTAACTCTCTACCTTTGAAAACTGATTTGATAATATTTACCCTGATGATCTCTACACTTTGACTAGCATGGATTGATGATTACTGATGTTTACAACACATTATAAAGTTTGCAACACAATCCCTTGAATTTTACTTGCCTGCATTGTTCCTATACATAATAGTTTCTTTCTATACTTGGCATATTCCTAGACTATGCCTTAATAATAAATTTAAAATTTTCCTCTTCCAGGAATTTTTTCTGGATGCCCTTATCAGCAATGTCCTTCTCCCCCAATTCAGCATTTTGTTTTGCCCTTTCCTGATGTGCTTATTATGCCATGTTGTATTTTCTCCATGTCCAGGTATTAGTCCCTTGCTAATTAGAAGCTGTTAACTCCATGAAGTCAGAGTCCATTTCTTATGTGAAGATTATATTTTTTTAGTGTCTAGGAAAGCACTCTATTCATAGTAAGCTTTTAATAATATTTATTGAATGATTTGGTGCATGAATGACTAGACCTTAGGAATCTAGAGCAGTGCTATTGTACACAGCTAGTCAGACCCTAACTCTTGCTGTTCAACAGTTAAAAGAGAGTAGAGGAATGCTGATGGGAAAGTTTATAAAAATTACCAAATACTTTCAATGTAAAACAAATGATAATAGAAATTTAAAGGAACACTGATTTCCTTTAACAAGAAAACAGAAATAGCAGATCATTTAGATGATATACTTTTAATGAAGAAAAAAAGTATAGTATAATTAGTTGTAAGGATGAAATAATGTTGAAAACATTAAATAATTTGTTTAAAGCTGATGCATTATAGCTTTCTGTAATTTAGCCCTACCCTTACCTACCACATTTTTGTTCTCCTTTCCCCCCTACTTAAATTCTCTGGTGATTTGTTAGAGCAGTTGAAAGCCAAAGCAAAGTATGCTTGTAAAGATGAGGGCAGAGCACAACTAGACAGAGCCTTCAAAGAACGAACAGTGATGCATTATCTTTACAAAGATCCTTCCCTCTTGGGTGAATTGCCCCTTGCAATTTTTTTGCTCACTAATCCTTACAATATTCCTTTGAGGCAGCCATGCTTAGATTGAACACATTTTAAAGGATCCAATACAGCATTTCTTACCCTCTCCTATCTCTTATATTTTTGATAGGTGTAAGGAATATATTGTTGGGGATATAGGCTAAAGCAGACATAATAAGAGGTCATAGGATATAATGGTTTGGTTTTACAAAGAAATTTCATATACTTTATGTCTTTTTATACTTACAGCACCCCTGTGAAGTGGGCTGCAAAAATATCATTCCCACTTTGCCAGATGAGAAAGCTGAGGTTCAGAGAAACAGTGTCTTAGAGATCTTGATGTTGGAGGGGACATTTGAGGTTATTTATTCTAACCACTACCTAAATCAAGAATCTTGTCTATAATATCCCTGACAGTTGGTTATGTAGTCTCCACTTAAACACTGCCACTGAAGAGAAATTTACTATTATCTAGATATTATCTTCTATTTTTAAACAACAAGTTTTTTAAATATAATCTCTATTTATTGATTTTAGTTCTGCAATTGGGAAAAAAAGTTGAGCAGAACACAATCTCTCCCATATGACAGTCTTTAAAATATTGGATTACAGCTATTTTTGTTATTCTCCAGGGTAAGTATTTTCATAGAATAACAGAATTTTAGCATTAGATGGGATTTTAGCTGCTGTATAGAAATTATTTGTGAGATGTTTAAAGAAACACAAGAACTCAAAGGTCATTTAAAGTCAGAAAGTTTCTTACTCACAGACATACAAGCCTGAGGTTACCACAACAATCTCATAGGCAAACATTCACCACAGTCACGACCTCAGAATGTTATATCTCTGTCATTATGTCTTAATGCTATTGCTGGGACCAAAATGGAAGAGGAACCTGAAGAATAATAGGGAACTGTCAAGTCCATGGATTTATTGATCAACATAACATTATGATTAGGAAAGTTTGCTAAATTGTATATGCTAAACCAAGCCTCACAGACCTTGCCTAATTAAAGTTAGTTTAAACCAGTATATGGGTACATAGGAATTTACTGGAACATGGTGGACTGAGGAGGAGCTTAATCTATGATCAAACATATAATTAATTATGTCAACTGGAGCCTAGTAATAAGCCAATTCTCACAACTTCTGTCTCTTTCTGATCAAACCCAGAATAAAATAATCAGTAACAGACTGTGAAGCCTTTGTTTGAAGGTTTACAAGGATTTCACTGGAGGCAGCCTGCTCTTCTTTTGGATAATTCTCTCGTTAGGAAACTTTGCCTAACACCAATTTTAATTTTTCCTCTTTGCATTTAGACTATTTTTTCCTGTTAATCTATCTTGGAACCAAAAGAAAAAAAAGTTTAATCACTTTTTCTATATCCTACCCTACAAGTTCTTGGAGACAGTTAAAATAAATTCCTTGATTCTTTCCCCACCCCACCCCCCTTCAGGTTAAGTATTTCCAGTTTTTTTTTTTTTTTAATTTTTCTTCAACAATTATCTTCATGTTATAAGGGAGATTATAATTAATGATATGGGTATGATACTTTATAACCTGTTGGAATATCCCAACTAGTAAATACTTTTTTTCTCAGAAGAAGAGATAATTACACTTCTCCAGGATGTTTTCTTTTTTATATATCTTCACAGATTTAATTTCTTCTATTCTTACTACTTTTGTTAACATGAAATTATAGTAGGGAGAATGGACACCCTTGATTTGCTCCCATAATTATTAGAGAAAGTTCTAGTGTAAACCTATTGAATATGACACTAGATTTTAGTTTAACTAACTGATTTTCATATTAATAAAAGAGATCTACATCTCTACTTTGTAGGCTTTTAAACATAAATTAATGCTGTCTTTTGTCAAGGCTTTTCTGCATCTAAAGAGATGATCATCTGGTTTTGGAGTTTTCCTTTGTAATATGATTAATGATGTTAGTTGCTTTTCTAATGTTAAATGATCTTTGCATCTCTGGCATAGATAGCACTTAGGCATAAAAATTACTTCTTAAACAAATTTCTGTGATCTGTTTGTCATTATGTTTATAATAATGTTTAAAATTTTTGAATCAATATTCACTAATGATATTGGCCTATAATTTTCTTTCAGGATTTTTATCTCATCCTTGTTTCAGCATTAGGACTATTTTTTTGTCTTAGAAAAAAAAATCTGGTGTTTTCTGGGTTTTCTGAATTCTGGTTATTTTCTTTCATAATTTTTAAGAATACTTTGGAAGTATGAGCATAAATTGTTTTTTTAAGAGTTTGACTCTATCAGGAGCAGGAAAGTTTTTTTTTTCATAATTCTTCTATGATTAGATTTATTTATTTTTATGAGATTGGTTTATGAAGATCTATAAATGGTCTTCTGATAGTTTGGAAATTTTATAGTTTTGTGAATATTCCTTTATTTCTTTTGAGTTCTTATTTTGTTGGCATAAAACTGTACATAATATATTCTGATTATTCTTTTTTATTCCTTTTGATTTTGTTATGATTTTACCTTACTTATTTGCTATTTAATAAATATGATTTTCTACCCAGTTCTTTTAAATTATATCAGACTTATCTATTTAATTAGTCTTCTCAAAAATATTTTTAGATTTCTCTATCATTTTTACCTTTCCTTCTTACATTTTATTCCCTAATTTGTCTCACATTTTACTCCTTGACTCTCTACCCTCCTAACCTCCAGATACTGAATCTCCTGGAGCTCTTTCCATCCTCCCTGACATAGAATGAGTGGCCTCTAGACCAAACCTAGAACAAGAGCCTCATCTCCCCTTACAGAATAATTCTCTTTGATCATAGAGGAATTCATCAATAAAACCATTGTCATCATCAAAGCAAGGTCTCCTTCCTTTCCTCCACACTTTTAATTTTCAATATCTTTCCTCTCCCCCCACAATTCTCTAGAGATTTCTCTGAGACTACAGGTGTCACTTTTTCCTCATTACTAACAGTTGATTTGACTTGGGTACATTACACATTCCTCTATATCCCATTGCTCCCCTCTATCCTTTCATTCATTCCCTACTCTATAATGTAATCTCCCTATTCCAAACAAAACAAACAAAGCAAAATGTTGATTCATCTATAGACAGGGTTTCACCAGGTTTTGTTCATAGTGCTCTGGGACTCCTTCTGCAGTTATCTCCACTGGATTTCAACATTTATCTCTGACACCTTGAGAATATTTAGAAAAAAAATTACTCATTTCTCTGTCTTCACTCTATTATTATCTTTGGCTCTTATAGTTAATTAATCCTCTTCTCCATTTCAGTTGTTTAGAATACTTAAGATTCAAATGGTGTCTTTAATTTTGGTTTTGTTTCTAAAATGTTTCACTGGTCTTTTTAAATTGAACAAATATATTTTTTCATATTTGCTTAAGCTCATATTTGCAGAAAATGTCTCTCTGGGTTATATTTTAAATTCCATTGCTCTTCAAAACATATTATTCCATTTTTCCTTTCATTTATGGTGGATGCAGAATAGTCATGTTATTTGAATTTCCTTTCCTTTTTATTTAAAGATCTTTCTTTGCTTGCAAAACTTGTTTCCGAATGAATTGTTAAAATTAATCATTATGAGTCTTTGAGTTTATAGGCATGACCATTTTTTTGAGGTGAAACTGTAACTTTGTTTTCTTTGTTGACTAGTTCTGACTTGTTGTCTTGTATTATTTATTGCATTTTAGTGCAAGAAACAGAAAAAAAAGTAAACATAACATGTATTGATTTACATTCAATCTCGATAGTTCTTTTTCGGAATGAAGATGGTATTTTCTTCCCAAAGTCTATCGAGATTGCTTTGGATCACTGAACCACTGAGAAGAACCAAGTCTTTCAAAATTGAGCATTCTTCTGGTTATGGTGTACATGGTGAATTCCTGGTTCCACTTTTTTTGCTCAGCTTTAGTTCATATACATCTATCTAGGCCTTTCTAAAATCATTTTTTATGGATCAATAATAATTCCAATACCTTCATATACCACAGATTATTTAGCCATTTCCCCAATGATGTGAATCTATTTTCCAATTTTTTGCTACCAAAAAAGAGCGTTTTGCACATATGGGTCTTCTCCCTTCCTAGTTTAGGTATCAGTACCATATTTGTATCACAGGAATAATTTGGCAGGAATCCTTCTTATCTGTATTTCCAAATAATTTATGTACTTTTGGAATTAATTGTTTTTTAAATCTTTGGTAGAATTTACTTGTGAATGCATTAGGCTCTGGAGACTTTTTCTTAGGGAGTTCATTAATGGCTTTTTCAATTTCTTTTTCTAAAATAGCACTATGTAAGTAATTTATTTCCTCTGCTGTTAATCTGCGCAATTTATATTTTTGTAAAGATTCATCCATTTCAGTTACATTATTGGATTTGCTACCATATAATTGGGCAAAATAGGCCCTCATAGTTGACTTAATTTCTTTTTCATTCATGATAAATTCATCCTTGTTGCTGATGATTTTTTTTTCTTTCCTTTTTGTTACCTAAAGGTTTATCCATTTTCTTGTTTTGTTCCTAAAACCAAATCTTAGTTTTGTTAATTATTTCAATAGTTTTCTTTGTTTGGATTTTATTAATCTCCCTTTGAATTTCAGAATTTCAAATTTTTTATTTTAATTGGGTTTTAAAATTTATTTCTTTTCTAGCTTTTATAATGCATGCTCAATTCACTGCTCTCTGCTATCTCTGTTTTATTCATATATCTATTTAGAGATATGAAATAACCCTAAGAACTGCTTTGGCTGTATCCCATAGGTTTTGGTATGTTGTCTCATTATTTTCATTGTAAAAAATTATGGATTTTTTTTGTGATTTGGTGTCAACTCACTCATTTATTAGAATTTGATTATTTAATTTTCATTTTTTTAAGACTGTTTATATCTGGCCACTTAATGATTATAACTTTATTGCATAGTACTCTGAAAAGGAAGCATTTACTACTTTTGCCTTTCTGCATTTGATTTTGAGGTTTTTATGTCCTAATACATGGTTAATTTTTATGCAGGTGCCATGTAGTCCTGAGAAAAAATGTGTATTCCTTTATGTCTCTACTCAGTTTTCTTCAAAGGTCTATCATATCTAGGTTTTCTAGTATCCTATTTACCTCCCTAGTTTCTTGTTTATTTTGTGGTAACAATTATGTGATTCTGAGAGGGGAAGATTGAGATCCCCCACTAATATAGTTTTGCTGTCTTTTTTTTTTTTATAACTGGCTTAATATATTCTCTGAGAATTTACATGCTCTACAATTGTGTGCATATACATTACAATCCTTACTACTTTATGATTTATAATACCCTTTACCAACTTGTACTTTCCCCCCTTATTTCTTTTAATTATATCTATTTTTACTTTTGCTTTATCTGAGATCAAAATTGCTACCTCTCCTTTTTTACTTTAGCTGAAGCAGAGTAAATTTTGTCCTAGTAGGATTCTGTTTTTTAATCTACTTCCATTTTATGGGAGAGTTCATCCCATTCATATTCACAGTTGTGAATCTTATCTTCTATCATCCCTCCTCCTTTCTCTTATCTTTTTTCCCTATTGTTTTTGCCCTTCCTTCTATCTAACCCTTTCCTTTTCTTTCCTTTTTCCTCCTACTTCTTTATAGGATTAGATAAATTTCTAAACCCAACTGAATGATGAAGTTATTCTCTTTTAGAGACAAATTGATGAAATCAAATTTCAGACAATGCTCATCTCCCTTCCTTCTTTCCCTCAATTGTAATAAGTCTTTGGACCTTTTCATGTCATTTGATTTGTCTCATTATAGCTCCTCATTCATCTTTTTTCCAGTACAGACCCTTTTCCTCCCTTTTTAAATGTATTTTCCTTTGAAGTCATCACATCAGAATCCATTCACAATCACACCACAATCACACATGTGATGATCTCCTCTGTTTGCTCCACTGATAGAGTACTCAAGAATTACAGATATTATTTTCCTGTCTACATAAACATACAGTTTAATCATTAAGTAATGTATATTTTCCTCCTGTTTACCTTTCTATTATTTTCTTCAGTCCTGTGTTTGTACATTACATTTTCTGTTTAGTTCTGTTATTTTCAATAGAAATGATTGAAAATCTCTTTCTTCATTGAAGCTCCATCACCTCCTCTGAAATATGATACTGGATAATTAATTTTCAGTTGTAACCCTTGCTCCTTTGCCTTGGGGAATATGTTATTTCAGACCCTTCCATCCTTTATTGTAGAAGCTGACAGAACCTGGGAAATCCTGACTGTTGTTTCTTGACATATGAATTACTTTTTTCTGGCAGCTTGCAGTATTTTTTCCTTGAGATTGTAGTTCTGGAGTTCTGCAAAAATGTTCCTTTGGGTTTTCTTTTTTTTATTTGAAAAAATAGAAAAAGAAAAACAGAACAGAAATACAAAGCATAATAAAGTAAAACAAAAGAGAATATTGTCATGTGCCCAGAAGAGAATTCAAAATATGTTACAACAAATTGCTAGATTAAGAAAGTATATATACATATATATATGTATGTATAATAAACTATATTCATGAATGTCCACTTTTTCTTTACTTGTAAATTTTCCTTTGGTTCTTGGCTGTACACTTCATTTATTTACTCCTTTTTCCTTTTTCATCCCTCCCCCACTATCCCCAAGCAAGATGCAATTAAGAAAAGATATATTTATGCATATGTAGACATATCATACACACACACACACACACACACACACACACACACACACACACACACACATGCACAAAACTACTCCACATAACCATTCATCTTTCCTATCCCAGCTGACTTTACTTAAATTCTGTTTCCTAACTTGCCTACTATTACTTAACCTTCCCCCAGCCAAGAATCCTTTCCTTGTCTTCTTCCCTTCCCCTTTGCTTCCTCATTTGCCCATCCCTCCCCAATTATTTTTAATAGATTTTGGATATACCCTTCATGCTATGTATGTAATGTTGCCTATTGAACCCATTCCCAAAGTAGTAGGTTTTCAGAACTACAAGCCCTCCTCCCCCTCTAAAGCCTCGGTGTCTATTATTCCTCTGCACCTCATTTGTATAATATGATTACTCTTTTTTACCCTAATTCTGACAATTTTCTCTTGAGTTATATTATTGTAGATATGAATCTTAAACATATAATACACATATAAAACATAAATTATTTTTCCATGTTTAAACATTTTGTCCATGTTAAATTCCTTAAAACTATTCTTTCATATAGGCTCTTATATGTTAAATTTTCTGTTAAGTGTGGTTTTGGTTGATAGAAAGTCCTGAAAATTTGTAAGTTCATTGAATGTCCATTTTTTTTTTCTCATTTAAAATTACATATAATTTTGCTTGAAGGGATATTTGGCCACAGTCCTTGCTCTTTTAATTGTTGGTAGCTATGATTCCAGGACCTGCAGTTGTTGTAGCTGATGATAAGTCTTGTACAATTCTAATTGTAGCACCAGTGTGTTTGAATTGTTTTTTCCTCATTTCTTGCAAAATTTTCTCTTTGATTTGGAGATTTTGAAATTTGACAATGATATTCCTGTGTGTTTTCCACAAAGTATTTCTTTGAGGAAGTGATTAGTGGATTTTTTTTTTTTTTTCTATTTCTACTTTCCTCTGATGTTCTATCACTTCTTGGATTATTTCCTTCATTATTGGCTCAAAGTGTGTTTTTATTTGTTTTTGTTTTGTTTTTGGTCATTGTTTCAGGTAATCCAATTATTCTTATATTTTCTTTTCTTGATCTGTTTGCCAGATCTATCGTTTTTCTTATTCTTTAATAAGAGATATTAGTGTAAGCAACTCTAATGTAGAGTGGGGGTATGATGCCTCAAGATTCCTTTCAGCTCTCCTCTCTGAATCTATCTTGAACTGGAGAGTAGTTTCATTCCATGTCCAGAAGTTTGGTTTCATGTGACTTTTGAGGAAACTGGGAGAGGTTGAGCAGTTTCCTGGCTTTATTCCACCATCTTGGCTCCATTCCCTATTTTAGTCTTAATTGTTTTTTCTTTTCTTCTTCTAGATTGTCCTTCCCTGATATATATGTTCATTCCAATCTATTGTTCTACATGTTGTTTCTTTTGTAAGACATGTCATCACAGATGCTAGTTTTTTTTTTTTTGATTTTATGTTCTGCTCATTTTTTGACATCTTGCGTTGATAAAAGATAAAGGTTTCTAAAAAGTTAAGATGAAAAAAAAGATAAAAGTTCAGAATGGGGATAAAACTCATAAAACTTGACAGAGGTATGAGATTACCAAGATTAAGGAATAGTAACCAGGTTAGTTTGAGTGGAAAAGAAGAAAATGATATTCAGTAAGTCTGGAAATATAAGTTGAATAATATTATTAACAACTTTAAAGATCAAACTGAGGAGTTTCTAGTTAATCTGTAAAGTAAATAGATTACTGAGGTATTTGGTCTCTTTCTGCAGTGAAGAACAGAGTAAACATTCTAATTTAAACTTCACAGACTTCTTAACCTATTCTCAATACCAAATTTTTTGGGGGAGAAGGGGAAATGCTTTTTCCCAATATTACTGCTGGTACTAGGGACATGGGACTGTCCCATTTTTCAGAATCTGCTTTGGGTCATTTCTGAAGACTTTATTAAAGGTTAAACAAGAAAGAATCACCCTTTGCCATATCTAAATTAAGATTTGTACCTATATAGGTTAAGTGGAGTAATAGTTAATTATTTCATTCTCTGCATGCACCTGACCGATAATTGTTGGTAATTAGAATATGTCACATATATAACCTAATCCACAGAACTTTTTCTCTAAGTGAAGAGTTCACAATGACCCTTAACTCAAATCTATACCCCACTCTTGCCCCAGTCACAAGATATATACATTCATATACCATTCATCCTAAACTGATAAATGAGTTCCTTGGCTAAGGTGGAGTATGTGGGCCAAAGGAATCATTCTGTAGCAAGCAAATTATCATATATAAACAGAAGCCAATATCAAATGTATCCACAAGAGAAAATGTGCCAAAATGCATAAGCAAATGTGTTTAAGGCCTTTATGTTTATGTTTATCTCTATCAGTGTGGTTCTAGGAGACTAAATTAACCTAAAACAAAACATGTTTTCAGATTCTCAAATGAAAGGTAGAATTTAGTCCTCCAACTACATCCAGGGCTTTACCTTATACCATGCTGCTAGGAACGCATTTGCAGGTTGCAAATTTCACTCAAAACAATTATGCTCCAACTTGTTTAAAGAGAAGACTACAATGTAACCGTATAGCTTACACTATATTTGATATAGGAACATCATTTTACTGTTTCCTAACTTCTGGTCATTCACTTCTGGCAAAACTCTCAAGACTATCCTCTTTGATCTTATCAATTCACTATTCTGTTTATTTATTCAACTGAATTTTTTGTGTTTGCCATGTACAAGTTGTTCTTGGCACTGGAAGAGAGACACAGAAAAATGAAATCATGTTTCATGACTTCATGACAGTTATAGAACTTTTAATTTATTTATATTTGGGGGATTGAGCTATTGTTTCATTAGCATAAGAAATTTGAGATTTCCATTTATTCCATGACATCTAGTTTTTTAAAATTAATTTTATAATTATAACATTTTTTGACAGTACATATGCATAGGTAATTTTTTTTTTAACAACATTATCCATTGTACTCCCTTCTGTTCTGAATTTTTCCCCTCCTTCCTTCCACCTCCTCCCCTAGATGGCAGGCATTCCCATACATATTAAATATCTAATAGTATATCTTAGGTACAATATATATGTGCAGAACCGAATTTTGTTGTTGTTGTTGCAAAGGAAGAACTGTATTCGCAAGGTAAAAATAATCTGGGAAGAAAAACAAAAAACAAAACAAAAAAAAATGTTCACAGTTTACACTCATTTCCCAGTGTTCCTTTTCTGAGTGTAGCTGATTCTGTCCATCATTGATCAATTGGAATTGGATTAACTCTTCTCTATGTTGAAGATATCCACTTCCATCAGAATACATCCTCATATAGTATCATTGTTGAAGTGTATAATGATCTCCTAGTTCTGCTTGTTTCACTCAGCATCAGTTGATGTAAGTCTTTCCAAGCCTCTCTGTATTCCTCCTGTTGGTCATTTCTTACAGAACAATAATATTCCATTACATTCATATACCATAATTTACCCAATCATTTTCCAATTGATGGACATCCGTTCATTTTCCAATTTCTAGCCACTACAAAAAGGGCTGCCACAAACATTTTGGCACATACAGGTCCCTTTCCCTTCTTTAATATTTCCTTGGGATATAAGCCCAGTAGTAGCACTGCTGGGTCAAAGGGTATGCACAGTTTGATAACTTTTTGGGCATAATTCCAGATTGCTCTCCAGAATGGTTGGATTCTTTCACAACTCCACCAATAATGCATCAATGTCCCAGTTTTCCCACAGCCCCTCCAACATTCATCATTATTTGTTCCTGTCATCTTAGCCAATCTGACAGGTGTGTAGTGGTATCTCAGAGTTGTCTTAATTTGCATTTCTCTCATCAATTGTGATTTGGAACACTCTTTCATATGAGTGGAAATAGTTTTAATTTCATCATCTGAAAATTGTCTCTTCATATCCTTTGATCATTTTTCAATTGGAGAATGGCTTGATTTCTTATAAATTTGAGTCAATTCTCTGTATATTTTGGAGATGAGGCCTTTATCAGAACCTTAAACTGTAAAAATGTTTTCCCAATTTGTTACTTCCCTTCTAATCTTGTTCGCATTAGTTTTGTTTGTGGAAAAACTTTTTAATTTGATGTAATCAAAATTTTCTATTTTGTGATCAATAATGATCTCTAGTTCTCTTTTGGACACAAATTCCTTCCTCCTCCACAAGTCTGAGAGGTAAACTATCCTATGTTCCTCTAATTTATTTATGATCTTGTTCTTTATGCCTAAATCTTTGACCCATTTTGATCTTATTTTAGTATGTGGTATTAAATGTGGGCATGACATCTAGTCTTAAAAGAGTTGCCCTAAATTCCAATAGATTTGTGATGGGAAGTGTCATCTGCATTCAGAGAGAGAATGATGGAGAGTAAATGTAGATCAAAGCATAGTATTTTCATCTATTATTGTAATTTTTTGGTTTGTTGGTTATTTTGTCCTTTTGATCTGATTTTTCTTGTGCAGTATGACAAATATAGATATGTCTTTAGAAGAATTGCACATTTAAGTCATATTAGATTGTTTGATGCCTTGGAGAGGAAGTGGGGGAGAGAGGGAGAAAAGTTTGGAATGCAAGCTTTTGCAAAGGTGAATGTTTAAAACTATCTTTCCATGTATTTGCAGAAATAAATTTTTAAAAAAAGAGTTGTTCTAAGTCACTCAAAAGTGACTTCCTCAGAGTTACAGAAGCATTAAGTGTCAATGATGTGACTTTAGCCCAGACATTCCTGACACTAAGTCTGACTCGCAACCCAATATGCTTTGTTGCTTTATCTTAATTTTTAGATTTCAGAAACAGAAATACATCAGTGATTTAGTAAAAATCCATCAGTTTTCACCATTCACGATTATTGCAGTATCCATGGTAAAAAAAAACAAACAAACAAACAAACAAACAAAAACAAAAACATTCCCCTAAAGTTGATTACAAATCTGCAATTTTTCTATACTCATTGGCTGAGAGTTGGAAGAAAACATTTAGTCTTTCATGCCTACTGCCCATTTTTTTTAAATGAAGAGACTGGAGTCCAAAGAGGTAAAGTAAATTGCCCAAAGTCACACTATAAGAACTAGAACTAAAATTTAGCCCAGGTTCTCTGACTAAATCCAGGTCCCTCACCTTATGCCATGCCATTAGGAAAATATTTGTAGGTTGCACATTTTACTCAAAACAATTATGTTCCAAATTACTTAAAGGCTATTGCAGTTAGCAACGGGTATCTCATAAAAATTTTCATGACAGACTACTTTTTTCTCTTGAAAATAAGAGTACTTAAATACAAATAGTGGGCAGCAGGTGAGGGTCTGGCAAGTTTGGAAAGAGATAGCCATTATACATTTTAGTGATCAAGGATTAATATATTCATGTAACAAAATTGGCAATTACATTTACTTATTTTAGGATTAGATTCTTTATGATAACTAATTTTGTATTACAAACCAGTTTTTTTTTTTGAAATCTGAATTTTTCAAAGTGGGGTTCAATAATTTTTTTAGTCTTTTATAAGACAGGAGTATTGTGTCAATTACTAGAAGTACATGGAAAATGCATTAAGCTCTAAATAGGGATTGTTTATAGCTTTAAAATTCTGTGTGGAAAGCAAACAAACCTAAAAGACAAATATCAATGAAACGGAAAAAGCATGTAGTAGATATTGACCATGTTAGAGATGCATAGCCTTTAGTCTAATTGAATGCATTAGTGCAAACAAAGGAGAATCAAAATGAAATCTCTGACTGGGACTTTTTATTTTGTTTTATTTTTATTTTGGCTTAGCTTGTACTTGAATTGAAGTTGGAGCAGGATTTCTTATTATGGAAAATCAGATATATTTTGGATGAGTACAGGGAAATGACAATGAGAAATAGGATATTGTTTGGAATATAGATTCAATACTTTTCCCCCCTTAAATTACAAAGACAGCCAAGACTTTTCAATACTCTAACTGCTCTTGTGTTAGGGGAGAGAGAGAGAGGAAGAAGATGGAAAGAGACAGGAATGAAAGGAAGAGAGGATGAGAAAAGAAATCAGTCATTTACTCATGATTACTTTAAGTTTTGTGATTAACAAAAGAGAAAAAGACCCTCCATATTATCCCTTTGCTTTTCCTCCCCACACATCACTTCCCACAAGTCTTGAGGACATAAAATTCAGGCCCATATAATCCCAGTTAGTTTGGTTCAAAGAACCAAAGAGGCTATGTAGTTCAACTTCTTTTTAGAGACAAAGAAAACAAGACTGAGAGAGATTAAATAACTTGCCCAAGATGACACAGATAATAAGTAGCAGAGGTAGAATTCAGCACAGGTTTTTGATCACAAAAATCAGCGTTTAAACTGTTATATTATTTTATAAAATAAATAAGCAAACATAAATAAATAAATATAATCAATAAAATGAAAAAAGAAGATATAGAGGCAAGGGGAAGAACAGTAGATGATTTTTTTTCTGTAGGATGGGGTATAATCCATATTTCCCCTTTTTTTTTTTTGCTTTGTGTACCTTAAAATTCATTGAATTGCTATGTGTATGTACCAGATAACTATTTATTAATTGTTTGAAAGTCAAATAGAATTTTTCCCTGAACTCATATGATATATTTCACAGATGGCTGACATTCAATGACTGAATAATGGGACTGATATCTCAAACATGGGTAACAAGTGGGCCTGCTGGACCTGAGTTTTATGGAAGTCAATTCTTTTCACTATTAATTAAATGGGATTTGGATTCTTTTGAGACTCCCATCAATATGATGTGGCACCTTTAGAAAAGAAGTATTAAATGAATATATTTTGTAAATAACTTTTTTTTTGTTTTTTTAAATTAATTTTATAATTATAATTTATTTGACTGTACATATACATGGGTAATTTTTTTTACAACATTTATCCCTTGTATTAATTTTTCCAAATTTTCCCCTCCCTCCCTCTACTCCCTCCCCTAGATGACAGGCAATCCCATACATATTTAATGTGTTACAGTATAACCTAGATACAATATATATGTGTAAAACCAAATTTCTTATTGCATGGTAAGAATTGGATTCAAAAGGTGTAAGTAACCTGGGGTAGAAAGACAATCATGCAAACAGTTTACACTCAATTCCCAGTGTTTCTTCTCTGGATGTAGCTGTTTCTGTCCATCATTGATCAACTGGAAGTGAATTAGAGCTTCCTTATTTTGAAGATATCCACTTCAATCAGAATATATCTTCATACAGTATGTAAATAACTTTCAATGTGAAATGATCATTTCTCATGGAAAAAGAAGCAATGACATTGTATGATGCTAATCACAGGGCTCAAAATCAAGAAGGTCAATGATACAAGGAGCTTCTCCTAATGATGGGTCATAGTATAAAATTTATACATTTAAAATAAAGAGAAAATGAAGTATTTAATCAGCTCTAATTTTATTTAAATTGTAAACATAGATCATTTGTCAATTAAGGATATCATAGTGGAGTTAATTACATTAGGAGAAAGGTAGCAATTTTTATTATAAGCCAAACAGACAGAGAGTTGGAGTTATAAAGAGCAGAGGCATTGATATGTATACTTGGTTATTTCTGTAACTAATTCACTGAAGAATTACAAGTGGAGATAGCAACATCATCTTCAAATTATATTATTTTTCTAGCAAACTCTAATATTTTAATACTCAAACCTTGTACTGATTCATTTCCTAAAAATGTGTGCTATTAGATTATATTATAAAACCAGATCTGTTACATTTAACCCTTCTCCTGCCATTATTTTTCAATTTTCCTGAAGGAGTTTAGGAGAGCGGCCTTTTACTGAGGTTGTTCCCCTAATTTTAGAAGCCATTTATTAACACCCCAGTATGGTTCAACCACTTAATATTGGATTCACTTTTACAAAGAAATCTTTATTCTCAAAGCATTATAGGAATAAAAATATTTTCTCCAACACCTTAGGGACATATTCCCTCCAAACAACCTATCTTGCTTTCCCTGTATATACACTTCCTTCCTCTTTGGATAGTAGAAGGCATTAAGATCACATCATAACTATATTTTTGCATATTTTTAGTTTTATCATATTCAGTTTCAAGTTCAAAGTCTGATATACTAGACCTTGGAACTCTTGCTTCTCAAGATTTCTCTACTGTTCTGAATATAATATGTGGCATGGAATTCTGGACTCTAAGATCTTCATGTTCGACATTCTGGGTTGGAGAGTACACTTCCTATACACACACAAGAAAGAAACCTGAAAAGGACAAATAAAACAGGACCAAAATTCCTAGTCCATTTTTCTGGGCCACATGACCTAAGAAGAATTGCTTTCAAGTCTTTCCTACCCATCCCTTCCCCCTTACTACATGATTTTAGTTGCTATAAGTGAATAAAACTTCATCTGTAGACAAAAATGCCAAAAAAAAGATTATTCTTTGATTTTAAAAATCTATGTTTAAAAACAAAAACAAAATAATAAAACCCATCTTTAGTTAAGGATACATAAAATTAATGAGGAACCCCCAACATTTCCCAGCTATATAATAGGCTAATGAAATATTCATTCATGCACCAGTTCTTCTGCCTATGAGAAATGAGCCCAATGAATTAGGCCATTTCAAGTGATCTGGACATGTGTCAAACCTGGTTATAGAATTATACAGTAATACTTTATGAGAAAAATTTTCATCTCAGTCTATACTTGTCTTTCTAAGTTGTACATCCTGATATGAAACTCAGTTATTGGGATATCTTGTGTTCCATGTTAAGTAACTTCCAGCTTAGTATATCGCATGAATGCATTATATGATATAGTTTACTCCCTTGCCTCCTTAATTATAATTTCATAAATTATATCTCCTCAACCTTGTAGTAGAAATCATCATTTTTGAGTTACGTGTGTTTTTTCTGGGAACATGAAAGACAATGTAATATATGTAAATATAATCCTGGATTTATAATTGGAGGATTTCCACTATTGATTAGATAAATGCAAATTAAAACAATTCTGAGTACCACCTCATACCTCTCAGATGGGCTATGTTGGAGGGGATGTGGGAATTTTTTTTTTGGTGGAGTTATAAAATGATTCAACGATTCTGGAGAGCAATCTGAAACTCTGCCCAAAGGTCTATCAAAGTGTGCATACCCTTTGACCAGTAATGACACTGCTGCCATTACTGGTCTATATCCCAAGGAAATCATGAAGGAGGAAAAAGAATCCACATGTGCAAAAATGTTTGTAGCAGTTCTTTTTGTGATAGCAGAGAATTGAGAAATGAATAGATTCCCATCAATTGGATTATGGCTGAAAAAGTTGTGGTTTATGAAGGTAATGGAATATTACTGATTATAGTAAGCTGATAGAAAGCCCTAGAAAGATTTAGATGAACTGATGCTGAGTGAAAAAAAAAAGCAGAACCATGTATACATTGTACATAATAACAGCAAGAATGTATGATGATTAACTATGAAAGGCTTGGTTCTTCTCAGTGTTTCAGTGATCCAAAGCAATCTCAATAGACTTTGGATAGAAATTGCTATCTGCATCCAGAAAAAAGAATTAAGGAGACTCAATATAAATCGAAACAGGCTATGTTCACTTCTTTTTGTGTTTTTTTTTTCCAAATCTATTCCAGGGTTTTTCCCTTTTGCTCTGATTTTTCTCTCCCAACATGATTCTTAAAGCAATGTGTATTAATAAGATTACTACAACAAAACAAACAAACAAAACAAAGTATCTGCTTTTTTTGCAAAGTATCTGACAAGGTGAGAATTCAGGTTCTCCCCCTTTCTTTTGATTTAGAACATAGGATAGTACTTTAAGTAAATTTTAGGCCAAATGATTTTCTGTTGGATCAGATGTCTGGAAGGATGGGGAAGGGGAAGGAATCTTTAGAAGTCCTAAAGCTGCTTTAGGAGCTATTGCCTATGCTCTCCCATGTCATTAGAATCTAACTCAACTTACACATACTTCCTTAGATTTATAGCAAAGAAGAGAAAATGAGATAGGTTTCCCTCCATTCTGTGCAGAGGTAGAGGTTCATAGAGATATAACAGCATATATCATAACAGTTATTTCAAACTCAAATACAAAATATAAATTCTACATAGGAGGACACTAATGTGCTACATGACTTGATTAATGTACTTTCAGTTTTGCTGAACATTTTTCCCCTTTCTTTTTTATTTTATATTATAAGAGATGGGTTGGGAATAGGAGAAATAATTGGGGAAATGAAGTCAATATAAAAACAAAAGGTATTAATAAACAAAATTAAAGAGAAAATGTAGAGAGCTGTCGTCTCCAGAAGCTGCCAGATCGCTCTCTGGGAAGAGATCTGCTGTGTCTACTCAAATCTCTCAGACAGATTCTTCTTCCTGTAGCGAACCGTTGTCTCCAGGCAGTTGCTGTTAACTCTTGTCCAGAGAAGTGACTTCCCTTCCTGTAAAGAGCCCCGTCAGGCCTGATGTAGTGCAGAGATTTCTCCTCTTCCTGGAGTGCTGTCCTCCAGTCCTTGTCCTTCCCCAGTCCAATCTGCTCTCCAGGCCCAATGTTGCCTTTTTTATCCTCCCAGAGAATGGGCGTGGGATAATGCAAGGGCTTCTGGGAAGAACCACTTCAACCAATGAGCTTGATCCTTCTAGGATTCCTAAGGTAAAAACTCCCTTTACAAGTCTGAGCCAGAGAACTGTCAAGTCAACCTGAGTTCTCACCTTGTAATTGTCCAGACAACCTGAATTCTCACCTAGTAATCCTAACATGCAGAGGGGAAAACAATCACAAAAAGAAGTATGTATAGAATAATTTTAGACAAAAATGTTTGTATGTGTGTATGTGTTTGTGTAATGGTAGAATATCTAGGGTAGTGATGTAAAAAAGAAAAAAAATACAGGATAATTTCATTGTATATTTGAAAGAAACAGCAAATCGTGCACAGTAGATATGAGTTTCATGTACAACCATCTTTTTTATTATTTTATGCTTGTTTTGTTCTACAAATTAAAATTGAAAATTAAAAAAAAATTAACCTGGAGATTTCAAAACTGTTCCACTTTTATTCTGCCTTTGTGTTCTGTTCTCTACTATGTACTAAAGAGCTTTAGTGATACAAAAAAATATTTGGAGGATTTGGGTTGGAGTACCAGCTCTACCACATCTTATTTCTGTGATCTTTGGAAAGTCATAAAGATTGTCTATCTCTCAATTTCTTCATTAGGAAAATTGGTGAACTCACTTCCAGTTGATCAATGATGGACAGAAACAACTACACCCAGAGAAGGAACACTGGGAAGTGAATGTAAACTCTTAGAACTACTGTCTATCTACCCAGGTTACTTATACCTTCGGAATCTAATACTTAATGTGCAACAAGAAAATGGTATCTACACTCATATATTGTATCTAGGTGATATTGTAACAAATGTAAAATATGTGGGATTGCCTGTCATCAAGGGGAGGGAGTAGAGGGAGGGGGGAATACTTTGGAAAAATGAATACAAGGATAATATTATAAAAAATTACTCATGCATATATAATGTCAAAAAATTATAAATAAAATTAAAAAAAAGAAAAAAAAGAAAAAAAAAAGAAAATTTGTGAGAAGGTGGAATAGGGGAAGGAGATTGGTGATTGAGGAGTCAGGGAGGGGAAGTGTTGATTGTAATGTTCTTTTTCTCTAAGTTACAATCGTTTTCTTGGGGGCAGGTTTCTTGGGGAGCTTCTGGAGGCAGCCTTAGTTTCAGTTCAGTTCCAATAATCACCAAATTCAGCCAGGAGTTAAAATCCAGATCCTTTATTGTGTCCTTCAAATATTGTCTCTTCCAAATTCTTATCTCCTTCACTTGGGGCTCGGCTAGTTTTCTGGAGGCCTTCCTCTCTCCTTGGTACCCTGAGAGCTCTTCTCAGAATGTCTCCAGCCAACATAAACATAGACAGGGGAATGGATCAGACTCCACCTCCAAGAGTATGGGATTGTGGGTTTCTGCTTTTTGAATCTCCAGGAAGTCAATCCTAGTTCTGAATCTCCCTGAAGTCCATGAGCAGGCTTTTTTTTCCTTTAGACTTGGGAATCTCCTGGACTTGCGAATCCACTGAATACTGGCTCTGAATCTCCTCCAGCTTCCCTAAAGTTCTTCTCTTGACTGAATCCTGACTCTGAATCTTCCTCCCAGAGCTTGTCCTTTTGTATGCTCTCTAAAAATGTGAACCAATGAGTGAACTCCTTTAAGGTATGAACTCCTTTAAAAGGTGTGAACCAAGTACATTACCTTGTAAGAATCCTAAGAGTTGATAAGGAGAGATGATCTCTAAGATGTCTTCTAGCCCTAACCCTTATGTTAATTTATTTACCATACCTTTCTCTTGCATATTTTTCTTCCTAAATTTCCCCTAGTTTTGAATCCAGTATGACCCAAGTTCAAGCCTTGACTAACACATACTGGTTGTATGATGGCAAATTATTTAACCTCTCAGTATTCTAGAGAATTCTCTAAGATGAAAGGTTCTAGTGAAATGTTTACCTATATAGGTAAAGTTTCTTCATGTGTTTCCTAATATCAACTGAAAACAGTCACTCTTTCTATCCAATTGTCCTTATATATATAGTCCATATAAAGGCTATATTAATATGTGCATATGCACAACAATAAATATGGACATACTCATGAATGTTTATACTTCTTATATACTATTATAAACTTATTACATGCACTTAAATTATTGAACTTATGTAAAAATATAGATATAATAAAATTTGCCATAGAATCTATCATTTAGTAACACAAAGCACTTGCATAGATTAGAGAAAATTTAAATCTTAATTTATTCCCATCCCACACTTGTTATATGGGTACAGGATAAGCACTTTAATTATGCTGGGCTGAATATCTATATAAAGTATTCATGCATTTCAATGGATTCCTTGCTAGGCTTTATGTTTACTTTTGTCTGGACTGGAATAAATGAGTTGGCTTCTAAGCTTTGGTTATTTATAATGAATATGGGTAACTGAAGAGACTGTTTGGAGGGCTCCTTCTGAGTGCCTTGTAAACAATTCTTATTCTCTATCAACTTTCTCTTCTCTAGCATATTCATGCAATCTAAGATTTCAGCAGAAAGATTAATGAAATGTCAGATTTCCTTTTAATGTATTCAAAACTGCAATAGTGAATGCAAAAAGAGTCTTTGTTATTTAAGGGAAATGCATCAATCACAGAAATGAGCAGGCTGTAGACCTAGGTCAATACCTTACAGCCCATTAAACAGAGGGAAGGAAAGCAAGTTTGCTTATGTTCAATATGACAGCTAGAAAGGAGTGAATAGCAATAATGCATGTCTCCAGCTCCAGCTTGCCAATATTAACTTGAAAAATTATCAATCATTAATCTATCATAGGGTGTTAACTTTCCTAGGCTCAATTATTACTGAAATTCTGCATTAACAGGAAAGTTAATGGAATAAGCCAAAAGAGCTTTTGTCTAAAGAATCCTGTGATGGAATGGATTCATATCAAAAGGTTTTATCTAGCACTGATAAGTTTGGACACTTTAGTGGAAACCGTACATGTCAGGTTCTAAAAGATACAAAATAAATACTTATGGTCAATAGAGGAGTCATTAAAGTATTGCTAATTCAAGGTATATTTTTGTTCCAAACCTTTTGTTCTAAAATACGTGAAATTAACTGACTCAGGTCAGTGATTCATATGTAAATTATAATTTTCAAAATTTGCTTGAAGCACTAAGATGGAAATTGACTTTCCCAAGTTTATCCGGCTAATGGGTCATATTAGTAAGGCAAGTTTCAATTTCTTTCTTTTTTTTTTTTTTCTATCACAGGTATTATATCTAATAAATCACATCACTTCTCTAAATATACATGGTCCCTGACAACAGTAGTCTAAAAAAAAACAAACAAAAAAATCACTAATATTTCTTTGCATTTAGAGCAAAACAATTGCTTCTAATGTACTTCAAAGGCTGTCATTTTACCAATGTAATATATAGAATGAATAAATGCATAGTGATTCTACTCCCTTTGGTCTATGATTCTGATGACAATTTCAGTTAGCAAAATTCTCATAATAGACTAGGATATTATTTGGCATTAACATCATCAGCAATTTTAGCTGAGGAGTCTGGATGATATAATCAACTCCGAGAGTGAAGCTTGAGTAGTTTAAATATGGAGCCAGGCTGTTCAGTTATAAATGCCTATATTATTAAACTCGGTCCATCTGTCATGTTTATTTCTTCCTTCTCTCAGTGTAGATGCATGGGTCATGTCATACTTCATGCAGTGTAGCATGTCAAGGAAAATGCACAAAATCAAAGATTTTTCAGAATTCACTGAAGGCTTATGAATCAAATAAGAAAATTAAATAATGAATTTCTTTATTTGATTCATAAGTTTTGAGTGATTTTTATATTTATTTTTCTGAAACCATTATAAAACAATTCACCAAAATTTGAAGAGAACTTTTTTGACATTATTAAATTTATTAATAATATAACTGCAAAGTTCTCCAAAGATAATTTTATAATACATTTGGAATTTTAACATTGTTTTTAGCTGACATTTTTAAACCTCTGCAGTGTTTCAAAATACAAATCAATGCCACATGAATTGTGGTAACATTTTGATTTAAAAAAGAGGAATTTTATAATTTTATCTATAACATAAAGATATTTGGTTTTGATGAACTAAATATTCAACATCATGAAGGCAAATAATGACAAAAAGCATTTTTAAGGTTAAAAGTAGATTACAATAATGGCTACGAGTGAAGAATACACATATATGTCTTCTTGGTGGATATGATAGTATAGTATTATATTTGATTCCCCAACTAGAGCACAATTATCCATTAACCCCTGGAGAGTCAGGGACCTGTGGCAGGCCTAGGGCTATGTCACATTGAGCAGCACCATTATTTTCAATGACATGACAGCACTGGGACACGCTGAGTATGTCCTGGAGCCTTTCTGGAGACTCTTTGGTAGAAGACATATTTGGAACATTCAAGGGTCTTAATGGGTTAATTAGGTTATGTCAAAACTGGGTATGACAAAATTGATGAAATTGTACTCCCTATGAAAAAAGTTGCTATAGCATTTGAAAGATGAAATAATTGTTGTGCCAGATCTCAGGTTTTGTTGGACAAAAATCTCTGTATTGAAATAATTCCCTTTTCTATACCATTTATCTTGTGGTGATGTTATTTTTAAAGGATAGAATTTTAAAGGACAGAACTTCATAAATGAGCAAATAGAGAATTTGAGGAGCAATAACTTCTTCCTCCAATGTTCTTTACCAGTATTTGCTCTTCCTTTCTCCTAATAATCCAATATAGATACATTCCTAAACATGCACATATTCATCTGGCTGTCTGGAGTTTTATATTACAAATTTGTTAACACATTCAGCTGCATTTGTATAAACAAAGGGAGGTACCTAAGTTTTACTTTCCTCAAATTTGTATTTTCTCCAATCTATTTTCATTGCCTTTGGCTTATAATGTAATTGAGTTAGGCACCAAAGACATAGCTGACTTAAGTGGGTTCATACTTTCTTTCAATCATGAAAATGGTTCAACAGCGATAGGATTTAAAATCAAATGAGTGAGCATTAAAAGTGTAGATGGAGGACAGCTAGAAAACTCATATGTAAGCTTTGAATCAATTTGTTACATAGCTCTTATTGTATTTTTTAACCAGTGTCCATAACTTTTAGTATGCCTGTTTCTCTTTTCTAGTGATTTTCAATTGTTTAATAAATTATAGTAATAGAGATTCAGAGATATATAGAATTTCAGAGGTTGTCTCATTCAACCTCATTTTATAGATGAGAAAACTGAGGCCCAGAGAGTTTACTTGATTTATTCAAGATCATCCTGTGGCAGAACTTGATGTGAATTGAGGTCTTCAAAGTCCAAGTTCAATTTTATTTCTACTCCATTCTCTATCCCAAAAGAGGGGTATAATTTCTTTATATTATCTCACATCTCATATCATTTAAAATCACAATAAAAAAGAATTTTCAAATATATTTTAAGGAAAAATTTCCCTGAAACAAACTAGATCTGATACCTCTTATTTTCTCTCTTTCAAATTGTTTAAAATGATTTCTCTTAATCTTAATGATTTCTAGTTTTTCAAATATGGGCTCATGCTTTGCTCATGTAATTATAATCATTTTCAGAATTTGCATGATGATATAACATTGGCAATCCTTGCAATATAAAAGAGTGCTTAGTCAAAGCTGCCCAACTACTATACAAAAATCCACTCATTAATTCTCTCAAATTCCCTGAGGGTTAAACTGCTGAGAGGCAACAGTGCTTTAATTTCACAGATATAAAACTTTAACCACTAAAGAGTGGTGAGTTCCCCAAAGGCACATCACAAATTAACTGTGGTCAGAGAAGCTAGTGATCCTGACCTTGTTTTGCTCTAATGTAATCATTAGACAATGAAATACCTCAGAGTCAAGTTGACCTGGATATAGAAGATGTGGTTATATTGGAATGTATGCTTGTAATTTCCTGAAAATATTATTTTTTGTGGAAATATGTTCATTTATACTTGCATTGTATATAAGCCAAAGATACAAATATAAGTATTTTGAGATGGAAAAAAGAAGAGCTATTATTTTAGTATATTCATTTTTCCCCAAACATAGCTGGCAGAGATTCAGAATACAAGAGAAATCTCTTGAGTAAAGCAGGGCACTTGGTTACCCAAGACAAGAAAACCTTTATGCATGCTGTCTTCTCACTCAACCGTATAATGCAACATTTTGCTCTCTCCATTAAAAGACTGACTTTGTACCATATCATGCATTTTTATAATATTTCTATCTAAATGCAGATTTCTACATTCCATGTGTACCATCTAGTCAGATTTTCCATAAAAATATCAGCAGGAGAGTACATTGAAATTCATTTTGCATATTAAAGAAATTTCTCTCAGAGATTCCTTCT
The DNA here is from genome assembly GCF_048593235.1 of Sminthopsis crassicaudata. NCBI lineage: Eukaryota > Metazoa > Chordata > Mammalia > Dasyuromorphia > Dasyuridae > Sminthopsis > Sminthopsis crassicaudata. Next base: position 187,243,460 of record NC_133620.1, read on the forward strand.
TTTATTTGTTTTATCAACTCAAGCAATAAGCAAGAAAATTAGAGTTTCAGAAATGATGAAAAAGTCATTTATGATTTTATCAGTCTTGCTTGCTTTTTTTCTTGCTTAGACAATTTATAGTACTTTAAGAATAAACCATTTTACAAGGTTCCTAAGGAAAAGGAAATACGTTTATCGATACCATTTAACCCAAGTACTATAGTGCTCCATTACTTATGGAGACCTTCAATTTGAGTATCATTATTTCCTAAATGCTTCTCTTACCAGTATGTAAAGGATAAATAAAATGTATCTCAAAGGGATATGCTCCATTTGATAACATTATTTTTTAAATGGTATAATATCCTCTAGCATATATTTAGTGACGTGCTATGGTCAGGATAATAGACAACATTGAAAAGTTAGGAAATCACCCTTCATAAGCAATTTGTTATATATTTAATAGAGAAAGCACATTGTGAAAATCTGTCCCTGAAATCTTTACCTCAATCTAACTAGTTTATTCAATCTTTTTTTTTTTTTTTTAATGGAATATGTCTGTATAGCCAAAGGCAATATTTGTTGTAAGGCAAAACATAGCCTAAAACAATATAAAATCAAACAATTTAGTAAGTCAACAAATATCATCAAATGTGAGTTGTGTAAAAGCAATGTAGTTGATACAATGTAGTTGATACTAATGAAAGTCCAGTGAAGAATTATAAAGGTTTCTGCTCTTAAATTATAATTATAACCTTATAATTGAGTAGTAAGGGAGAATAATTTGACATATACAAATAAATGTTGCTAAGTAGTTGGACCACCATAAAGCAGAGAGAAATTAAAAGAAAATATTAAAACATATTAGATATGAATATCAAAACATCTGTATCCTATGTATGCATTTCTTTTCTCAAAGCATATGACATAAGAAAGAAAAGAATTTAAGGGGAAAGAAATTTAGTGATCTTAGAGAATGCAAAATATGGGTTTTGCTCTATAACTATATATCTAAGGTCAGATTCTTATCCAATCTAAAGCCTGAAGTTATGATGATCTCCATTTGAGATCCCTTCTATTTCTATCATTATAAATAAATAGATAAATATAATTCATAGATAATAATTTTAGTATAACATGATAATATTGTTAACATTTATTATTACATTATTAATATATTACATGAAAATATATAACTATTATAATAGCATAATTAATAGATAAAGCAAATACACTTCACTTATCTATTAATTAGTCTTTTTATCTATTGATTATTTTTTTTTGTTTCTAGATTGATGAAAACCTCATTTCCCCCCCAAAAAAAATCTACCATTCTGCTATATGTCTAGAGTGACCAAAAGACCAATTTTTGTCAATGATACATTATTTCTATTCTTTTTATTTTCTTGTAAAAACAATCATTGAGACCTTTTATTTTCATGTCACAATCATTTCATTTCTTTACACAGTGTGAAACTTCTTTTGTGAGAAAGAAAATAATTAAAAGACATGTCTTATAGTGACTATATCTGAAAGTATAACATAATAATATCCCCTCTCCCACTCTCTCTCTCTCTCTCTGAATTTCTGTGTGTCTTTCTAAATGTGTTACATATATTGTCTAATTTGTATATAATAATCCAGAAAGGACATGTGCTTATTATTCAGTTTTTCATTATTTTTCTGCTACTGAGTTCAATTCTTTTAATTCCTTTTAGTGACCATGTATTGATACTGCTGTTAGCATTTTTTAGATTGTTTTTTCTGTATCCCCCTTCCCATCTACCTTGATTCATATGTCTCATTTTTAAAATTCTACTTAATCTCTATTTCTTATAATATAATATTTCTTATTATATATATAAGTCTTTCTTATTTCTTTGCTATGGCTATCTACATGTGTTGATTTAAACCAATTTCTGACTATCAGCAGAGCATATCATACTGAAATTAATTTATATATTTCATCACCAGTAAGGCAGAATCAAATTTGACTCTAAAAAAAACATGTTAATAATTCATGTTTTATATAAATACTTTAAAAGATAAATATTTTAATACATTAATAACAACTAATCTTTGGTACATTTAAAACTTTTCCTTTGTCTAGTTCTATTTTTAGACTGAGGATTTTACTCAATCGAATTATACAAAATGTGATTCTTTAAAGATATTATGACTGGGATATTTCTACTTCAGGAATTCAGAAAAATCATGACTGAAATTTAATTTTCACTTGTGATATGTTTTGTGGAAATTTGAGTTTTGTCAGCCTGAATGATTATTTGTAATGTGGTCTATTAAAATTGACATTTTGAAGTTATAAAAGTATAAACAGAGAAAAAATTTACGTCAAATGTATAATCTGCAGAAGGTTTTTTTTTTTTCCAGGGGAAATGAGAAGCAATGGGTACATAAGAAAAGAAGAGTAATGAGAATGTGTAATGTTGATTCCCAACTCAGGGGATTTTGACAACTTTCAGAGCTTCTGCCCTCTTGCATCACTGATTGATTGAGAGGCCTTGACCAAGAAAATTTTTTATCCTGGCTTCTGGGCACACCAGATGGTTGATGGAAGTTTGTCTTTGCCAAGCTTTCTCTCTGACCTATCTCCTTAGTCCCAACCCCTCAACTTCATAGGCTCATTTCCCCTTCTTCCACAGATATCTTTTGTTTCTTCTTTTCATTTGGTGCTTAGAGGGAAGATGTATTCTCAAATTTAATTTAATTTATTTATTTTGCTGTATAAACAAGTTAATTAGAATTTGCACATCACCCTATATGCTAGACACTGTCCTGTGCTAAGGATATGTAGAAAGATTAAACAATATCTAAGCAAATGAATCTACAAACTGAAAAAAAAACATAGTCAGGGTTTTGCCAGTTCAGGTAGCTAAAGATCAAACTGAGTCACTCTAGATATCCTGAGATTGCTCTTCATGCATTTCTAAGGTATCATTCAGAATATCCTACTCCATGAGGTCATACCTATGTGGATATATTCTCATAGAATGTTTCTGTATCTTTCTCCTAAGGACAGCAGTACTGTCCTTTATACATCCCTTTCAAAGTCAGGACCATCTTGTCAATGAAATTCTTATTTAACTTCAGGTTTCACTATCTCAGCAATACAGAAGAGTATAAAACCTTCTGCCAGATCACTGAATGATTATTGAGCACTGGATAACTCAATGGAACTGGGATCTCCTGAAGGTGGGCGGGCACTCTTTGAAGTGATGACAGTGGCAACCCCTCTACATCTTCCTGTCTTGTCCAGCTTTTGTCCATGCCATCCTGTGACTCTTCCCCAGAAGGCTTTAGATCCCTGGTATGGGTGCCAGTGAGGCATGGTGACTTCACAGGTAGTCATTTGCTCTTGCTTCATGACTGTGCCCCTTCTTTTTCTGGTCTTCAGTTTCTCTGAAGTTTCTTAAATTAAGTCTGACTAAAGACCTCTACATACTCTTCCCTGGAGAATACATAAAGTTCTTTTGTTTGGGGAATTTACCCTTCCTATAATCACATCTTTTGTTCTACAATTTTATAATCTGAAAGATTGATTTTACTTATTGTAATATATTAATGGTTCTAAAACACATCATGTGAGTATTTCACCACATTATGTATAAAATATATTGACTTAGAGCATTAGTCTAATTATCTATTTCTTTCTAACCAGAAGTCCAACAATTACAATCCAAACTTGCCCTGGATTTGTAAGCATCTTAATTTAATAAAGAATATTCAAGTAATTTGTTAGGAGAACAGCAAATAGAAGGGTTACAGTGTGTTCTCTAACTTTTGAACACTGTTATGGAAGAAAGAGCCATTTCATGAACTCATGACAAGATTTATCATCAATTCTAGAACATTAGAAAGAGGTCCATTTTCAGAGTCTGTTCAGGGAAAGAAGTTGGGAATACTAGATGGGGGGGGGAGGAAAGATTACAGTCAAGAAGACAACTATTCTTGGCAGCTTTAAAATGAAACAAAATATCCCACTTCCTCCATAAGGTTGCACATTATCCCTGGTGAGACAAAGAATTAAATACTTGTCATGAGTGATCTATGGCTGACACACAGAGAGATATGGGATAGGGAGGATTCAGAATGTTTGGTAGCTGTTTCCTCCCAGCTGAGCAATGAAATGCCAAGGACAAAACTACAGTTTGATAGGATTTTTCTTACCCTTCAAACCACCTTCTCTAGTCCTGTCATGGGAATACTTTTGAAAGAAAAGGAAGCTTAACGGAGTTACTCCAAGGTTATTATGGTGCTCACAGTTTTACAAACAAAATATTCTCCCCTTACCTCAAATGATAAAGCTTATGACATATCAGTCAAAACTTCAGCTATTCTTATAGAAGTTTATTCATTTTTTTGATCCAAGAATTTTGCTCCTGGCCAAATATATTCAAGATTGCTAGCATAGTTTCAAGCAAATAAAATTTGACCTAGTGACCTCAGTCAATAATTTCTTTATTTAAATCAATTTATTTCAGGGCAGACTCTTGATCTTGATTATGAAAATCTCAATTTTGATGATCAAGGAATATGTTTTTGGTAACAAATCACATTCTGTCTTCCTAATATGTAGGTCCCCAAAATATTATCCTATGCTAGAAACACTTTGTGGATCAACATTTACTCAGAATTAAAGCTGCTGAGCCTACACCAATGTGATAATTTCCCCCCATGATTTAATGCTTATAGTTGAAATTGAAAGGCAAGGCATTAAATATTATAGCAATTAAAGTGATCAGAACACATCCTCTTTTGCACATGTTAGGTTACATTCTTCCATAGAATAAGACTGTTATGAAGAAAGGACCTGACCTACACATGGTAAACACATGTAGCAAAGAGACATGTATAGAGTATCCATCTATGGATTATGTCTGGCCAGAACATGTAATTTAAGGTACATAAATAGAGGACCCATGAGATCAAGACATACACACATACTTACTAGGAAGCACAATATACATCTTGATTTGAGAGATAACAGCACTAATTTTTTTTTTCTTAAAGGTAATTTAAAAAATTCCACATGATTTCCTGAAAGAAGAATTAGGATATACCTGGTAATCTGAAAGCAAAGTGGAAAGTCTGGGATACTGCCTTACTTATGTATTGGCTTCATGGATAGACTGATTGGGGGACAGAAAGCCTGGAAACCTTTCCTACCACAAAATGTGTGTTGTATTGTTACGTGGAGTACAAGAGATTTGAAGACTTTTCCTTTATTTGAAGCCTTTTTCAGGGAAAAATAGTACAATGATCTTCCAGAATATTTATTCAATTACAATGCCTCCTTCATTTCTTAACTCCATTTAAGACTCTATTTCAAATCAGCAAAATAGGTAGTAAGGATTAGATGGGTCTAGAAAAATAAAGGAAAAGGTTGTTTTTTTTTTTTGAGAGAAAATGAAATATAGAAAGATAAATGTCCACATATATAATTGTAAATTATATATATATATATATATATATATATATATATATATATATATATATATATATATATATATATATATATATATATATATATATATATATATGTATGAGTTTAAAGAAGGAGCCACATATGAGAAAAAGGCTTGCTTCTTCTTTGGGGATAAAGGGAAGAAGAGTTAGTTTAGTTCAAAATCAAAAATGTCTCAGTCTGATTACTATCATTTATATTCTAAGTTCTATTGGGCTTCCAACTTCAAGAAACAGGAAACTGAAATAATTTAAAGGGCTTATCCAATGCTAACATAGGGATTTCTGCTATAGGACCTCACATTTGTGAGGTGAATGAGCAGACAAATACAGAACTTATGTTATTATGCTATAATTGCAGAAACTAAAGTCATCTTCCAAGAGACCAAAGGGGAAAGAATAAAATTCACAAATATAAAATGATTGTTTCAGCAAAAGTATCCAATATGTATAATTCAGACAAAAGCATTAGGATCACAGTCACATAAACAATCTACATAGCCATAGATATAGATCTGTCCCTGGAATAAGAAAGAAAGATTTACATCTGAATTATGTATATATCCTAAGAAAGAGCTGGTGCTGAGTATAATCCAACAAAGAGATATTCTCCAAAGTAGACCAGAAGCCACATTTTCTCATTTATAATTCACAAAGTGATCAGCAATTCTGGTTGAATTACCATCATCTTTGATGCAAACATCTATCTAACAGGGATCAAGAAAACCAAAAGTTTCTGTCCATATATGAAGGTTATCAAGAGACCAGATCATTAGTATCATAAGAATGGGCATGAGTACTGCTAGACTAAAAGGAAATACTAGTGACAAACAAATATCAATGTCAAATGTTAATGTTCCAAATGTATTAACATCTAAAAGGAAAAATAATCATTAATATCATATTATCACAGCACTTCAGGATGATAATGAAATAATAGATACCATAGATAGGCAACTTTCTTGTTTCAGGTTGGAATAAAATTACAAGTTAAGTCAAAGAGAGATAGCGAAATAAACAAATTTCCAGAGAAATTTATCTCTAATTCTAAATGAAAAATTTCCAGTTTATATTAAATGTCAGTAAGTTACTAAACATTTATTTATCAAGCACACACTATGTGCCAATTAGATACAAAGTATCTTATTATTATTTTTTTTAATGTATGCTGCATTCTGTTTTCAGTATCTTTATTTCTAGGTCATATATTTATTTGATTTTACCAAACCCTTTTATTCCAAAGCCATCCTACTGTAAAGCTTTATTAAAGGACAATAGAAAGAAATAGACAATTTTCTATTTAGAAAGCTAAAATAGAATACAACCTTCTTATGATTCCACTCTCACCTTAATTAAATAAAGAAAGAACTCTGAAGGACTGTTGATATGCCTTCTTTCCTTTCAACTTTGCCTGAACAACCTACACTAGTACACTTGTATTTTTACCTCTCTCATTTAGCTCAGGGATGTACAGTCAAATCAACTTTACTTTAGCTTTTGTGAATGATACAATAATCTATTGCCCTCTAACTCCACATTTAGAAACCCTGCCATTTTAGACTTAAACACTTTTTCCTGACCACTATTAACTGGATCTATGTCCCATTCACAACTCTAATTTCCCCATTTTACAAGATCCCTTCTAGAATCTCAGTTCTTTAGTTGACCCATGCCTTCTCCCCAGAAATCGTAGTTAACATCTATTGTTTATTTTGTATTTATTTTTATTGTACATATTCTTTTCCCTACCACAAAATGTAAGCTACTTGATGGTATTGACTATTTAATCTACTACGGTGCTACTACACACCGTATACACATACATATGCACGAATCATGTGCATGCACACACAAACATTTATCTTTTATATGTTTCATAGAAGGAACTATAAGTTTATTTGTATTTGAATTCCTATTTTTTTGAAAAACACACTTTTTTTAAAACTATCCCTGCTGTAATTTTGTTTTCAGTTTATTCTATGTTAAAATGCTCCTTTGTCAAAGCCCCTAAACCCATAGGTGATAACTGTTACAGGAAAATCTTACTGATGGGTAGATATGTTTTCAATAACCTTTGACTTTTATTAGCTTAGCCTCTGCTAAATAAAGGGCAACAGGACCCTTGATAATTTAAATAGCCTTCCCTACTCTCAACATTTCTCAGGTCAGCATTTGTTACAGATCAAATTATGGCCTAGACCTTATGTTTTTGTTGTTGTTTTTTTGTCATTGATATAATACCATATAATATCACAAGAAGTATCAACAACATTATGTCCCTCTGAGCTTTGTTTAATAGTGCTAAAAGCTGTAATTGGAGTTGGAACCTTGTAGCTATTTCCTTATTTTCATGATCTCCAAGAGACCGAGTTGAGTATCAGATTAATACATTTCTGAGAGTGTTCTGGAAAGATGAAGGATCACTAAGATAAGAAGTAAGTGGGAAAATTATTTGTACTAAAAGCATGTACATTGCCCAGATATTAAGAGATCATCATCTCTAGCCTACAAATTTTTTTAAAGAAATGATGAATAGTATATGTAATTCAATATTATGGAAGATACATTTAACAATTCTCCATCTTCCAAACTTTTAATAACTCATGTATTGTTAATAACTTTCTCTCACTTACTAATGTTATAACTGGATTATGTATGATGACAGAAAATATGAAACTTAAAGATGTGATATATGGATCCAGACTTTTAGTTGCAACATAATTTTATAGCATTCTGTGGGTTTGGAACATACACAAATTTTGGTCAGATTTGAGAACCTATGCTAATCTGCATTAATTAAGAAAATGTTATTCAATAAGATTTGATTAGAAAAGTATTCCTTTCATTCCTTTGTATGCAAAAAAGGAAATTAATGAACAGGAAAACTGAACCTCATTTGGAAGCCTTACATTATATTCTTTCATTTATAAACCATAAAATATAGTTTTTCAATGTGAGAATTAATAAAAGTAAAAGTTCCATGCTTTTCCCTTTGAATTCAGGGTGAAATACATGTTTCAAATAGTGTAAGGATGCAGTTCCCGCAAAACAAGAGAAGGGAATTGTAAGGACCCTTTAAATGGGTGGCACCACAGCGCCACAGGAGATTTGAGTGGCTCAGAAGTAATCTCTGTGGATATAGGACTGCCCTGTGGGTTGGATCCTGTCCATATTGAGATAGCTTCATAATGGGTGACAGTTCTGTTGCTGGTTGGCTGTGTGTGTGACCTCACAAGCCCTTTATAAGCCCACTGCAGACAGCTGTCACTCTCTTTAACCTAGTGCTCTTTAACCTGGGTGGCCAAGCCAAACTGATGGATAGCCAAGAGAGGTAAGAAGTTTGGTAGTGAACACGTGGGTCTTCAGACCAGGTGTTCATTAGGGAACTAACAAGTCAGGGCATCAAGTCAGGGCATTATGTGAGTAGGTATAATAAAGGCTTTTAAAATTACAGGTGGCTGTTCTTGAGTGCGCTACTGGTTATTAAACTACTATTCAAAAAATTGTGGCCAGAGACCTTTGAAGGCCTCAGAGGAGGCAAGCTGGGTAGAGTTGACACTGCAAAGGTCAATGGTCAAAGGTACTCTGTTGGGCCTAGGACAGACTAGTAATTGTTACTGCCAGGAGGGCATGTTACAAAATAGTTGAAAAAAAAAAAAAGTGAAAGCCATTATTAGGTCAATATTTAATATTATGATTAGGATATTTCCATCTGTTTTTCTCCTCATCCTCTATCAACATGATTGTATCTGAAGCAACATCGATAGGTAGAAGTAGAAACTTAGGAGAGGTAGAAGGAATGAAAAGAATCTAGAAAAGGGGGAATGCATTGGCTTGGTAGTAAGGAATAGATGAGAACTTCAATCTAAACTCCATTGATGACCAGGCATAGACTCAAAGAATCTTTGAAATGGAAAGAATCTCAGGCTCATTTAACCTGATCCTTACTCAAATGAAGTCTATTTATGCTTACTCCTTTACAACTGTGACATTCAATTGTAAAATTGCTCACTTTATTCTTTATTTTCAACTATTGTAACTGATAAAATTAATGCCTCTGCTGATATTCTGTAAATACAAATTAAATAGCATGTAACATACTGGAAAAAACACACAAAAATATACTTTAAAATAAGTGATGTGCAGGTTTTAGACTATATTTTACTATTTTTTCTTTCTCAAATCTTCAACTTTTTAAAAATTTACCAGAATTTTATCAATCCACTACTCAGTTTAAATGCTTGAACATGAGAGGAAATGCATTTCTATTTTATGACAATTTCTCAGGTATGTGTGAACTCTTTCTAGAAAAGAAAATCCAATGTAATATTGACTCTAATACTTATAAAAAGATGATTTGATGGCCTTGAAAGGGCAGTTTTTTGCCTTTCTTCATATATCTATGACTTAGTAGACTGCTTGGCATATTGTAGATGCAATGTCTATTTAAAGTGAATGAGGAATAACCCTTTTTATTAATAGCGAAAAACTGGGATTTTTATCTTGAAAAATGGAATTAAATTGTGAGTCTAACTTTATTTCTCTTATATGCTAGACAAGATAAGTTACATTTTAGCTATATCCTGATGCCTAGAATGAACAAAAAGAAATTTTGTTGAGAGTTTTTAATGCAATTTTTCTGACAAAACTATAGGCTAGCATGATCCAATATTCTTTCCTTCATATTTGGTTTATGCATCATGATATTAAGAAGTAACTTTTGAGAGGTGAGGGGGACATTGCTGTCAACATCTTGCTCATCACTTATTTTAAAGTGTATTTTGTTGTGTTTTTAAGCACCTGCTAAAAATCAGCAATCATCAATGTGAAGCTCTCTGGACAGTATACTTCCAAGAAGTGAACTTATGCACAGTCAAAACTTCTCTATTTGTTGTAGCCTATTGGCTTCTACACATTAGTTCTACATTGGTTCTACATATGGCTTATGTGGTGCTGGCTAATGGAGTACAAGTGTTTTCTTGGTATTAATTGTTAGGCCAAAATTATCACAAATTATCTGTACTTTATTGCCTCAGCTTCCAAGATTGTATTGGGTCCACAATTATCTGCAAACAAAAAAAAAATGATGCACCTATACTCTCTCCTCTTTAGTTTTGTCTTATAACCTTTTCAAATCAAAGAATTTACCTTTAGTGTGGTAGCTGACTTTGATGCAATTTTTGTCCTCAATGAAGACATTTGGCAAAATATCTGAAAATATTGTGCATGGGAGCACACAGCCTTGTTTCACTCCATTGATGACAGGGAAAGTTTGAGAGTGCTGTCCATTATTTAGAACTTTGGAAAGCATGCAATTGATGTTCTATATTGATGAACCAAATTTTGATATTATTTTCCATAAGCCCTTATGACTCAAAAGGTTTGGTCAAATCTACAAAGATTTATTTTCTGCTTCTGAAATTTTCTGAAATTTTTGGGCAGGAAACACCATATTGTCTGCTTCTTGATCCCTACTGAAGCTATATTATCTCTCAGAGAGATGATCTTTTTTCTAGTTATAGGATCAGCTTATTAAGGAGGACCTTGAGAAGAATCTTGTGGGCAATGACTAAGAGAGATACCCACTCTGATTGTCACATTACAATCTATTTCCTTTACCTTTACAGAGAGGAACAATAGAGGAATCATTGAGTCATCTCTTGCTAAAAATTTAGAAAATTGCAATCACCTTTTTTAAGAGCAATCTTGTCAATCTCACCTGGAATAGAATCAGCACTGGGTGCTTTGCCACCCAAAAGTAATTAGAAAGTAGTTGGACCTCAGTTAGAGACTTGATTTCCATCTGGGATAGATGATCAGTGGCTTCAGTACTGATTTATGATAGTCTTTTGAGGAAACTAAGAAGTATTCAGCTCATCTCTCTAAGATCATGTTCTTATCACTCATCAATGAAGGTTCGTCAGCACTAAGTAGTTGAGATGCACCATAAGTCTTAGATCCATAAATAGCCTTTTGTGCATCCAGGAATGTACATATTGATAATGATGCTGACAAACATACATTGCCAGAGATAGATCAGTGTTTTGGAGTTGTAGTGTTCTGGTTGGTTTTCTGGAGGTCTTTGGACCAATCTTCATTTCAGCTGAGTAATCACCACGAGAATAGCCAGGGATAAAGTCAAAAAATCTTTATCGTCTCCTTCACAGTCTGATTTCCTTGCCCTGGGGCCCAGGCTAGCTTTCTGGAGGTGCTCTGGAATTGTTTTGGTTTCTGTGGGGGAGGCAGGATGACCACCACAATGGTCTGTGTCTTGAAGTCTCCCTGAGTCTGGGAGCTTGTGCTCCAGCTTCCAGTTCTCTGTCTTCCCTGAGTCTGTTCCAGTCCCCCATGGTGGTGGAAGATGGAATGAATGTATGAGTCCAAGGGCTTGTGCTCTAGCCTCCAGTCACCACAAATGTGAGATAGGGTGTCAATCTTGTATCAAGTACATGTATGGAACTAGAAAACTATTAATCACCATGCTAAACTAGATAACCATTGTCTTATCGATTCCACTGAGTTAGCAAATTATAAGAATCCTTGTGCAGAGTTCTGTCCCATTACATGGAGTCTCTGAAGGAAAGTGTGAGAAGGGAGAGGTATTGGACTGACTACCAAACTGAAGGTCTACAAAGCTTTCATGCTGACTGCACTGTTGTATGCTTGTGAAACCTGGACAACATACAAATACCATGCCAAGAAACTGTATCACTTCTATTTGAAATGTTTGAGGAAGATTCTGAAAATCACATGGCAGGATAAGATACCAGATACTGAGTTTTTTTTTTCCAAAATAATTTGCAAAGCATTGAAACTCTACTCCAAGGAACCCAAGGAACCCAACTCCATTGTGCTGGTCATATTGTTTGAATGTCAAATGTACAATTGCCAAAAATATTATTTTTTGGAGAACTCACACAGAACAGGTGGCACAAGGACACTCTCAAGGATTCTCTTAAGAACTTTAGAATTGATTATATATCATTAGAGATACTGGCATAGAACCACCCAATATGGCATGTTCTCATCAGAGAAAATATTGTGCTCTATGAGCAAAGCAAAATTGAATTAATTCAGAAGACATATGAGATGCACAAAATTAGGGAATTCACCCCAAATGTTCATAAGCAATATTTGTGCCTGACCTGAGAAAGAGCAATCTCAGCTTGTGTTGGTCTGGTTCATCACAGCCAGGCAGCACACTGACTTGAATCTAGCATGGTGATATCATTTTTGTTCTCTTGGAGAATGAAGAATAACAATCATCATCAAAAATCAGAAAGAGTAAAAACAACAAAAATATTTATAAATATAAATATTTATAAGTATTCAGTTCATGAGACAATTACTTTCTGTTATGAGTACTTTTGCTTTCTACTTCAACCTTGTAAGGAAGCACTGTTCCTTAATGGTTAGAGAGTAAGCTCTGAATGAGGACCATCTGATTTCAAGTCCCTCTCCTGAGTGATCTTATTTGTATAACCTACTTTCAGAGTCCGAATTAGTAGAAGATGATCCCATGAGTCCTCCCAGTAGGAATTCTTTACATCACTGAAAACATAGGTCTAGACATTTTTTTTCTACAAAGAGTCTTTTGGATATTTATATCATTCACAAGCCATACACAATTATCAACTTATAGAACTCAAATGCTGGAGGGTTGTTGTACCTACTTTCAGCTCACCATCACCTGCAGTTTCCTTAGCAAAAGATTCCACAGATCTTATATGATTCATGAACTGGATATTCCTCCTGTTCTAGACCAAGACAAAACACAACCTGATGAGTATGAGGAATTGGAAACTGAATACTCTGATAATAAAGACTCTTTTTTTGTAGAAAGTATAACAAAAGTAATGACTCACTCTTAGTTTGCCTGAAAATCACAATTGGGTACCCTATTGTAAATTGTGGTCCTCTGTTTTTAAGCTTCTTAAGGAATGCATTAAAGTCATAGAAGTCTAGAATTGTAAAGTACTTAAGAGTCATCTAATCAATGCCTTACCCAAAAGATGGATGCCCCCTATAGAGTGCTCAACAAGGGGTCACCTGATGTTACATTGAATACTTCCAATTATAAAAGATTTATAATATTTTCAAGCTTAGAAAGTAACTATCTCTCAAGACTCCCCACAGTATGAATTGACTCTAATAAACAATCTCAATGAACCACAAAAAAAAAAAAACAACTGTCAAAGTTGAATGTAATTATTCATTTACAACATCCTACTGTCCTGAACATTTGCTTTCCTAATATATCACTGGGAGCATATGATGATTGGACATTACAGCAACTGTGGCACATATGGTAAATTATGTCTATGAAAATAAGGATTTTTTTTTTTGTGATTTGGGCACACAATCTGGACACTTTAAAAGGGAAAAAAAGACCACTACCAATCACTTAGTTAATTTATGTTACTGACCTTTCCATGGGCAATGTCTATATTTTAAAATTTGTTTACTTTTTTTCTAAGAAGAATTTTCTTCCCACCTTTCAGGCTCAGAGTCATACTGACATTAAATGAAATATATTATTTTACATCTACTATGCACTATCCCCTTTCCACCTGACACATTGAAATAGCAAATTATATCAAGACCCAAGTGATCTCTTTGATTTGAGGACAATATATAATAGCTAATATGTATATGTTCATGAGTCTGAATAAATCTATCTTTGCATACAGAAATTTTCTATAGGTACATATTATGGAAAACTCATAAATTGTGAAATATAATTAACATTATCTATAGAAGTTGAGGTACTATACAAGTACCTAAACTAACACAAATACGGTTGTTTAAAATTTATTAAATAAAAAAAGGATTTTTACCTCAAAAATTAGTTGGCTTATGTTTTTGTTTTTTTCTACCAAAAAAAATACTTTGGACTTGCAAGGTTAGCATAAAATTGCTTGGTGATTGGGCACAAAATAAGATTAATAATAATAATAATGATAACAATAATATAATTATTGTGGTGATAAAAGATTTACCATCTTATCATATAGTTATCTTATTTGATCTCCAAACAACTACCTATCAGATGCTATTATTATAACCACATTACAGATAAGGAAAGTTAAAATTGAGAGACTTCAAATGATATTTCTAGGATCACATAGTCAGCAAATATTTTAGATCAAATTTGAATTCAGGTCATTCTAATTTCATGTCCAGTGGTCTTTCTCAATGAACCCCATGTCTATCTAAACATAATTTAGAACATGATGAGAATATATGTAGATATCTTCAATAAATTCAAATAATCAAAAGCACATGAATATCTGAAGGCATTGAAAAACCTGGATGTTCCAAATCACTATTGATCAGAGAAATGCAAATTAAGACAATTCTGAGATACCACTACACACCTGTCAGATTGACTAAGATGACAGGAACAAATAATGATGAATGTTGGAGGGGCTGTGGGAAAACTGGGACACTGATGCATTGTTGGTGGAGTTGTAAAAGAATCCAACCATTCTGGAGAGCAATCTGGAATTATGCCCAAAAAGTTATCAAACTGTGCATACCCTTTGACCCAGCAGTGCTACTACTGGGCATATATCCCAAGGAAATACTAAAGAAGGAAAAGGGACTTGTATGTGCCAAAATGTTTATGGCAGCCTTTTTTGTAGTGGCTAGAAACTGGAAAATGAATGGATGTCCATCAATTGGAGAATGGTTGGGTAAATTATGGTATATGAATGTTATGGAATATTATTGTTCTGTAAGAAATGACCAACAGGAGGAATACAGAGAGGCTTGAAGAGACTTACATCAACTGATGTTGAGTAAAATGAGCAGAACCAGGAGATCATTATACACTTCAACAATGATACTGTATGAGGATGTATTCTGATGGAAGTGGATATCTTCAACATTGAGAAGAGCTAATCCAATTCCAATTGATCAATGATGGACAGAATCAGCTACATCCAGAAAAGGAACACTGGGAAATGAGTGTAAACTGTGAGCATTTTTTTTATCTTCCCAGATTATTTTTACCTTCCGAATACAATTCTTCCTTTGCAACAACAACAACAACAAAATTCAGTTCTGCACATATATATTGTAGCTAGGATATACTATAAGATATTTAATATGTATGGGAATGCCTGCCATCTAGGGGAGGGGCTGGAGGGAAGGAGGGGAAAAATTCGGAACAGAAGGGAGTACAAGGGATGTTGTAAAAAAATTACCTATGCATATGTACTGTCAAAAATGTTATAATTATAAAATTAATTTTTAAAAAATGACTGAAAAAAAAGAAAAAAAATTGGCTGACATGATTGAGCTGCTATCAATAATCATTGAGACATGTTGATTAATGAGATGGAAGTTAGAGAACTTTTTAAGGGAGAAAGTAGTGTTCAAAATCTACAGACCATAGAATTTTTTTCTTAAGGTGATAGGATAGACAGTCACTGGAGTTTTTTAAGTAGTGTGGTGATAAGGTCATAATTGTGCTTTAAAGTGATAGTTGTTAGAGAAGGGGGTGTATATGAGAAACAGTGGGAAGGTAAAATGAATAGATTTTGATAGTAAATTGTGCATAGTAGGGGAAAGTGAGAAATTAAGAATGACTTGGAAGATGATTGTGCCCTAAAAATACTAGGTAAGTTAGGAACCATAGAGAGCTTTGGGGAAGGGGAGAAATGAATTTGATTTTGAATATATTGAGTTAAAATTTTATAACACATTATATTTAAGTTATTCAACTGATAATTGGAGCAGAGATTCTAGAGATCAAAATAGAAAACTAGGTTTAATAAACAGATCTGCCAATCACCAGTATAAAAATAATAAAGGAAGCTCCTCTCATTTTCAATTGAATGATAACGTAAGCTGCCAGAATGCAAAGAGTTAAAAAGAGTAAGAGGAAAGGAAGTAGAAAATCTTATTGCATGTGGTCTTCTTAAGAACTTAAATACAAAAGTTAGGACAAATGTGCCATAAAAGTTAGCAAGGATGGCTATGTCAAATGAGAATATTTTGAGGATGGGGAAGTAATGAGCATATTTGTAGACAGCAGGGAAACATCCAGAAGACAGGGAAAGATTGATGCTACAGTAAAAATGTCGGGAAGATGTAAGGGACAAACTATCTAAGGTGACAGGATAGAATAGTACCACTTATGCATGCAGAGGACTTTATTATGTGAGGGCCAGGTATTTAAGAGATAAAGCAGAAGACAGTTGTAGAAAAATTTTGATTGCTGTGAGATGTGTAGGGCTGGGAAAAGAAGCTCTTGGTAAATGACTTCTATTTTTTCATTGAAATGTAAGTCAAGGTTCTCAACTGAGAAGGTTGGGGAAAGGGGAGCATGAGGCTGTTTAAAGATGGGTAAAATGGCATGGAAAAGCTATCATGGCCAGCTAGATAGTGAATTGATTGGGGAATAAAGAGGATCATCTTGCCACAGTGAGGTCCCAGGTGTGATTATATAACATCAATGTGTAAGATCACTAATCAGTTTGTTTAACTGCACAAGAATGGATGTGAAGGCATCATAGGATGGAATCAATCCAAATTGTGATTTAACAGGACAAAGCTAGTATTAGGATAATGGAGAAAGGAATTAAAGAGAAGAAAATAATGTAGATTTGAACTATTTTCTCAGAAATCAAGATGAAGATAGTATGAGGGTTTTAGTAGTACAGATGTGGTAGCCTAGGAAAGAATTGAGATTTTTAAAGGATTAAAGATCATTTTGAGGATTTATAAACAAACAGGTTTAGGGATTTTAAGGAAGAAAGAAATCTGAAATGTCAAAATAACAGATGAAATGACAGATAAAGGGATTTAGAGTTCATGAACATGGAAATGGAACATCTGTGGATAATAGAAAGACCAAAGTTATTATGTCTGTGTGTGGCAGAGATAAGGGGAAGAATATCTCATGGAAAGTTAAGGAACTGATTGAGAAAGTTTCAGTCTATATGGTGAAGTCCTCTAATATGAGAACAATAGTTAGGATGAAGTAAAACGTTATGAACTAGGTACTTAGTTCTGTGTAAAGGGAATATATGTTATGAACATTGGAAAATAATACAAGACTTTTGATTCAGTAATTAATGTGAATTGAATGATCCTCAAAGGAAGAGAAGTTATGGTGGTAAGAAGAGTTTGGATATGGCAGTGAAGAATAAGGAGTATTTTCACTTCCATATCATGACCAATGAATCAGGGCACATGAACTAAAGTAAAACTAGTGCTGAAAAAAGTGACTAAAGATACAGTTTCATAAAGTGAGAAACGTATTTCAGTGAATGCAAGAAAATGGAAAGAATAAGAAAGGAAGCTTTATGATGAAAGGAATTTGCAACTTCATTAGCAAGTAGTCTTGAAAACACAGTGAAAGTGATAGGTATATCTGGAGTTATAAATTGGAAGGGTCAGGTTGAGAGACTGAGAATAAATGAAAATGCATTAGAATTCCACAATTTATATCATGACATAGGTGGTCAAAATAACTAGTTTAGGGAAAGTAACAAAGTGGTAGGAGTATGTTTATAATATTGATTATTACCCCAGGGATGCCAGGAAATCAGTGTGAAGGTTGAGCAGGTTAGAGAGTGAACACTATGCCTAGACTTTGTCATGATATGGAAGTTCCAGGTAAGGATTCACAAGTGGCAAATATGGAATTAGAATGTGTCAGGAAGATTAATTAAATGGCATAGTTGATCAAGGATTTTCTCTTAAAAGTAAAACCATCAATGTACACTTTGAATTAATGTGTGTCTAAGACTGGATTTGAACTCATAATGATGAGCCTTCCTTAGTTCAGACCCAGAACTCTATCCCCTTTACCACTTAGTTGACATTCCTTTAAGTAATGCAGACCTATTAAACATTTTTTTTAAATTGAAGAAAACATAGATGAGAGAAATCAACCTAATATTGTTATGCAGAATGTTTTGGGACAGAGAAAAACTAAAGACTAGAATCCTGATTAGGAGCCTGTTGGTATAATTCAGTTGTACTTCAATAAAACCCTGAATTTAGGGAGTGAGCTTGGGAATTGAATTGAAAAGACAATGTAAGGTAAGGATGGATAGAATTTGCTAATTGATGTCAGGATATTTTGGCAGGGCACTAAAAAAGAGAGAAGTTTTGGAAGGAAGAGTTAGGCCTGAGTAGCTGGGAGCCTCATAATATGATTAATTGAAGTAGATAGTAAAATAAAACTAACTAGTTTTTTGGGGGGAGGGGAGGAGTCACTGAGTCTTGGTCCACAAGGGAATTCAATTAAAATGATGGTAGAAATTGAGTGACACTTTTCTAGTTCTTTTGAGAGTTAGTAGACATGGCAGTTTCAGAGAATGGCAGATGATGTTATTGGCATAAGTCAACCAACTGTGTCACGTAATTTCTAGAGGTAATGATGCATTAGATAATTCAAACTGATGCATATTTTTATCAAAAAATTAGGACTACATCACAGCCACTGAATATGAAACTGGTTTGCATCCTGATGAGATCAAAGAAAAAAAAATCATAGGATGCACTGTGTTCCCTGTGAAAACTTAAGCAGAGATCAGATACACATGTCTACTATTCATTATCAATAAACATAGACCCATATGCTTTTTCACAACTGTACTTGGGCTTCATTTCTTATTCTTTAAGAGTGAGGTCAACCTGACCAGGCAATAGAGAAAACTCTTTAAGCCAAATGTGAGTCATTTACACTTTACAAATAATAGATATCTCTGTTGTATGTGAGGTTATAAAACCAGCAGGTAATAGAAAATGTGTTTTCCTGAAGGAAATGATGCACACCACTGCTCTTGGAGAAACCCTATTTCCCTTACCTCTTTACATCAGTGATACACAATTACACAAAGTCAAGATCATTTTGCAAATGTCCATGTTTATTTTTTCCTAACAGAAGTGAGAGTTAATGTCATTGCTTATTGATTGCCAGTCTCAGAGGCTGAAGGCTTTTATTTAGCTATGAAGGAGGCCCAGACTAGTCCATTTAACATTTTAACATTTCAGTGGAATTGGCCTATATATATATATATATATATATATATATATATATATATATATATATATATATAGTGATTACTATGGGGAGACAAGAATCTTACTTCTATATGGGTCAATGTGATTGTGATCTAACCAAGTTTAGGGGGAAAAATCACAACAGTAATAATACCAAATATTCAGGGAATAGCAAAACCAGTCTAAAATAAAACCCATTTTGGAAGATGTTTACTACAAACGTAAAAGGGGAAGAACAGAATTCAAATCCTATCTCTGCCACTTAATTATCTCTAACTTCTCTTGGTTTCAGTTCCTCATCTGTAAAATGAAAGAGTTGAGCTACATGGCCTCTAAGGGTCCCTCTAGTTCTAAACCTATGATTCTATGGTGATTCTCTTTTATTTTTAAAGCTTTTTTATTCATTTTTTTCTGAGGCAATTGGGGTTAAGTAACTTGCCCAGGGTCACACAGCTAGGAAGTGTTAAGTATCTGAGACAAGATTTGAACTCAGGTCATCCTGACTTCAGGGCTGGTGCTCTATTCACTGCACCATCTAGCTGCCCCTCCAGAATGATTTAAGCCTGTATTTTCACTGAGCAAAATGAACAAATTTATAAAATTCAGTAGAGCATGCTTGTAAGAAGAGGAGACTATTGCAACTGGGCTTTCATAAAATAGCAAGGCCTTTGGTTGCTTTATCAACTTCCACAAATGTTCATGTAATTTGAGGTCAAAGGTAATTTGATTTTACCTTTTCTTGGGTCAAAGGTTGTTAATGACAACTCTGAGTGACCTGAAATGAAGCTTAAATTTGGGCATGGTTAATTGTGCAAAACTGGTCAGTTTCTGACTACATTACTTAAATATTAATAATTTTGCAATAATCTATGCTTATGTGTAACCATAAGGTAATAATTTATAATTGTTATTATACTTGTCACAATGTACACACCCTCTTCCCTTATAATTTTGCTATTGGGATAACAATTAATACCTGCCTTAAAATGACTGGCATATAATAGGTAGTTCCTTTATTGAACTGAATTGAATTTATTTTTAGAAGAACCAGATAACTAAAAAAAGTCCTAATATTCATTATTTCATTTGTTCCTCCTGATAACCCAAAGAAGTGTTTAATATGATTGTTATTATTATACTGATTTGAAAATTAGAAATTAATTCTATAAAAAGATTAAATTATTCCCCCAAAGTGACACAGAGAAACCATCAAATCAAAGATTTTCTTTCTTTCTTTTCTTTTTTTTTTTTTTTTCAAATCAAAGTTTCTTTACCTATCTTTGTGTCATAAATCCCTTTGGTATACTGCTACAATCTATGGACCTGTTTTTTCAATGATATCTTTGAAATGACATCACTTACAAAGAAAAAACACTTTTATTTAAAAAGTTATCAAAATACTTTTTTTTTTAAGTATAACAAAAATTTACATTTATATTTTTTAAGGTTTGCCAAGTTCTTTCCCCACAACAACCCTGTGAGGTAGGTGACATAGGTATTATTACCCTCATGTTACAGATGATGAAATAGAGGCTCGTAAAGGTTACGTGGCTTTCCCAGAATCACACAGACAGTGAGTGTCCAAGGAGGACTCAAAGCCAGGTCTCCTAACCCCAATATAATTCTCATATAAATTGCATTCTGCTCATTATCCTGCCATTTTTCATTCCTTACCTCATCACATGTAACCTTGGGAAATTTTGCCATGGGAAACTAAAGAAATACACCTAAGAATTTATAATAATAGTAGCTCACATTTATACGGTGCTTCACAGTTTACAAAACACTCTTCCTCACAACCACTCTGTGAGGTAGATAGTACAACCGTTATAACCCCCATTTTACAGATGAGGAAACTGAGGTTCAGAGGGGTTGTGGTTTTGGAGCTAGGAGGAATCTTAGGAGGTCATCAAGTCCAACCCCCTCATTCTATTGATGAAGAAATTGGGGCTAGTGTGTGAAGTGGAATACGACTAGTAAGGAGAGCAGAAACTCAAATCTTCTGGTTGGCTTTCCAATCACTGAATTTTTGCTGTCTCTTAGAGTGTTTATCACCTGCTTATCTTAGCTTTTTCTTCTCCACATTGTCAAGAAAAACTTCTCAAAGTTTCTGTTTAATCAGTCCATGTTGGTGAGATAGGTTGGTGATGGAAAGGCAACCACCCAGCTCATGACTGTCTAAATGCATCATGTTATCACATTCCTATAAACTAGCACCTTTGGCATGGCAGCCCAAATTAAAGGAAATCAATAATTTAATTCTATATAAGTAGGCAGGAAATTCAGAAAAAAGGTGGGAGCCCTTGGGAATGCTGCCAGGAGGGCAGTACCTTCTTAAAACATACAAGGCATGATTATAAAATAATAAGGAAATGAAACAAATGTGCTCAGATCCAAGTGAACACTTCCTTCCTCAATTACCCTTGGGGCCACTCACTTTATTCAATGATGTGAGCTAGCACTGCTCAGAACAGTTTGGAATCCAAGCTTCTCTTTGGGAGTACTCTTCCAACACAATTAATCACACAACTTTATAGTCATCTCTCTCCCTCTCTCTCTCTTTTTCCCTCCCTTCCTTTTTCTCCCCCTTCCTCTCTCTCCCTGTCTTTCTCCCTCCCTTCCTTCCTCCCTCTTTTTTCTTTCTTTCTTTCTCTCCTTCTCTCTCTGTCTCTCCCTTTGAATATTATAGTCATATCTTCTTTTGACTTTTTTGTCCTCTTTCTCTCCCTTTCTCTTTCTCTCCCAAAACTCTCTCTCAACATTATAGTCATATCTTCTTATGACTTTATAGTCTTCTCTCTCTCAACTCTTTCTCTTTACCAAAACCCACTCTCTCTCTTTCTCTCTACCAAGACTTTTTCTTTCTATTTATCTCAATGTTATAATGGTATAAACTCATTACTTTATAGTCATCTTTTTCTCTTTTCATTCCTCCCTCAACTGTCTCTCTCAAAAAAAAAAAACCTACCCATTATTCAAAATTTGCCTCATACAACCGTCCATCTTAATATGCTCACAAAATCCTGGCTCTCTCTGGAAGAGATTATATTGTGTTAGTTGCTCTTTCATATCCCTGACCCACATGATCAGAAAAGCTCAGATTTCAGTTCCTAGACATATACCAAAAAGGATATGAGGTCATCTAATACAACTTTTATTTTAAGTTGGGGAAATTGAGGCCTAAGAAGGACAAGTGATCACACTCCAACTGCGGTATTAAATGTCAGAAGCCAGATTTGAACCCAGGTGCTCTGATTCCAGAGCTAGCACACATTCTATCTCATTGCACTGTCTACCTGGCCTACTTTGTCTCCATTTCCTCATTACTCTGTAAATTCTCAAGTTTGTTCTGTCATTTACATCTCTTGACGGAGATCCTTGTTATATACTTTGTTTTTGTACTATTCTTTCCCAAACACTAGATTGATTTTCAGATGATTTCTGACAATTATAAAAAATTAAATTCACTTCCATTGGATGAAAATGGAAGAGATTTTTTTTAAAAGACCATGCCACAACTCTGTAGCTGATATCTTTAAGAAGAGTTTCAAATGTTTTCAGAGCAATGGTAGGATCACTGAACCAAGTATTTAATCCCTCCAAGAAGATCCCTTTTTATTGAACAACTTTCATTTGCATGTACAAATTCTTGAATGTTTGAAAAAAAAATAATCCAAATGATAATAATAAATGGTCACATTATAAATACCTTGTATTTGATTAAAAAACAACAACCAAAAAACAAACCCACAGAGTTCTTGTATGAATCCTAATTAAAAACATCATGTTCAGAATGATCACACTTATAGCTACAATGTTCAAAAACTAAAATCACTTCTTTCCTTGTCCTTAGTAGAGGTGATTATAGATAAAGGAGTCAGAAAGGGAGCAAGTTGTGTGTGTTACCTGAATGTAATCTCAGAAAAATTACTACTTTCCATTTGATTCAGACATTTAACTGGCTTCATTCCAACTTTGACAAGTCATAGATTCACAGATTTATCTTACACACTCTTTCTTCCAAACAGCTTAGTTAAATGTGAATTTACATGTATGTTCATTCCCCATCCTCTATGGTGAATTGGGGAAGGGCCTGTTAAATGATGACACAGGCCATTCCTTGGTAAAAGTTTGCAGTTTTCTTTCCCAATACATCTTCTTTTTGTTGAGAACTTCCATTTTTATCCTGTGTTCCTCTTCTGCCATTTCACATTCTCTTTCAATTTGCTGAATTTTGGCCACATGCACTTCATTCATCTGGATCAATTGCAGTTGCAAAATGGACATTTGCTGATGGTGTTCTTCTTCATGCATCTTTTTTAAAGCACTTTCCTGAGAGGCTCTGCTCCTGTAGTTTTTATTGGTGGTTATTCTGACTGCTGAACACGAAGGTTCAGGTTGAGAGGTCCCTTCACAAAATGGAAAGTGAATTAATTCCTTCTCCTCCTCACATAGTTCTCGATTTGAAACAGGAAAAGGTTCTTGGTTTGCTGTGTCAGGGTGGTATTCTGACTCCTCTGGAGGACTCTGTAAAAAGTAAATTTGCTCAGATAGCATGCTGGCAATCTTCTCTTTTCCTATTACCTGTGTGCTTAGAAGTGGACTAACGCTCCGTTTTACCTTCTCTCTCCTTTCATGTGCCATTATCTTTTTTTGTCCGTGCCTTGATGTTTTCCCAGCACTTCTTCAGTTGTTTGAAATCCCGCAGTGAGACACTTGGTTGAGAATTGTACTCATGGGCGAGAGCTTGCCAGGTCCGCTGCTTAAGGGCAATTGTCCTTGCATCACTTTTCTTACATTCAAGCACATATTTATACTTTTCCACTAATGCAAGCAAAATACTCTTTTCCAATTCAGAAAAGTATTTGGCAGGTTTTATAATTTTGTTGTTTTGCACTTTCTATGCTTTTCCTCTGGGCAGTAAGAATCCTGATACTGCAGTGCATCCGGACCGCGGCGCCGCGGAAGCTGGGGGCGGGATGGGGTGGGATGGGATGGGATGGGGTGGGATGGGGTGGTGCGGGGAGGGCTGGAGAGGACCAAAATACTTTTAGAAAAAATAACTTTATAGATCCCAGATTGGAGAACCTCTGACTATATGATCAGAAGTTGTACTTGAAGCTAGTTCTGCTTAATATAAATGCAGAGCATTTTTTACTATCTCATGTTGCCTTTAAGTTATAGATTCATAGGTCATAAAGTTCAAAGGTATATCACAGATCATCTAATGTATCAGCCACATGAAACATGAATTCTTTCAACAGTATTCCAGAGGAGTGATTATCCACCTTCTAATTGATTATCTCCAGGATAAGGTACCTTTCCAATGAAATGGCTGTTTCTTGAGGAAGTGATTATCTTCTCAACATTTTACCAAGTTGTCTCCTCTACTCTGTAGTACATATGTGTGCACAACTGCTCCCCTCTATTCTATTGTAAGCTTCTTAGGATCAAGAACTATATTCATTTCTATCATTATTTCCTTAAAATCATTTATAAATGCTTTGTACATAGTGTGTATTTAATATATGTTGTTGAATTGAATTTTAGTGCATGAATTTCTTTCAGAAGGATTTGTCACCCACCACATTCTCACATCCATATTATAATGTAAGCCATATTATAAGTGTTCTATTACATTAATATTTCAGTAATACTTAGTCCTTAGAAACTTTTATAATCATTTTATGAGTTATTCTTCCTGACAAATTGCATGTATGAATAATGATGGTGAGGTCTGATTATGCAAATCCCAGGGGGTGGAGAATAAAAGGCTCTTGCTAATAGTGATTCTGCTATTAGGGTTGGCATAGCACCACCTATCAAAGGACAGGTAGAGAAATCAGTTAACTTCTAACTATGGGTTAGATACCATAGGATACTCAGAGCATCCAGCCAAAATAGCCTTAAAATCTTTTCCCTTCCTGTTGGTTTTTGGAGCATATTATATGGGGTAAATTGATAAGATTAATGGCCTGGACCATGTTTCAAGAAAAGAAGAAGATAATGTTTGCTGAATACCACCATTAGATAGGAGAATGATCTTTCTTTAAAGTTTTACTTTTGTTAAGACAAAATAAACTTTACATGCAAATGATATCATGGGAAAAAATACAGTTTCACCATATGAAATAATTATGGAAACATGTTCACTATAAGAGATTAAGTGAAACTTATAGAAAATGAGAAGATATTAAATAGCACAGAAATTTGCAAAGAAACATTCAGTTGCTGATAGACTGAAATGAATTGTGATGAGATTTGGTTGGAGTTTTTAACACTAAAAACCTTTTAATAAAATTCAAAAAACTATATATTCCAGGTTTTACCAATTTGGGGGCCATGTTAAAATGGAGAACCAAAATAAATACTTGATCCTTTTTCTTCCTTTGTCAGTGTATATTTTTAGCTCTCTTTATCCTTATTCATTCAAAAGAATTATTGGATAAGACATCCCCTTATTTATATCTAAATTCTCATTGATTATAGGAGTATATGCCTTTTTAAAAAGACAGACTATCCAATTAATCTTTATAGGATTTAAAATAAGTATCAAACCTGAGTTACTTTTTAAATGAGCTAAATGATATTCCAAAGCCTTTATGGTAAGCTGTCACATTATGTTTTGTTATATAGGTATTCAAATCCAAAAATTTACATAATTACAGAGAAATTACAATTATCTTATAGAAAAAAATAAAACAAAATACAATGTCAAAGTCACAGCAAGGGTCTTCATAAACTTGACAAAATAGTTCATGGATGCAGTTCTTATCTTGCCATTGTTGAAAACCCCAAGTGATTGATACTTTCATTTCTTGTTGTATGTACTTAAATCCAAAACCATAACATCATAATGATTTTGCAATAGAAAATGCTATTAATGTGCAGCTAAAATAAAAGAGATGGATTACTAATCATAGATTGTGGTAAATAAATCTGAATTAAGTATTCCCAAGCAAGAAACTATGCAACCCTTATCTATGAAATTTGAACATAAACAATGAGTTAGAAGTTGGGGAGACTGAGTCAGAATTTTAGCTACATTGTTGATTTTATGTGAATAATTCAATTTTTTCATCAGCAAATTAAGAATATAAATACTTTGACCTTATCTCATAGGGAAGCTTTAAGAGAAAATGAGATAATGCATTGAAAACACTAACAGTATAACACTATATAAATAAGTTGTCATAATTAATTAGAGTTTTTAGGAAAAGAAATTAGATAATACACATAAAATACTGAGAACATCCTCAGGGAATTGACTCATAGAGATGTAATGACTTGACTTATCTCTTCTTCTAAATCACTTAAAAGTTTGTAAATTTACTTTGTTATATATTTGGGTAATACTCATCTGTGTACATGTTGTTTCATCCAAGAAAACAAATTTCTTGAAGAGAAAGATTTTTCTGTACTTTTTATATACCTGGCATTTAGCTTAGTGTATAGCATGCAACATATATATTTTTAAAAACTTGATGATCATTCTGATTCCTTTGAAAATAATCAGTTGGTACTGGATTTTTATCTAAAAAAATCATAAATGAGGGAAAAGGATCCATGTGCAAAAATGTTTATACCAGCTCTTTTTTGTTGTGGAAAAGAATTGGAAAATAAGAGGATGCTCATCAATTGGGAAATGGTTAAATAAATTATAGTACATGAAAGTAATAAAATACTATTCTATAAAAAATGATGAACAGGTTGGTTTAGGAAAAGCCTGGAAAGATTTATGTAAACTAAAGCTTTGTGAAGCAAGTAGAACCAGGAAAACATTGTACATATAAACAAGAAAACTGTATGATAATCAACTATGATAGATTTGGTTCTCATCAGCAAATCAGTGATATAAGACAATTCCAATAAACTTTGGATGGAAATTATCATCTTCATCCAGAGAGAGAACTATGGAGACTGAATGTGAATTAAAACATACTATATTCACCTTTTTTTTCTCCCCCCCCCCATTGTTCTTATTGTTCTCTTACAGACATGACTCACATTAAAAAAAAAAAATGAAAGTACATGTAAACTTAAAATCTAAAACAAACAAAAAACCCCCAAAATAATTGTCATTTAAGTTATTAAATTCAATTTGGAAACATGTCTGTACTTTTTTACTTGTAGAATAAAAGGCTAAACTTTCATAGTGGGCATTTAATTTTTTTTTCATATATTTTTGCTGTTGAACTTATTTCATATTATTTCCTAGAAGGAGTTAACTGACTTCATAGGGAGCAGAGCTCTGGGCTGGAGTAATGAAGATTTGAGTTTAAATCCTACCTAATTAGCTGTGTGAATAAAGTCACTTCATCTCTGTCTACCTTACTTTTTTCAAGTATGAAATAAGGATCATAATTGCACCGATCTCTGAGGATTGTCATGAGGATCACATGCTAGAAAAATTGTAAATTATTCAGCAGTGTTTGGCATATTGTAGGTGCTCATTTTTTTTTTTTTGCCCTTCATGGTTTGCTTTTATTTCTTTGTTGTTAATTTTTTTTTAACAAAATATGTTACATCATGTTTCCTGTAATAGATGTACTTCTTAACTGTGAGCCTTTGTACAGACTTTCCTATCTGTCTACATACCTAGAATATACTTCTTTCTCATTCCTAAATCTTGGAATGTTTTGCTCTTTTCAAGGTTCATCTTCATGGCCAATTCTTTTAAGAAACTTCTCCCAGCATTCCTTCTCTTCTACCCATATTTATGTAAATAACTTGTATTTTCTTTGAGTAAATATTGTTTCCTCTCAGTTGACTGTAAGGCCATTGAAAACCAGGACTTTTAATTTTGTTTTTTGTACTTCCAGAATTTACTAATTTACCCAGCACATAAGTATTACTTAACAATATTTGTTTGATTGAATTGAAATAAATTGAGTTGAACTGAATTGAACAGAACTTAAGTCTATGGGGTGGTTTTTAGTACATGATTTCAATTATATTTGAGTCCTTATGGTCCCATATAGAGTTTTCTTGATAAAGATATTGAAGTTTATAATTTCTTTCTTCAACTTATTTTGTAGATGAAGAAACTGACATAAACAGTTAGGTGAATTACCCAGGATGCCTAGTAAATGTGGGAGGCCAGATTTGAATTCAAAAAGAAGAATCTTTCTGATTCCAGTGCCATATGTCCTCTAAGAAGAAATGAAAAAACAAAATTCCACAATTTACTTTTGGAAATGAATGCATAGTTAGGCTCCTGTGGTGGTAATAATTACAAATGTAATGACAGTTAATGCTAATTTTATAGTTAATTTAACCACTAAGCAGCCCAAACATTGTGTTCATGATCATACAATTTACCTTTCAAAATCTCTGAAATCCTTTCAGTTGAATTAGTTTCTTTCCCCAAGCATTTGGAATCTATTTTATATTTCAAAATAAAGCTTGTGCTGGTTGAATTTATATACAACCCATATACCCCAGTTTAGTTGTTCTTTGAGTATCTTATAGATATTTTAAGCTATCTTCATTTAGTTCCCTATAATTGGCTTTAACTGAAATTGTAATAATAAGCTTTTGCAATTCTAAATACCTTTAAAAGCAAAAAAAAAAAAAGAACATAATATTTGCAGGACAGTGCTATTCAATTATACTATCTAATAGTAGCACCTAGTAGGTCATAGTAAAACTAGCAGAGAGAATTTATTGATCTAATAAAAAACAACAACAACAACAACAACAAAAACATATGAGCTTTTAGATCAGGAAACATCAAACAGGGATTTGAAGATTCACTCTGAGTTTCAGTACAGTACTCCTTATAAAATTGTGCACAGCTGGTGACAAAGTGGACCATTCTGATTTATTGCCTGTAAGGAAAGAGAGCAGGCAATATAGATCTGAAGCTTGTTTAGCTCTAAATATCAGGGAAGTACTAACATTTTCAATTACCATTGCCAATCACCAGTGGTAACTTTATTTTGATTGCATCAAAGGCTGCCTTTCTTGTCTTGATGTTCTTTGTGGCTGCTTAAGTAGATTTATTCTAGATAGTAATCCCTATTTTCATCACTGTCAGATGCACGCTACACTTGGTTGGTTAAATTTAGATGACAGAAGAATGCTTCGTTGATTACAGTTTTCACAAAGAAGTGTCTGTGGCTCTGTGTCCTCCTACTCGACTACTGATTGATGATATTTCAACTCCTTCATCGTCTTCACCTTCATTTTCTGCACAATATTTTTCAAAACTCAATTTGAAAGAAATCTTGCTCCAAACATGTTTGCTCTACTCTGTTTACATGGAAGAATTCAGAGTTGAATGTGATCAGCTCTACAAGGCAATAGTCATAGATTAACCAACCTGCTAAACAATTTTACAATTCCAGGGTTCTTCTTAAAAGTTTTTGTCCTTTTTTTTTCAAGGAAATTAAGACTAAAATCCTTTCTTTTTCCTTTTCTGTTAATTATGATGATTTTTTTAACTAGGCAAATAACATTTTAGATTTCCTCTAATATTTAAAAAATAGTATTTATATATGTATACTTGTTCATGTACATACACACATATGCTTATGTATACACATATTTAAACATATTATAACACACATATTAATATTTAATTCCTGTAATAGGATGGCAAAAATAATCTTATTTCTGTATTTCTATTTATATCATCACTTATTACACAAACTGGTGTAACCTTGAATTTAGAAGTCATTCTGGTGAGTGGTAAATTTTAATACTTAAAAATATTCCCATTAGCTAGAGATTTGTAAACTCTTAGAGGACAGCACCTGTCCTCTAAGCTGTGTGTTGTGGTGTTAATTCAGATTCAGGACTTTTTTGAGTATCAGGTTAGAGGGATTAGTATGAAGGTTGATACAAGGCTTTTTAGCATTGTAGGAGGTTAAGGTTTTGGACATGATCAGAGCCGTGGGTGGTGGAGATTTTAACTAGCAGTGCTAAACCAATGGCTGCTTCACAAACTGAGAAGACTAAGAGAATCAAGGGGGTCATAGATATTGAGAATATGTGGAAGTGGGTAATTAAGAGGGTTTTGAGGATAAAAAGGGATAACATTATACTCTCTAGGCATAAGAGGGTTGATAGGTGGGATCTATATATTAGGACTCCTATTAGGGCTAACAGGAAAGCCACTTGATTAGGTTTAGGTTGATGGGAAGCATAAGGTATTCATGGGGTAGAACCATGATTTATTGAGTCGAAATCAATTATCTTACTTAGATTAAAAACCTATTCGGTTCATTCAAGGCCTTTTTGGAACCACTCATATGCTAAACCGCTTGTAAGTAAGATAATTAGGGAGAATGACAAGATGAGCATAGTTCCTGTTGTTGGGAGTTGAATGGCTCTTTTGCTGTTTTTTGTATCCCTAGTAGTTGGCACAGTTCCTGGCACATAATACATGCTTATGAATCTTTAGGTGGGACAATAAATAGAGCACTGTGCTCAGAATCAGGAAGATTCATTTTCATGAGTTCAAATCCAGCCTCAGACACTTAGTTGTAGGTTGCCTCAGTTTTCTCTTCTTAAAATGAAAATGTTAAGTATGTTTGCCAAATTACGTCACATAATGAGTCACTGAGAGTGCAATACAACTGAAATGGCTGAATAACAACAGCAAATGTTTGTTAATAAGGTGAAATTAAAAACAAATTCCACTTCACTAGTATTAATTTCTTCCCACTATACATCCTCACTGTTTTCATCTATATAATTGACCATTGCATATGGAAGGACTTGAAAAGCACCTTGCAGCAGACTTCAAATCTTGCTTGTAACATTTACTGTTTGTGCTATCTTGTAAAATTATTACACCTTTCTGACCCCCCAGTTTTCCTTAGAGATAGAATGTGGCAAATAACAAAAGGATTAAAGTGGAAATCTTCATTTGTCATTCCATAAAGCAAATTCAGTTGATTTTCTTAGTCAAATATTTTGTAATGAGACATACACAATATGCATGTAGAAAAGAAACTGTATTTTGGAAGATTTGGAGAATCTATTATCCAAATAATGTACATCAAACTTTGAAAATCTAAATATCAGTATTTATTTTTCTTTTAATTAAAGCATTTTCATCTTATGACCCCTTTATACTCTTAAAATTATTGAAGACTCTATAGAGAATTTTTTGGATGGGTCATAGCTGTTAATATTTACTGTATTAAAAACTAAAACAGTATAATTATAAAAAAAAAGTTTTGACTTTGCAGATCCCCTAACAACATCTCAGTATCTACACTTTGGGAAAAGATACATTAGACAATATGAATGAAAAAATGAAGAAACAGTTCTAGGAAGTGTCATTACTTGTAATCAATCAACAAGCATTTATTAAGAAATTACCATGCATCTTTAGGTTTGCACATTTATAGCAACTTGATTAGTTCAGTATTATTGACAATATTTGTTGTATATTTAATCAGTCAACAATCATTCAATGTGTTTCTATTATGTGTCAGCTAAGTTATTTGGTTTCACATTTGCTTTTATTACAAAAAAATCACTGCCATGAATTACCAACGTAAAATAAGAAATATTATCTGAATTTTCTGGTATATGGAGGTTAGCTTGTCAAGGACACTATTGGCTCAATAGACTAACAAAAGAAATGTCTAGATTATATTAGCCAAAATATATTATCTTTTATTTGTTAGGGAGTGTACAAAATGTTTGCCTTATGAAAAATCTATTTTTTTCTATGTTGGATATTATAAAAAAGCACACATTTTCTATTTCTTATTTGATAACATTAAAATGATTTATTTTCTCTTATTTAATTCTCTAAGCACTTTCCAACAAAAGCCAATTTGTAAGTACATATTGTTTCTGTTTGAACTTTATCTTTAATTTTTTCTCCAGTATTTGAATCTTGGAAAAACTGAATCTATGATCACTCGCTTCTATACATTATGAAAAATGATGGTAATTTCCATAATGATAACTTATTACCTATTTGATAGTTATAGTCCATCAGTGTGTTTTCTGATAAAGTTTTATGCTGATTGTTCCCATGCAACTTTGAAGCCTTCTCCTGTCCCAAATTTTATGAAATGTTTCCAGATAATATTTTTACTTTCTATAAGTTCTCACTTCAGATAGAGGCTTTTTCTTAGATTTCTTAAATAAGCTTTATAAAAGGTCTATTGATCATTATTATACTTTTGTTTTCCCCAATAACTCCTGTAAAGGGCTAGAACTGAGCATATGCACTTAACATAAGATAACCTAGCACTTAAGGCTAATTACCAATTGGACAATTCTCTATTAACATATGCTTGGAGGATGACCCTATTCAACTCTGTGCTGGCTTGATCTGTGGGTATGGACAAAGAAGGGGAGAACAGATCAGAGGGTGGAGTAGGACAAGCAGGATCATTCTTTGGTGGTGGAGAGGGAGAGAGGGGGTGTGGAAATTCCTATATCTAATCTCCTGACAGTGACCCCAAAAGACCAAAAATAAAGACTTTTGCTTATCCTGACTCTGGCTGATTCTAAGATTTCCAGGTGACTAACTCAGTCACAACAAACTCCTTTCTATTTTATGATTATTCTTCACTCAGCAATTGTTAGATAATGACATTAGTTTCAGTTCCTTTTTTCATGATGCTGTCATTTAATACTTCAGAAGCAAAATAAAACAAAAGAGCTTAATTATCACATGTTCTTAATCAATAATGATTTTGTTTATAATGCACTACTTTTAAAATATATGTATGTATGCATACATATTTAAATATATGCACATACAGTATATATAGGCATGCTTTTTTATTTGACAAAGGAAGCAATTTAGGAAGTACTCCTGTAATCTAAAAAGTTCAAAATTATTTTTAAGTATTGATGGTTTAACTCAGATTTATTCCTAAATGGTTTCACCCATTTTTTTCTCCTCTTCAACTTGATTTATTCTTAATTTGAAGGCCTTTTTTTTTTAAAACTGTGTTCTCTTTCTCACCTAAGCTTTGCCAGTTTTCAAGATTAATTAACATTCAGCAATTGTGCTTTAAATTTGATGATTGCCAATATATTACTTCTATTCACCTACTTTTCCCTGCTTAGACTGAAGGATATATACTCTGAATCATACAATGTAGAACAGAAGAGGATTTCAGAGACCTTGCAATCCAGTTTTTCATTTTACATGTCCTGGGGCACTACCACAAATAGTCAGAAATGGGATATGTAGTTCCTTTTATGATCAGGTCATCAGGTTCTGATGTACTCTTTGGTTCATTTTTTACACCTACATAAGGGAAATTCCAAGTTTTTTTTTTATTTTTTTAATTTAATTTTATTTTTTTACATTCCACTGTGAAATCACTTAGACTTTTGATAGCCAAAAACTCAGTCAAAAGGGAATAATTATGGTCAGACCATCAAAAACATCAGCAGCAAGTACTTCCAGCAAGTAAGACCAAGTAAGACACCAATTTAGTTGTTTATTTTCCTAATCACTCAGGGTTAAGTTTGCTTTCTCTCATCTGTATAGACAATGGATATCAGATGAAAAGCATGATTCTCAGACTTTAGGTACTATTAGGATTCTCACAGATGTGAGATGTAAACTCCTTTAAAGGTATGAACTCCTTTTAAAGGTGTGAACTAAACATATTACCTTGTCTCAAGTTCTGGCCCATAACATCTGTAAGAATCCTAACATCATTCATAATTAGCATTTTATTTAGTGAAGAATTGCACATAACTGAATATTTTAATTTGTTGTTATGAAAAACTTGGAAAACATGTACCCACAATAATTCTTTAATGTGGGCAGCAATTTGTACTAAAATATTCATGATATATTTTAAGCTAAATGTGTATTTTTAATAAGCAAGTTTTGTCCATTTTATTAATTTAGTACCATATATCATATGTTGTATAAGGTACAGAAACACACATATACATAGAAAAAATAAATCATCCTTTTACTTCTAATTCTTTCATCTCTAATAATATAACCAAAATTATAATGAACACTTATCATACTCTTAGTAAATTAATAATCTGTACAAACTATTCATAATATACCTATTTATAAATGTAATATATACAACATTATAAATGTTGGGATAATAATTTATGTGTCTCCATAAGGAGATATACAGAATGGGGATAAATTAAAGATGGGAGAAATATAAATAATTGTCCAAGAACATGGATAAACCGAGGAACTCTGTTTTAATGCAAAGTTGTGGTTCTCCCACATCTAGAAGAGTAGGAATTAACTTCAATTTTCCATGCAGGATTCTCAAAGAGCAATGAAACCTTCCTGCATTATAACAGTACTGTCACATTCAACCTTCATTTGCTGTAACAAATTTTTTTCTATATTGCTGAAGTGGTGCTGACTGATGGAAAAGCTTTGTTTTCTTGGTGTTAATTGTTAGGCCAAAATTAGCACAAACAGTAGAGAACTGATCTATAGTTAGTTGCATCTCAGCTTCAGAGAATGTATTGAGTGCACAATCATCTCCCAAAAAAAAAAATCTTGCACCAACCGTCCCTCCATCTTAGTTTTATTTTATAGCTTTTTCAAATTGAAGGATTTACCTTCAATGCAGTAGCTGACCAAAATACCATAGTTGTCCTCATTGAAGATGTTTGCCAAGATGGTTGAAAATATCATGCTAAAATCATGGAAACAAACATATAAGCTTGTTTCATTCCATTGGTGACTGGGAAAGCACAATATCATCATTCATTATCCAGAATCTGGACAAGTACATAATTATGAAATTGATGTATAATATTGATGAACTTTTCTGGGCAACCAAATTTGACATAATTTTCCATAAGCCTTCATGATCGACAGTATCAAAGACCTTGGTCAGATCTACAAATATTGTGTATAGACCTCTGTTCTGCTCTGAGCATTTCTCTTAGAGTTGTCAAGTAGCAAGAACTACATCCTCAGCCTCTTCTGATTCCTCACTGTCTCTCAGATCGATGACCTATTTACAGGTATAGGATCAGCCTAGTAAGGAGGACTCTTTCAAGAATCTTGCTGGTATTAATTAAGAGAGAGACACTACCCACTTTAGATTCCTTGTGATTGTCACAGGACAATTTATTATTTCTATAGAGATGAATGATGGAGGCACTGTTGAACTGGAGGCTAATGTCTTCTTTCTATATAATAAGGAAAATTTCAGTCATCTCTTGTCTGAGCAATGGATCCCCCTACTTGTACATATCAACTGGAATAGAAGTAGCTCCAGATGATTTGCTAAAGGAAAGTATTTTAATGGCATTCAAAACCTCTTCTTCAGAAGAGACTTCAACTTAAGATAAAATTGTCAGAGGTTTCAGAAGTAATTAATGATAGTCTCTTTGAAACATCCCAATTCTCTAGAATCAGGTCCCTATCACTAATCAATGTGACTCCACCAGTACTGAGCAGTTGATATGCAACATAAGTTTTTGGTCCATAAATAACTTTCAGGGCTCATAAAAGTGCTTTGAATTATTATCAGGATACAATTTAATTTAGGCTGACTTCTTACTGAGCCAAGTGTTCTGCATCTTTCTTAGCACTTACATTGACAGTATACTCCAGGGATATACATATTGATAATAAGGTAGACATGCACATTGCCAGAACTAGCTCAAATTTAAGGAAGTTCTGAAGGAAAGTGTGTGAGAGATGAGGTATTAGACTGACTTCCAAATTGAAGATCTAGAAATCTGTTGTGGTGACCTCACTCTTATGTGCCTATGAAAATTGGACAATGTGGCAGCCATGCCAGGAAACTGAATAGCTTCTGTCTGAATTGTCTTTGAAAGATTCTGAAGACTACATGGCAGGATAAAATATGAGAAATTAGTCATTTCTTGAATGAAACTGCTAATCATTCACACTCTACTGTAAAGGATGCAACTTTTGGGCTGGCTACATTATTCCATTGTCAAATGTATACTTGCCAAAAAGATTATTTATGGAGAATTCATGGAGGGCAAGTGCTAACTTGGTGATCAGAAAAAACAATTCAAGGACATGCTCAAAGTTTCTCTTAAGAACTTTAGAATTAATTGCATGATATGGGAGACACTGGCAGAAAACTGTCCAGCATAGGGTGCCCTCATTAGAGAAGAAGCAAAACATAATAGTAACTCAAAAGAAACACAAGATGCACACATACAGTTAAATAATCCATTGCAAATAGGCTATTTCTGCCCAATCTTGGTAGAGCATTCTGAACTCATATTGGTCTATCAGTTAGTCATTATAATTTGACTCTATAAATAGTGACATTTTAATCCCCTTTTAATCCCCTTTAAGAATGAAGAACAATGACCTAGAAGTACTACTTTAGAACCCATTGTCTCACCACAACAGAAATAGGAAAAACCACAAAATTTCCAAAATCCTTGGCAAAACACTTAGCTTTTGGCCTTACCATGTTTCTCTATTAATAGTAGCTAACATTTATGTAACACTTAAAAGTTTGTAAATCACTGTATCTCATTTGATCACAACAACTGTAAGAGGTAGGTCATCATCTAAATTTTGTAACTGAGGAAATTGGAGCTTTGAGAGGTTAAATGACTTGCCTATAGTCAGAGGGCTACTAAGTACCTGAGAGCAATGTTGAATGTGGTTTTTTCTCCCTCCAAGTATAATGTCTTTTTTTAATAATTTTTTTCACAGTATATATGCATGAGTATTTTTTAAAAATAATATTATCCCTTGTATTCATTTTTTCCAGATTATCCCCTCCCTCCCTCTACTCCCTCCCCTTGATGACAGGCAATCCCATACATTTCACATATGTTACAATATAACCTAGATACAATATATGTGTGTAAATACCATTTTCTTGTTGCACATTAAGTATTAGATTCCAAAGGTATAAGTAACCTGGGTAGATAGACAGTAGTTCTAAGAGTTTACATTGTTCTAAGAGTTTACATTCACTTCCCAGCGTTCCTTCTCTGGGTGTAGTTATTTCTGTTCATCATTGATCAACTGGAAGTGAGTTGGTTCTTCTTTATGTTGAAGATATCCACTTCCATCAGAATACATCTTCATACAACATTGAAGTGTACAGCGATCTTCTGGTTCTATTCATTTCACTCAGCATCAGTTGATGTAAGTCTCTCCAAGCCTCTCTGCATTCCTCCTGCTGCTCATTTCTTACAGAGCAATAATATTCCATAACCTTCATATACCATAATTTACCCAACCATTCTCCAATTGATGGACATCCATTCATCTTCCAGTTTCAAGCCACTACAAAAAGAGCTGCCACAAACATTTTGGCACATACAGGTCCCTTTCCCTTCTTTAGTATTTCTTTGATATAAGCCCAATAGCAGCAATGCTGGATCAAATGGTATGCACAGTTTGATAACATTTTGGGACTAGTTCCAAATTTCTCTCCAGAATGGCTGGATTCTTTCACAACTCCACCAACAATGTATTAGTGTCCCAGTTTTCCCATAGCCCCTCCAACATTCATCATTATTTGTTCCTGTCATCTTAGCCAATCTGACAGGTGTGTAGTGGTATCTCAGAGTTGTCTCAATTTGCATTTTTCTGATCAGTAGTGATTTGGAACTACTCTTTCATATGAGTGGATATAATTTCATCATCTGAGAATTGTCTGTTCATATCCTTTGACCATTTATCAATTGGAGAATGGTTTAATTTCTTATAAATTAGGATCAATTCTCTATATATTTTGGAAATGAGACCGTTATCAGAACCTTTAACTTTAAACATATTTTCCCAATTTGTTACTTCCCTTCTAATCTTGTTTGCCTTAGTATTGTTTGTACAGAAACTTTTTAGTTTGATGTAATCAAAATCTTCTATTTTGTGATCAATAATGATCTCTAGTTCTCCTCTGGTCATAAATTCCTTCCTCCTCCACAGGTCTGAGAGGTAGACTATTCTCTGTTCCCTCTAATCTATTTATGATCTCATTCTTTATGTCTAAGTCTTGGACCCATTTTGATCTTATCTTGGTATATAGTGTTACGTGTGGATCCATATCTAATTTCTACCATACTAATTTCCAATTTTCCCAACAGTTTTTTTCCAAATAATGAACTTTTATCCCTAATGTTGGTATCTTTGGGTTTGTCAAAGACTAGATTGCTATAGATGTACCCTTTTTTGTCCTTTGTATCTAATCTGTTCCACTGATCTACCAGTCTATTTCTTAGCCAATACCAAATGGTTTTGGTGACTGCTGCTATATAATATAGCTTTAGATCAGGTACACTTAGACCACCTTCCTCTGACTTTTTTTTCATTAGTTCCCTTGCAATTCTCAACCTTTTATTCTTCCATATGAATTTTGTTGTTATTTTTTCTAGGTCATTAAAATAGTTTCTTGGGAGTCTGATTGGTATAGCACTAAATAAATAGATTGGTTTGGGGAGTATTGTCATCTTTATTATGTTCGCTCGGCCTATCCAAGAGCACTGAATGTCTTTCCAATTATTTAAATCTGACTTTATTTTTTGTGGCAAGTGTTTTGTAATTTTTCTCATATAATTCCTGACTATTCTTTGGTAGATGGATTCCCAAATACTTTATACTCTCAACATTTGTTTGGAATGGAATTTCTCTTTGTATCTCTTGCTGTTGCATTTTGTGGGTGATATATAAAAATGCTGAGGATTTATGTGGATTTATTTTGTATCCTGCAACTTTGCTAAAATTCTGAATTATTTCTAATAGCTTTTTAGCGGAGTCTTTGAGGTTCTCTAAGTATACCATCATGTCATCTGCAAAGAGTGATAGTTTGATTTCCTCATTTCCTACTCTAATTCCTTGAATCTCTTTCTCGGCTCTTATTGCCGAGGCTAGCGTTTCTAGTACTTTATTGAATAGTAGTGGTGATAATGGGCAACCTGTTTCACTCCTGATCTTACTGGGAAAGGGTTGCAGTTTAATTCTATTGCATATTATGCTTACTGACGGTCTTAAATATATGCTCCTGATTATTCTAAGGAATAGTCCATTTATTCCTATACTCTCAAGCGTTTTTAGTAGGAATGCATGTTTGATTTTGTCAAATGTTTTTTCTGCATCTATTGAGATGATCATATGGTTTTTATTAATTTGATTATTAATATGGTCAATTATACTAATAGTTTTCCTAATATTAAACCAGCCCTGCATTCCTGGTATAAATCCTACTTGATTACAGTGTATTTTCCTGGGGATGATTGTCTGAAGTCTTTTTGCTAATATCTTATTTAAGATTTTAGCATCAATATTCATTAAGGAAATTGGTCTATAATTTTCTTTCTCAGTTTTCGATAGACCTGGTTTAGGTTTCAGTACCATGTCTGTGTCATAAAAGGAGTTTGGTAGGACTCCTTCATCCCATATTTTTTCAAATAGTTTATATAGCATTGGAGTTAGTTGTTCTTTAAATGTTTGGCAGAATTCACATGTAAATCCATCTGATCCTGGGGATTTTTTCCTGGGGAGTTGATTAATAGCTTGTCCTATTTCTTTTTCTGAAGTGGGACTATTTGAGCAATTTGTCTCCTCCTCTGTTAATCTAGGAAAGTTATATTTTTGGAGAAAGTCATCCATTTCACTTAAGTTATCAAATTTATTGGCATAAAGT
This sequence comes from Sminthopsis crassicaudata, assembly GCF_048593235.1. Taxonomy (NCBI): domain Eukaryota; kingdom Metazoa; phylum Chordata; class Mammalia; order Dasyuromorphia; family Dasyuridae; genus Sminthopsis; species Sminthopsis crassicaudata. The sequence continues at coordinate 187,283,524 of NC_133620.1, forward strand.
TGGGCAAAGTAACTCATTATTTCTCTAATTTCCTCTTCATTGGTGGAAAGATCCCCCTTTTCATTTGAAAGACTAACAATTTGATTTTCCTCTTTCTTTTTTCTGATCAGATTTACCAAAGGTTTATCTATTTCATTGGCTTTTTCATAAAATCAACTCTTGGTTTAATTTATTAATTCTATAGTTATTTTACTTTCAATATTATTGATTTCTCCTTTTAATTTTTGTATTTCAAGTTTGATTTTTGGTTGGGGGTTTTTAATTTGGTCTTTTTCTAGCTTTTTAAGTTGCAGACCCAATTCGTTAATCTTCTCTTTCTCTATTTTGTTCAAATAAGCCTCTAAAGATATAAAATTCCCCCTTATTACCGCTTTAGCTGCATCCCACAGATTTTGGTATGATGTCTCATCATTATCATTATCTTGGGTGAAATTATTAATTGTTTCTATAATTTGCTGTTTCACAAAGTCATTCTTTAAGATGAGATTATTCAGTTTCCAATTACTTTTTGTTCTATTTACCCCTAACTTCTTACTTATTGCACTGTGATCTGAGAAGAAGGCATTTATTATTTCTGCCTTCCTACATTTAATTTTGAGATCTTTATGTCCTAATATATGGTCAATTTTTGTATAGGATCCATGAACTGCTGAGAAGAAAGTATATTCCTTTCTATCACCATTCAGTTTTCTTCAAAGATCTATCATACCTAGTTTTTCTAATGTTCTATTTACTTTTTTAATTTCTTTCTTATTTGTTTTGTGGTTTGATTTGTCCAAATCCGAGAGTGCAAGGTTGAGATCTCCAACTATTATAGTTTTACTGTCTATTTCTTCTTGCAATTTTCTTAACTTTTCCTTTAGATAGTTAGATGCTATACCACTTGGTGCATATATGTTTAGTATTGATATGGAATCATTGTTTATACTACCTTTTAGCAGGATATAGTTTCCTTCCTTATCTCTTTTAATTAGATCAACTTCTGCTTTTGCTTGTTCTGAGATAAGGATGGCTACCCCTGCTTTTTTGGCTTTACCTGAAGCATAATAGATTCTGCTCCAACCTTTTACCTTTACTCTGTATGCATCTCCCGGCTTTAAGTGTGTTTCCTGTAAACAACATATTGTAGGGTTCTGAGTTTTGATCCAGTCTGCTATCCATCTCCATTTGATGGGAGAGTTCATCCCATTCACATTTACAGTTAAAATTACTAATTCTGTATTTCCTGCCATCATATTATCCCCAGATTATGCTTTTTCCCTTGATCCCCCTGAACCCCTTCCCCGATATTTAATTTATAGACCCCACTTGTGACGCTCAGCCTTCCCTTTTTTTAGTATCCCTCCCCACTCCTTCCGTCCCTTCCTTTATTCCCCTTTTCCTTTTTCCTTTTCCTCTCCCCCCTTTTAATGAGGTGAGAGAGAATTCTCTGAAAAACAAATATGTCAATTATTTACTCTTTGAACCTCTTCTGATGAGAATAAGATTCACACAATGTTTCTCCCCGTCTCTAAATTCCCTCAGATATGGTATATTTTCTATGCCTATTCCTGGGATGTAGTTTCCCTCTTTTTATCACTCCTTCCCCTTTTTCTGATACTACCCCCTTCCCTTTACTACACCCCCTTTTTAATATCAGTAAAATCAAATTATCCATTCGGACTTTCTATATATCCACAACAGAGATACAGTTCTCAAGGGCTCTGTGTACCTTTTTCTGTTTCTCTTCAGTCTTGTGGATGTAGATCAAATTTTTTGTTTAAGTCTGTTTTTTTTCTTAGAAACATATGGAATTCCTCTATTTCATTGAATGACCATCTTCTTCCATGGAAAAAAAGCTAAACTTATCTGGGTAGTTTATTCTTGGTTGCAATCCTTGATCTTTTGCCTTTCGGAATATCAGGTTCCAGGCCCTTTGATCTTTTAATGTGGAGGCAGCCAGATCTTGAGTGACCCTTATTGTGGCCCCTTGATATTTGAATTGATTTTTTCTAGCTGCTTGCAATATTCTTTCCTTTGTGTGGTAATTCTGCAGCTTAGCCACAATATTCCATGGAGTTTTTTTTTTTTTTTTTAGGGTCTTTTTCAGAAGTGTTTGATGAATTCTTTCCATGCCTATTTTCTCTTCTGTTTCTATTATCTCTGGACAGTTCTCTTTGATGGTTTCCTATAAAATAGAATGTAGGCTCTATTTTTGGTCATAGTTTTCAGGAAGTCCAATGATCCTCAGATTCTCTCTCCTAGATCTATTTCCCAGGTCTATAGATTTTCCCAGTAAGTATTTGATGTTATTCTCTAGCTTTTCATTTTTGTTTTGTTTGACTGATTCTTGGGTTCTCAATGAATCATTAATTTCTATTTGTTCCATCCTGATTTTTAAGGAGTTATTTTCTTCATTCACAGTTTTTAGTTCTTTTTGTATATGCCCAATTGAGTTTTTAAATGAATTATTTTGCTCTATTGAATTTTTTTCCATTTCCCTAATTTTTTTTGAGAGTTATTTTCTTTTTCCAATTCAGAAATCCTACTTTCTTGTGATTTTTTAACCTTTTCTAATTCACAAATTTTGTTTCCCTGCATCTCATGTGAATTCTTTATTTTTTCCAACTCAAATTTCAGAATGTTGTTATTCTCTATCATAGCTTCTCTTTCCTTTCCCCATTTTTTCTTCAAATTCTCTTAATTTTTTAGTATTCTCTTCTAGGAGAGAGTTACCCCAGAGACTAAGATTGAATCTTTGGATCAGTTGTTGAAGCTATGAACAAGCAACCAACAAGAAATTTTTTAAGCTCTGCTATTCTCAGTACTCTAATAGATACTGAGCATACAGATACAAAGAAAATGAAGTTATATTGAAAGATAAAATATATGGCAAGGTATAAAACATAAAATTTAAGACCTAGGGGAGCAAATTAAAATGACTTGTCTAAAGGCAGGTTGCTAGCAAACTTCCACATTTGTTATATGAAGAGCTCAGACCATCTAATATATCATATCCTTTCCAGTTGAAAAATTGCAAGCAGAAAAGCTAAGATTTGAAGGCTGTGATACCATAGCCAGCTCTAATTCATTTAGACCACATTATCCCTAAAATTTCTTCTTCAATTTTTTCATATTTACATCTTGCTAATTTTCCTTTTCTATTTTGAGTCAAGAAGAACAAATGTATATATTTCAACTATATATTCTTTATTCAAAATTAATTTATTATTTATCTCTTATGCACTGTGCTGATTATTTAAAAAGATCAAAGATAATCAAGACAATATCTCTGCCTACAAGTATTCTACATCCTAGGAATACCACTAAATGTAGAGTGAAAATAAATTTAAAAATGATGATTTTATGGTATTTGGCTTTAAATAATATTAATACTTACCAAATAATAAAGAAGTCACATGTCTACTTGAATTTCTAAAATTCTAAATTTCAAGGTTCCACCATGCTCTCATATTTGGAAAACTAGGTTATAGGATGTAGTTAAGTTTAATCAACAAGAATTTATTGTTTACTATGTGCCATACACTATTCTAAGCTTGATGATATAAAGAATGGCAAAACAAACTAAAACAAAAAACAAAAGCAATATTCAGAAATAAAAACATACAAGCAAAAAATAATCCTTACTATATAGAATATCACAATACAATATTGAAGACTATTTTTAAACAATGAAATATAACCAGAATAAATTGGAGATAGTTTCAGAGGAAAGGAACTAACATAAAGAAGGACTGGGAAAGGTTTCTTTCAAAAGAAAGGATTTTATCTGAGAATTGAAGGCAACCACGGGTTGTTGATGTGAGGTTATTCTAAGTATTGGAGAAAACTAGAGAAAATGTGTTTGTCAGGAGATGTTTTATGTGGTAGCAAGATGATGTAGTGGCTAAAGTGTGAGCCTCTATTCAGGAATTCAGGGCTCAAATCTGGTTTCAGATTTTTACTAGCTCTGTGGTTCTGAGCAAACTACTTAATCCTATTTGCCTCAGTTTCCTTAACTGTAAAATGAACTGAAGAAGGATATAGCAATAACCTCTAGTATGTTTGGCCAGAAAGCCTCAAATGGGCTTGGACATGAATGAGGAGTGTTTAGTAGGAGGAAATTAGAGTTATTAGAAAGTAGAGTATATGCAGAGGAATAAAGTTTAAGAAGAGTGAAAGATAATAAGGGTTCAAATTATGAAGGCCAAACAGAGAATGTAGGTTTTGGTCCTAGAGGCAACTGGCATGAAATTAATTATGAATCAGTAACTTTTGGGAGATATCCATAATATTTTCTCTTCTCTTTTTAGATCCTTCCATACTGCAAGAATATAGCCAGATATACTATAACAAGAACAACAACATATTCCAGATCTCATTATACCTTTGTTTTATATTATAGTTGCCTTAATTGTTCCACATGTAAAGCTTCTATAGAAATAAATGAGCCTATTTTTGTCTTTTTTTAGTTACATATACAAAATAGGTCAAGGAGTCAAAAATAACACATTGCTAATCACCTTGCTTTTGGAAATTACAAATTAAATTACAAAGACTGTCCACTTACAAAAGTTATACCTCTATAGAGGTCAGAAGAAAAAAACAAACAAACAAGGTCTATAAAATGATATCGAGGAGGCCAATATTTGACATGTGTGAAGGTTTACACAGAATATGGTGCAGATGGTCCCTGCTTCTTTAATGGCCAGTTAATCAATTCAACTTAAAAGATTCTCTTTTTGCGTGTGTGTGTGTGTGTGTGTGTGTGTGTGTGTGTGTGTGTGTGTGTGTGTGTGTTGCAACATCAGCATAGAACAGCTGAGACAGTACTTGTCAGTGGAATGTAGCACTTGATTGGGAGCTATTTCAACAGAGAACTGAAAAATGCCCTCAGTCAAAGACATCAGCAGTTTTATATCATTGGAGGCTTGAGACTTTTCTCCATGCCTATGTTGTGGTCACATATGGTCCTCATACATGTAACTCTTTGGGTAGGCTCCTTGGCCACATATGTTGCATAATTGCAGATGTCCCATGCATTAATGCTATCAAAGCTTATAGAGCAATAATGATAATTTTTAAATTGTGTACTGCTTAAAAAATAGAAGAGTGGGGACTTCCGGCCAAGATGGCGGCGTGGAGGCCTACAGCTGCTTGAGCTCCACATTTTCTCTCAGGACTTACTTCATGACAAGCCTCCGAATTAATGCTTGACCAGAAAAGAAACCCACAAATAATCATCAACAGAAGACATCTTTGAAATTCGCCAGAGAAGGTCTGTGTTTGCTTGGGGGAGAGTCGAATAGACTGGGTGCAGACTGAGGGCAGGCAGCCAGAGTGAGACAGGCAGCTTACACAGCTCAGACATGAGGGGGCAGGGGTGTGATCTCTGCCAATTCTGCAAAAAACTTTTTACCCAGTGTGGATGGTCCGTCCTGGCAGCAAGCTCGGAGCAGTGGAGAGGATACACAGGAGGTGAAGAATAAAACCCCTGAAAGCTACCATCTCTCAGGACCTGGCTACCCCCACCCACACCTGGAGTGACTCAGAGCATTATCAGAGCCTCAGAGTGCAGAATTAGCGCAGCCATCTCTGTCCTGTTAATGACTTGCCACTGTCTCCCTCAGTTTGTAGAGGAAGCTCATAACACCATCCAGCCCATCCCCCCCCCAGAAAGTGACCAATTGTTTTGTTTACCTATTTGTTTTTTTTCGATTCCTGCTCTGATAAAATGAACAAAAATTCAAAAGGGCTCTAACCACTGACAGCTTCTGTATGGATAGAGAGCAGACTTCAAACCCTGTAGAGACTAAAAGCAGATTGTCTTCAGAGGAATCCCCTAAGGGGGATATGATCTGCTACTCAATACAAAAGAATCTCATAGAGGAAATCAAAAAGGCTCTCACAAGAGAGCTAGAAGAAAAATGGAAAAGGAAAGGGAATCTTGGCAAGAGAGCCTTGAGAAGTCATCCAGAGTTGATAAAGAGATCAAATCATTGAGAAATAAAATTAGTGAGCTGGAAAAAGAAAACAGCTTTCTAAAAAATAAAATTGATAAAATGGAAAAAAATGGCATAGAACTAAAAAACTCACTTAAAAACTCAATTGGACAATTACAAAAAGATATAAAAAAAGTGAGTGAAGAAAATACATCATTGAAAATTAGACTTGAACAAGTAGAAATGAATGACTCAAGAAGAAACCAAGAAGTAGTCAAGCAAAATCAGAAAAATGAAACAATTGAAAAGAATGTCAAGTACTTTATTGGGAAGACAACAGACTTGGAAAACAGATCCAGGAGAGACAATTTGAGAATAATCAGACTCCCTGAAAAATGTGAGGAAAAAAAGAGCCTGGACACTATTTCCCAGGAAATTAACAAAGAGAACTGTCCAGACGTTTTGGAAACAGAAGGTAAAATAGACATTGAAAAAATTCATCAATCACCTACTGAAAAGGGACCCTAAAATCAAAACACCAAGAAATATAGTGGTCAAGTTCAAGAACCATCAGATGAAGGAAAAAATATTGGAAGCTGCTAGACAAAAACAATTTAGATATAGAGGGAGCCACACACATTAAAAGAACCAAGGACCTGGAACATAATATTCCTAAAAGGCTAAGCAACCAAGAATAACTTACCCAGCAAAAATGTTTTCCAGGGAATGTCTTCCAGGGAAGAAGATGGACATTTAACGAAATAAATGAATTCCATCTATTCTTTGTTAGGTTCTTACTAAGTGCTAAGTTGGTACTTAACAATTCTCTAGTTCTGGTCTTTACTCGGAGTTTAACACCTTTGAACTCCTGGGGAGGAGCTTGCATGCTTAGGAGGAGCATGTTCATTGGTTGAAGTAATTTTTCCCAGAAGCCCTTGCATTATCCCATGCCCATTTTCTGGGAGGAGAAAAGAGGGTGGCACTGGAGAGATAGTGAGTCTCTTATCTGGGCAAGACTTGAGGCAGCTCTCCAGAGGAAGAAGTCACCAGAGTTGGCGGCAACTATCTGGAGACAAGGGCTCTCTACAGGAAGAAGAATCTGTCCAAGAGATTTGAGTTGACACAGCAGATCTCCTCCCAGAGAGTAATAGGCAGTCTCTGGAGATGAGAGCACATTACAATTCTTGATGAAAAAAACAGACCTACACAAAATTTTTGATCTTCAAATACAGAACTCAAGAGATTTCTAAAAAGGTAAAAAGAAATCTTGAGAACTATATTGCGGCCATAAAGATATGTAAAGAACACATGTATAATTTGTCCTGGAAACTGGAGGTGGAAAGGAAATTATATCACAAAAAAGGGTAAAGTGGTGGTACTATATCTCATGAAGAGGCAAAGGTAACCTATTATATCTGGAAGAAAGAAAGGAGGGAGATGAACATAGTGTGAATCAATAGACATATTCAATTTATGGTGAAACTTCTTCCACTTCATTGAAAAGTGAGAGGGAAGCAGTAAGTTAAGGCGAAGGCAATACAGAAATTGTGAGAAAAAAAGGGGTAAAATAGGAAGAGGAACTTTAAGTTGGGGGAGAGATACTAAAAAGGGAGGGCTGTGGAAAGCAAGTGGTGGTCACAAGTTTAATATTGGGCAGGGGGGTAAGAGGGAAGGAAAGGAGAAAAGCATAAGCAGGGGTTAACAGAATGGCAAGCAATATAGAATATCATTCTAACCATAAATGTGAATGGGGTAAACTCCTCCATAAAGACGAAGCAGTTAGCAGACTGGATTAAAAGCCAGAATCCTACTATATGTTGTTTACAGGAAACACACCTGAAACAGGGTGATACGTTCAAACTAAAAGTAAAAAGGTGGAGCAGAATCTTCTATGCTTCAGGTGAAGCCAAAAAAGCAAGGGTAGCCATCCTCATCTCAGATCAAGCAAAAACAAAAATTGAACTAATTAAAAGAGAGAAGGAAGGGCATTATATCCTGCTAAAGGGTAGCATAGATAATGAAGCAGTATCAATATTGAACATATACACACCAAGTGGTGCAACATCTAAATTCTTAAAAGAGAAATTAAGAGAGCTGCAAAAAGAAATAGACAGCAAAAGTATAATAGTGGGATACCTCAACCTTGCACTCTCAGAATTAAATAAATCAAACCACAAAATAAATAAGAAAGAAGTCAAAGAGGTAAATAGAATACTAGAAATGTTTAATATGAAAGATCTTTGGCGAAAGCTAAATGGAGACAGAAAGGAGTATACATTCTTCTCAGCAGTTCATGAAACCTATAAAAATGATCATATACTAAGACATAAAAACCTCAAAATCAAATGCAGTAAGGCAGACATAGTAAATGCATCATTTTCAGACCACAATGCAATTAAAATTATATTTAATAAAAATCCAGGGGAAAATAGAACAAAAAATAATTGGAAACTAAATAATCTTATACTAAAGAATGATTGGGTACAACAGCAAATCATAGACATAATTAATAACTTCACCCAAGAAAATGACAATAATGAGCATCATACCAAAATGTGTGGGATACAGCCAAAGCAGTAATAAGGGGAAGGTTTATATCTTTAGAGGCCTACTTACATAAAATAGAGAAAGAGAGGGTCAACAAATTGGGCTTACAACTAAAATTGCTAGAAAAGGAACAAATTAAAGCCCCCCAGACAAACATGAAACTTGAAATTCTAAAAATAAAAGGTGAGATTAATAAAATTGAAAGTAAAAAAAAAAAAACTATTAAATTAATTAATAAACCTAAAAGTTGGTTCTATGAAAGAAAAAACAACAAAATAGACAAACCCTTAGTAAATCTGATTTAAAAAAGGAAAGAGAAAAAGCAAATTGTTAGTCTTGAAAATGAAAATGGAGAAATCACCACAAATGAAGAGGAAATTAGAACAATAGTTAGGAGCTACTTTGCTCAACTTTATGCCAATAAATTCTATAACTTAAATGAAATGGAAGAATACCTTCAAAAATATAGCTTGCCCAGATTAACAGAAGAAGAAGCAAGTAGTCTAAATAGTCCCATCTCAGAAAAAGAAATAGACCAAGCTATTAACCAACTCCCAAGAAAATATCCCCAGGACCAGATGGATTTACATGTGAATTCTACCAAACATTTAAAGAACAACTAACTACAATGCTATATAAACTATTTGAAAAAAGAGGGACTGAAGGAGTCCTACCAAATTCCTTCTATGACACAGACATGTTACTAATACCTAAACCAGGTAGATTGAAAACTGAGAAAGAAAACTATTGACCAATCTCCTTAATGAATATTGATGCTAAAATCTTAAATAAAATATTAGCAAAAAGACTTCAGAAAATAATCCCCAGGATAATATACTATGATCAAGTAGGATGTATACCAGGAATGCAGGAGTGGTTTAATATTAGGAAAACTATTAGTATAATTGACCATATTAATAATCAAATTAATAAAAACCATATGATCATCTCAATAGATGCAGAAAAAACATTTGACAAAATCAAACATGCATTCCTACTAAAAACGCTTGAGAGTATAGGTATAAATGGACTATTCCTTATCATAATAAGTAGCATATATTTAAAACCTTCAGTAAACATCATATGTATTTGTGATAAACTGGAACCTATCCCTGTAAGATCAGGAGTAAAACAAGTTTGCCCACTATCACCATTACTATTCAATATAGTACTAGCAACGCCAGCCTCGGCAATAAGAGCTGAGAAAGAGATTCAAGGAATTAGAGTAGGAAATGAGGAAATCAAACTATCACTCTTTGAAGATGACATGATGGTATACTTAGAGAACCCCAAAGACTCTGCTAAAAAGCTATTAGAAATAATTCAGAATTTTAGCAAAGTTGCAGGATACAAAATAAATCCACATAAATCCTCAGCATTTTTATATATCACCAACACAATCCAACAGCAAGAGATACAAAAAGAAATTCCATTCAAAATAACTGTTGATACTATAAAATATTTGGGAATATATCTACCAAAGGAAAGTCAGGAATTATATGAGCAAAATAACGAAACTCTTGCCACAAAAATAAAGTCAGATTTAAATATTTGGGAAGACATTGAGTGTTCTTGGATAGGCAAAGCAAATATAATTAAGATAACAATGCTCCCTAAACTAATCTATTTATTTAGTGCTATGCCAATCAGACTCCCAAGAAACTATTATAATGACCTAGAAAAATTAACAACAGAATTCATATGGGACAACAAAAGGTCGAGAATTTTAAGGGAAGTAATGAAAAAAAAAATAAATGAATGTCTCTAGCTGTACCTAATCTAGAAGTATATTGTAAAGCAACAGTCACCAAAACCATTTAGTATTGGCTAAGAAATAGACTAATTGATCATTGGAATAGGTTAGGTTCACAGGGAAAGATAGTGGATAAAAATAGCAATCTAGTGTTTGACAAACCCAAAGATCCCAACTTTTGGGATAGGAATTCATCATTTGACAAAAACTGCTGGGAAAATTGGAAATTAGTATGGCAGAAACTAAGCTTGGACCCACATTTAACAACACATACTAAGATAAGATCAAAATGGTTCCAAGATTTAGGATAGTTTACCTCTCAGACTTGTAGAGGAGGAATGAATTTGTGTCCAAAGGATAACTAGATGTCATTATTGATCACAAAATACAAAATTTTGATTACACCAAATTAAAAATTTTCTGCACAAACAAAACTAATGCAAACAGGATTAGAAGGGAAGTAACAAATTGGGAAAACATTTTTACAGTTAAAGGTTCTGATAAAGGCCTCATCTCCAAAATATACAGAGAATTGACTTTAATTTATAAGAAATCAAGCCATTCTCCAATTGAAAAATGGTCAAAGGATATGAACAGACAATTTTCAGATGATGAAATTAAAATTATTTCCACTCATATGAAAGAGTGTTCTAAATCAGTATTGATCAAAAAAATGCAAATTAAGACAACTCTGTGATACCACTACACACCTATCAGATTGGCTAAGATGACAGGAACAAATAATGATGAATGTTGGAGGGGATGTGGGAAAACTGGGATACTGATGCATTGTTGGTGGAGTCGTGAAAGAATGCAACCATTCTGGAGAGCAATCTGGAATTATGCCCAAAAAGTTATCAAACTGTGCATACCCTTTGACCCAGCAATGCTACTACTGGCATTATATCCCAAAGAAATACTAAAGAAGGGAAAGGGACCTGTATGTGCCAAAATGCTTGTAGCAGCCCTTTTTGTAGTGGCTAGAAACTGGAAAATGAATGGATGTCCATCAACTGGAGAATGGTTGGGTAAATTATGGTATATGAATGTTATGGGATATTATTGTTCTGTAAGAAATGACCACCAGGAGGAATACAGAGAGGATTGGAGAGACTGACATCAACTGATGCTGAGTGAAACAAGCAGAACTAGGAGATCATTATACACTTCCACAATGATACTGTTTGAGGATGTATTCTGATAGAAGTGGATATCTTTAACTTAGAGAAGAGCTAATTCAATTCCAATTGATCAATGATGGACAGAATCAGGTACACCCAGAAAAGGAACACTGGGAAATGAGTGTAAATTGTGAGCATTTTTTCTTTCTTTGCAGATTATTTTTACCTTCCAAATAAAATTCTTCCTTTGCAACAACAATAATAAAATTTGGTTCTGCATATATATATATATATATATATATATATATATATATATTGTACCTAGGATATACTATAAGATATTTAATATGTATTGGAATGCCTGCCATCTATGGGAGGGGGTGGAGGGAAGGAGGGAAAAAAATCAGAACAGAAGGGAGTACAAGGAATAATGTTGTAAAAAAAAATTACCTATGCATATGTACTGTTAAAAAAATGTTATAATTATAAATTAATAAAAAAAATAGAAGAGTAAGTTACTTAAATAGCCAGATTTGCAAGACCCAGGTGCAATTGATTATAGCATGGTGATATTTGATAATACTAAAAATATAAATAATTTGCAGTAGAACTCCCTAAGTCATCAAGAATTATAAAGAGAAAAGGAAAACACTTTGCGAAACAGCATCTTTTCCCATTTTCCACAATAAATTCTAAGTTAATATATGATGGAAATAAGTTAATCACAAAAAAATTGTACAAAGTTCCCCCCCAAAAAGACTATTGCTAAAGAAAAAAAAACATCAACTTAAAAGGGAACAGAAATTATATCAGATGATAAAATAGACCTTGAAATTACATACTTTTAAAAAAATATTCATAAACCAAAGCAATGCAGCCAATGTCAAGAAAAATATTAAAAGGGAAAATATATTGACTTTTTAATTAAAAGCTTCTGATATTTATGATTTGTAGGAAATTGACTCTGATATCTAATTCAATGGTCATTTCCTTAAGAAAACAGTGATCATGATATTAATAGTACTCAAAATAATTAGAAACTTTAAAAAAGCTATATGAAAAATTATCCTACCTTACTAATAGAGAATTTTGCAATACTCTGTAATGGCTTTTTGATTATATATGTGCATAATCTTTCTCACAATGCATATCATGCATTTATGCTGGCCATTCCATGTGACTTCCTGGTTATGTACTTTCTTAAATTTACAACACAAGTTTCTATCCAACATACTGAGAAACATTTCTAAGTTCTACAGGCATCATAAGCATACCATTGTCCAACCTTTGTAATCATTTGTAATCTTTGTAATCATATTTTTATTTGATAAAATTTTTTACAGGACTTCTTCATTATTCCTTTTTGTTAAAAAATTTACAATGCATACTTGGTACTTGTTCATGTAGACCAAGAACTTTCATATTATCCTTTAATTCATCATCAACTTCAATCCATAAGTTACTCTAGTTCTACATTATTCATTTTAGAAAATCATCCCTGAGTGACTACTGGTATTAAAAACATGAGATTTAAAATGCAACTTTGAGATTTTACCTTATGCCATGAAAGTAGCAAATATGATGAAATATATAAATAATACCATGGATATGAAAAAGACACATAAACTAATGTACTTGGTTAGAGATATGAATTAATGTGGTATCATTCTGGTTACCAATTTGGAATTATTTTACAAAGTCCCTAAAATATTTACATCATTTGATACTGAGACATTACTTTTATGTATATATCACTAACAAGTAGTCAGAAAACAGTAATTAAACACTCATAATGTCCTAAGGCTAAGCATTTAACAGACAAAAAAGAAACAGTTCCTGTCCTCAGGGAACATCCAGAGGGAATATAGGGGAAGATAATAATATTTGCACATATAAATATATTCAAACAAGCATAATAGATTTAAAACATTTATGCACATAGACACATAAAAACAAACTATTAATTTATTATTGAGGGGAAACAACAGCTCAGGGAAATTAGGAAAATGTATGAGAGGTAGCATTTGATTTAAGCTTTGAAGTAAGCCATAACTTATCAGAGTCTGGATATAGTCCATTCCAGACATGTGGTATAACCTGAAAAAAATTACAGGGAAGGATGATCTAGTATGCTATGTGAAGAAAAGCAAGAAACTCAGTTGGCCAAACAAAGAAGTTCCTGAAAAGAAGCAATGTATATTATAGGGAGACAAACTGGAGACAAGATATGAAGGACTTTACATATTGCATTGAGGTTTTTGTATTTTCCCTTAAAAATAATGAGTCATTCATGATGGTATACTTAGAGAACCCCAAAGACTCTGCTAAAAAGCTACTAGAAATAATTCAAAATTTCAGCAAAGTGGCAGGATACAAAATAAATCCACATAAATCCTCGGCATTTTTATATATCACTAACAAAATGCAACAGCAAGAGATACAAAGAGAAATTCCATTCCAAACAAATGTTGAGAGTATAAAGTATTTGGGAATCCATCTACCAAAGAAAAGTCAGGAATTATATGAGAAAAATTACAAAACACTTGCCACAAAAATAAAATCAGATTTAAATAATTGGAAAGACATTCAGTGCTCTTGGATAGGCCGAGCGAACATAATAAAGATGACAATACTCCCCAAACTAATCTATTTATTTAGTGCTATACCAATCAGACTCCCAAGAAACTATTTCAATGACCTAGAAAAAATAACAACAAAATTCATATGGAAGAATAAAAGGTCGAGAATTGCAAGGGAACTAATGAAAAAAAAGTCAGAGGAAAGTGGTCTAAGTGTACCTGATCTAAAGCTATATTATATAGCAGCAGTCACCAAAACCATTTGGTATTGGCTAAGAAATAGACCGGTAGATCAGTGGAACAGATTAGATACAAAGGACAAAAAAGGATACATATATAGCAACCTAATCTTTGACAAACCCAAAGATACCAACATTAGGGATAAAAATTCATTATTCGGAAAAACTGTTGGGAAAACTGGAAATTAGTATGGCAGAAATTAGATATGGATCCACACTTAACACCATATACCAAGATAAGATCAAAATGGGTCCATGATTTAGGCATAAAGAGGGAGATAATAAATAGATTAGAGGAACAGAGGATAATCTACCTCTCAGACTTGTGGAGGAGGAAGGAATTTATGACCAGAGGAGAGCTAGGGATCATTATTGATCACAAAATAGAAGATTTTGATTACATCAAACTAAAAAGTTTCTGTACAAAGAATACTAATGCAAACAAGATTAGAAGGGAAGTAGCAAATTGGGAAAATATTTTTAAAAACAAAGGTTCTGACAAAGGTCTCATTTCCAAAATATATAGAGAACTGACCCTAATTTATAAGAAACCGAACCATTCTCCAATTGATAAATGGTCAAAGGATATGAACAGACAATTCTCAGAGGAAGAAATTGAAACTATATCCACTCACATGAAAGAGTGTTCCAAATCACTACTGATCAGAGAAATGCAAATTAAGACCACTCTGAGATACCACTACACACCTGTCAGATTGGCTAAGATGACAGGAACAAATAATGATGAATGTTGGAGGGGATGTGGGGAAACTGGGACACTAATACATTGCTGGTGGAGTTGCGAAAGAATCCAGCCATTCTGGAGAGCAATCTGGAATTATGCCCAAAAAGTTATCAAACTGTGCATACCCTTTGACCCAGCAGCGCTACTACTGGGATTATATCCCAAAGAAATACTAAGAGCGGAAAGAGACATATATGTGCCAAAATGTTTGTGGCAGCTCTTTTTGTTGTAGCTAGAAACTGGAAGATGAATGGATGTCCATCAGTTGGAGAATGGTTGGGTAAATTGTGGTATATGAAGGTTATGGAATATTATTGCTCTGTAAGAAATGACCAGCAGGAGGAATACAGAGAGGCCTGGAGAGACTTAAACCAACTGATGCTGAGTGAAATGAGCAGAACCAGAAGATCACTGTACACTTCAACAACAATACTGTATGAGGATGTATTCTGATGGAAGTGGAAATCTTCAACATAAAGAAGATCCAACTCACTTCCAGTTGATCAATGATGGACAGATGTAGCTACACCCAGAGAAGAAACACTGGGAAGTGAATGTAAATTGTTAGCACTAATATTTGTCTGCCCAGGTTGCATGTACCTTCGGATTCTAATGTTTATTGTGCAACAAGAAAATTATATTTACACACATGTATTGTACCTAGACTATATTGTAATACATGTAAAATGTATGGGATTGCCTGTCATCGGGGGGAGGGAATAGAGGGAGGGGGGGATAATTTGGAAAAATGAATACAAGGGATAATATTATAATATATATATATATATATATAATAATAAATTAAAAAAATAATGAGTCATTGATATTTATTGAGCAGGTAATGTAAATAGTTAGACCTACATTTTAGAAATATCACCTTATTATCACATTATTAGTTATGTGGAGGAAGGATTTGTATGGAGAGAAATGAGCTAGAGACTATGATCTAGGGAAATATCGATCATTTAGAGAGGAAGAAAGTCTGAACTAGAGTGCTCGACATTTGACAGAAAGACAGAGAAAGAGGAAAGAGAGAGAGAGAAAGAGAGACAGAGACAGAGACAAGACAGAGATGAGACAGAGATAGAGAGACAGAGAGTCAGAGAGATAGAGAAACAGAGAGATGGAGATGATCTGATTGTCATTATTTGATACACACACATATACATTTATACACATGAACATTTACATATATAAATTTTTCTTGTTTCTAAATCCATAGTTCAGAATAATGAAATGAAATAAGTAGGAATTAGAAAAAAATTCCTAACTATTAAATATATTAGATTATAGAAATTCATGGAGGTTTCTTGATCATCATTTATTGAGTTACCTAAAATATTATCCTGAATATTTTAAATATAATACATAGGTCAAATCTCTGTTGGCAAGGTGCTATGTTGTAATAAGGATATTTTCCATCATTTATGTGTTTTTATTGCATATATAAATTTTTGGAATTGTTTTCCATACTTTGCACATCAATACAGTGAAATACTAGAAGTTTTACTTTTGAGCATGCAAAATTGACAAAACATGAAGGCAAACTTGGAAATACACACCTTGAAAATAAATATTTTTTCCCTGGGGACTAAATTAGCAATGTTCTTTTAATTAAAACTGAGCATCATGTTATAGGCAAATACTCCAATCTTTTGCCAAAGAGAAAGTGACTTACTCAAATCTTTGTCTGTGAACCTTTGCAACTGCAAACATTAAACTCAATCAGTGAGAACTTAAGAGCAACTGAATAAGTGTGCAAAGATGACAATGGTGGATTGCACAAATGTAATCTACTCTACCATACATACTTTCAAGTTCACTTTGCTTTCTCTTGGAACCAGGAGACCTTGAAATAAAAGATTGTTATGCTTTCTGCAATGGATCATCAACTATCTCTGCTGCCTGAATAACTATGACAGATTTCATATCCTTGATCTGTAATTGAATTTCCCTGGAAATCTTGTGATAAAATTAACCCAGCCCAATTAAATGAAGTGGAGATAGATAAGTGCATATTGGCACTTGTCTTACACTCCCCATCCACAGATTTAATATTCTTATAAAACTTATGCTAAATTATGCAACATATTATTTAGATTTAAGTCCTATGTTTTAAAAATCCTTATTGAAATAGTCATGATTATGAAGAATTTTTAAACAGTTCCTTAAAGGTAATTTGGTATAGTGAAAGAATTTTATTTCAAACCAGAAGATCACATTTTAATTCTAGCATCTGTCATTTCACCAATATTTTATCCTGGGGCACTTTACATTTCTGAATCCTTTTTGTCATTGGTAAAAGAAGAATGCCTTGTGTCACCTGTCTACTAAGTTTCCATGAAGAAAACATTTGACAAAATTTAGAGCAGTACAAAAATGTAAGTACATATACTTTGGTATGTATTCTAAATAGTTCAAAAAATTAAGGCTCTCAGAGTTAGAAGATCTCAGAGACTATCCAGTCCCCACCATACCTGAACACATACCTCTCTATGACATATTAGAGAAGGAGCCATCTAGCCTTTATGTAAGGACATCAATGAAGAATGTCTGCTTCTTCCTTTGGCACAGTGGGAATATGAAAGAGCTTCTCCTAAAGCATAAAATATAAGAACCACTACATTCTCTAGTGAAAAACTTCTTAAACTGTGGGTTGTGACCTTATAAGGGGGCTTAAAAATGAATGTGGAGTCATCAAATTATGATTTATTAATAGGACATGATTGATTTGTATATTAATTTTATATACCTATATACCCAGAATCACATAAAATTTCTCAGGCAAAAAAAATGGGTCTCAACTGGAAAAAATGCAAGATTTTTCTAGTGGATGGTGGAGTTGGCAGAGGGAACTAGTCAATAGAGCTGTAGGACTCCTTGCAGTGAAAAGGCTTACTAATCATAGACTCCCTAGAGAATTTATAAAGTATTAGGCAGCCTAGAAAATATCTGAATAATGGAAGACCATTTGAAGCACCAGGCATGTCCCATGGGAAGTAATTGAGATATAACAATAGCGTGGAACAGTTGAGAGACAATATCTAGATCAATGGAAAATAATACCTGTTGGAAAGAAGTTTCAGCAGAAAACAGCATATTATGTTAGAAATGTAACTTTGTATTATATAGTAAGGAAAACTTGTTATTTACTGAGTTAGCTCATTCTACTTTTGATTAGCTCTCATGATATTAATAAATTTTCTTGTTACACCATAATCAAGTTTTCTTCTCTACCTCCCCTTACATTGTCATTGCCCATATTTCATTCTTCTGAGTACAAACAGAACAAGTTTAATTGCTCTTCCATATGATGACACTCCATTGAAAATAATTATACTAACTAGCCCCCTATGTTCCCTTCTCTGGGATAAACATGTTCAGTTTCTCCTATTAATCCCTTTGTAATATGCTTTCAAAGTCCTTTGCCATCTAGGTTACTGTTCTCTGGCATCTCTCTAGCTCAACAATATTTTCTAACATTGTGACTTACAGAACTGAATACAATATTCCAAATATGGTTTTACAAAGGCAGAATAAGAACTTCATTCTGAATGCATAACTCATTTTTAAATATAGCCTAAGTTCATAATAGTTGGCATTTTTGGCAATTCTATCATACTTTTTGCCTCATACTGAAATCATAGTCCAGTAAAGCCTTCATATCTTTCTCAGACAAATTTTTATAACCATATTTCTACCATATTGTACTTATGAATTTTATTAGAAGCAAATTATAAGGTCATCCTTGTATCCTTATTAATTTCATCTTACTTGGCTCAGACTAATGTTACATAGCCTGTCAGTGTTTTTTAGGGAAGAGAATTCTGACTTACTATTCAATGTGTTAATTATATCTCTGTATTCATCTACAAAAAGAATGCCCCTTAAGTCTCCATCCAAATCATTGACACAAAAGTTGACAGCTTAAGAACAAGATTAAAACTCTAAAATCCTCCTCTGAGAACATCTATTTATCCAGCTACCTATCCATCCATCCATCCATCCATCCATCCATCCATCCATCTATCTATCAATCTTTCTATCTACTGGAGGAAATGCTATCTCATTGTTCAGATATATTTTGGTAACTTAGAGAATTTAAGTATTTTGTTTTTTAGTCATGTCTAACTTTTTGTGATCTCATAGACCATAACATTGAAATGCTGTCCATAGGGTTTTCTTGGTAAAGATAACTGGAGTAGTTTGCCATTTTCTTCTCCAGTGGATTAAGGCCAACAGAAGTTATGTGACTTGTCCAAGATTACAGTAACTAATGAGTATCTGAGATCATATTTGAGCTCAGGTCTTTCTGACTCCAAGTCCAAGATTCTAACCATTCAGCTGCTTACCTGTTTCCCAATTTAAGTGTTCACTCTATCATAAATGATATCATAAATAAAAAGGGCATAGCTTTAAGTAAGAAAGATAGTTCTTTTCCTCTAGGAGTTTATAGGGAGAAGACCACATATGGAAGGAAGAAGAGATATATGTGTGTGTTGATGGTATGGTTTTGAGAAGGCTGGGAAATGACATGGACTTGGCATGATTCGGCAAAAGTTCACCTATAACAGCTTAGCCACTCAGGAGAAGAATTCAAGATTCTATTGGGAAAGGGATGAAAATAAAGTTCAGAAAATAGGTAACATAGATGACCAGGATATGACATAGAGGCTTGTTTCTAGAACAAATAAGAGTTGGAACTTCTGAGAGAAGATCCAAGATGGCAGAATGAAGCTAGGAAGCTGCTCAAGCTGTCCCAGTTTCCCTAAAAAACCTCATGGAACAAAGCCTCTGAACAGAGTCTGATGCAATGAAACTACTCTCTAGTTCAAGAAAGTTTAGAAAAACTTTATGAAAGGTCATTATCAGTGGAGTGAAAAGAGGTATTCAGATCATCCCAGTCAGAGTCAGAAAAGTCAGTGAGAGGGTCTTAATCACAAAAGATCAGCAACTAATACTCTTGATCCTGGCTTTAGTAGCAGACCGGACCAATGGGGTGGCATCCAGTCCTAGTTCTGAAGGCAAATTCTGGAAAGAGCAAGCAAAGCTAACCCCTGCAAAGAAAAGGGGCCCTGGTGCTCAGAGCCAAGGTTCAGAGTTAGATAGGAAACTTAGGACAGCTCTCCCCTTTGCTCCAAAATCAAGATTGATCATAAAAGTAAAAAACAAACAAACAAAAACCAGAAATACAGAAAGAAAAGGAAAGAAAATGATCAAGAAACAGAAAATAATCTTGATTATAGAAGCTATTATGATGACAGAGAAGAGCAAAACACCAACTCAGACAAGGACAAAATGTCCATAGAGGAAATCTCAGAGACATATAAATTGGTCTTAAACCCAAACAGGCTTCTTGGAAATATTCATAAGAAACTGCAAAAAGCAAATAAAAAGGTAAAAGAAAAAAAATGAGAAAAGAATTGAGAGGTATGTGAGAAATTCAACAGCTTGGAAAAGGAAGGTAATTCCTTAAAAAAAAAAAGCACACACACACACACAATTGACCACATGCAAAAAAAAAAAATCCACTGATAAAAATAATACTATAAAAAGTAGAATTAATCAAATGGAAATAGAAATACAAAAACTAGGTGAAGAAAAATCACAGATTAAAAACCAAAATGGGGAAAATGGAAGCTAATGACTCTATGAGATATGAAGAATAAATCAAACAAACTTGAATGAAAAATTGGAAGAAAATGTAAAATACTTCATTGGAAAACAAAATTTTATAAAATAAATCCAGAAGAGACAATTTAAACATTATTGGTCTACCTGAAGGTCATGACCAAAAAAAGAGCCTGGATGGCATTTTTCAAGAGATCATCAAGGAAAATTGCCCTGTTACACGAAAAACAGAAGAAAAAATAGTCATTGAAAATAAAATCCATCAATCATATCCCAAAAGAGATTTCACAAGGAAAAATTCAAAAATCATTGTTGTAAAACTCCAGAATTATATATTTCTTGAGGAAAAAGGTACAGCAAGCTACCAGAAAAAGCAATTCAAATATCAAGGAGCAATAGTCAGGATTACCCAGGATCTGGTAGCTTCTACAATAAAGGGTCAAATTCCAAGGTTAAGCTATCTCTAGACTGGAAAATGATATATGTAACTTTTGAGACTGCATCTATTATTGGGACATTTAGAAGGGGGGATCACATGGACTGAAGGTGTGATTGTAAATGGACTATGATGTGATGATATTAAAGAAAAAGACAGTAAGGAGTGGAACAAGGATTGTACTTCCAGAAGAGGAAAGGGTAAGTATAATGGGACAAATTAGATTACATGAAGAGGTACAAAAGACCTGTTACAATAGAGGGAAAGAAAGGAGGAGGATGAACATTGTATGAGATTATGTGATGATCAATTCTGATGGATGTGGCTCTTTTCAACAAGGAGGTGATGCAGACCAGTTCCAATGGTCTTGTGCACCCAGAGAGAGGACAATGAGGACTAAAAGTAAATGTCTTATTGTTACCACTTGGCTTTCCCCTAAAATTAAATTATTGCTATAACATCTACCATAGCCCAATGGAAAGATCAAAGTTACACCATACACACACACACACACACACACACATACACACACACACACACACACACACACACACACACACACACACACACAAAGACAGCTCATCCTTGGTTATTTTAAAGCAGTTTGCAATGTGGTACAGAGAAATATGCATGGATTATACGTGTAGATGAAAGAATACATTTTTAAAGTTACAGAAAACTTCTCAAGCAATTGCGATAGAGATGAGTGAACCTGTTGTTATTAGTTAAGAGGACCAATGACCTATATATATTTGCATATGGACCCAGTACAATGGGAAAGGTCTTAGATTTGGGATTAAGAAATAGAATCACGGAATCTGAAAGGTAGATGGTACCTTGGACTTCATGTAGACTTGCTTATTCCTAAATGAACATCCCTTTTGTATTTTGAAGAAACACCCACTAAGACTTCTTTTCAACACCTCCAGGGTAAGGAAACCAGGGAACTTGCCTGCCTGATCTTTGGAACTGCTCTACTGCTTAGGAAATTTTTTGTGTATTTCATGTATTTAAAAACATCTCTCATGTTCCTGTTAATACTTCTTCACAAACCAAACATAGTTTTCAACTAATCCTTAAAACACATTGAAGGACTGAAAAAAAATGATGCATGGTGAAAAAGGAGAGATTAAGTTATTTTTAAAGATGGAACCTTTTGGAGAGGGCTGAGATGAATGAACTATTTAAAAAGAGAGGTATTTGAAAACCTGAATTATCCACAGATAGGGAGACATTGAAAGGAAACTGTTAAGATTTTAATATTTAACAAATTGTCCCAATGCTTCATGTGCTTCTCCCTTTAGCCTATTAGAAATACTTTGTAGGCATGTGCAATACACCCATGAAAGAGAAATTTGGATAAACTATGAGGTAGATTTTCTCTTAAGTTCCTGTACTCCGTGCATGAAAAATTGTATTTTGTAAATATATTTAATTTCCTTAGGAAATCTTAAATGAGAACTGAAAATGACTTAGACTGTTATCTTTCATAGTAAAATTTCCTTTTGATTATTTTTAAGACTGAGAAGACTTTCAACATTAAAAAACAAATATTAAAACAAACTAAAATTTCTAAAAGCAAAGATATTAATTTAAATGTTTAAAGTTTCATTTTTATTCATTTTCCCCCCATTTTTATCCATTATATCATTTGATGAACACCATAATCCTATTGGATAGGTGTAGATATAGACAATATTATTCCTATTTTATATCCAAGGAAAGTAAAGTTTAGAGAGCTTAAGAGGCTTGTCCAAGATATCACAACATCTTTGTATCAGAACGGAGATCAAAACTAGGCTATTGCTAATTCAAAATCCAGCTTGCTTTCCACCATATAAAAGATTCCCAAATATTTTGGTATTAGTAACTGTCTACATTTTCAAAAACTACATATATATGTGTGTGTATATATATATATATATACATATATATATACACACATATATGCACATATACACATGTATGTATGTATATATACATACATATGTACACACTATAGATATGCATGTATGTGTATAAGTATATGTTTGTATACATATATGTATGTGTGTTAATCAGAAAAGGGAGGAATATTTTTAAATAGCTTTTTCAGAAAATAATGGATATTCTACTTTGATTTGATATTAAAACTAAACAAGTGAAAGTTTCTTAGGGTTGGTTGTTATGTAGAAACTAAAATCATATCAATGATCTTTTTATATTTTGTTACCTTAAAATTAACTGATCTCTTAAAAGCAACTTTAAACAGATATTTTACCTATATATGACTTTATAACATGGTGTTCATTTGGAAGTTATGGTTTAACAAAGATCTTTGAAATATTAATACATATTATCATATAAGACAATCACATTCATAAATAAAATGACCAATTACATCAATAAATAATCACAATCCAAAACTTTGAAGAACATGTATGATTGATACAAGTTTTCAGAAATTCTAATTTTTCTTGAAAGCTTAAATTGTATCATTAAAAACAAATACTGTCAGTTGTTTTCTTGAAGTGACAGGTTCTCTTTGTTCATTTTTGAGAAAATTTCTCCCAAATACCCAAGTCTGAATAACCATAGTTTTCCTGTCACTTGTTCTTTCAAGTTAAAATTATGTCCTATAAAAAAAGACAGGTAGTTGAGTTCAAAATTCAATCCACAAGTGTTTTATGTAACCATCACACTTCCATATATAGCAGAAATACTGTAGGCAAATTTCCCATTTTCTCACACAGACTATTAAAGGTATGTATACTCAAGAGTAGCAATTTAATAAAATAATAGTTTTTATTACTTCATCATGAATATTATTTGGTAATATAGGCTTTTAAAAATCAGGTTTATAGTAGTCAATAACATGATTTTTGCTAATGTAGTTTGATGCTATTGAAGATTCTTGATGAAGTGCTCTGATTATACCCACCATTTTTTAATACCATTAGTGGAAATGTTAACACAATTTCTAGATAAATGATGAGATTTTAAAAAATATTATTTCAAATATTTTAGCACCACATTTGTTGTCATATAGTCATGTAAAATAAAATAATTACTAGATAAATTTAAGAAAACCATCACATCCAGCCATTTTTATAGATTTGTCCATTTGTAACATAAAAGTAGAATTTTACAGACAAAATATTAACTCAATCTTTATGATAGTAGTGAAGTCTTTCACCCATAATTTTGACATTGAAGATCTCTTAAACAAAATATTAGGGAACCCTAGGGGCCTACAAGCTATTCATACTTTGTATTATACCATGTTATTGGTACACTGTAAAGCATTATGATGTTTGTTTCAAGTATCTTTTGTGAATGTGATGATTCACAAAGATGAGTGCCTTTGCTTCTGTCTTTGCAAATGTTCTATTATTCAGGTAAATCATGATATTCTTTGAAATTATTATAGATTGATTTAGTTTACCTGCTTTTTACCTACCTCTTTAAAGTGAATCTTTGAGTGTATTGTGCTCACTACTAAGACAACCCTTAAAATTACCTGAAAATGAATATTAATAAGCAATTTCTTCAATAAATTATGACTTCCAGGGAGTCTAATTTGATCATTTCCCCCTAAATTAATCTAATTCAGGCCAACTAAGAATTTGAAAAAAATTGCTTAAGAATGGCAAGAAAAGGATCTCAAAAAAGATTTAACACTGGCTAAGTTAAATGCAATTCCCCTTCTCCTTATGAAAGCATGATTGGTCAAAAGCTTATGCTGAGTAAGAAATATTATTTAGCAATGAAACATTTGCCAAGTCTGAAGGACACAGACTCTTTATGGACTGACCTTTTTAAATCTTAGGTTACTAAGTAGTAACATTATTGGCTCAAGATTTGGTTTCATATTACCAGTACCTGTTGCATGTACACATCTGGATGTCCTATTAAAATCTCAAACCCAATAGAATGCTGGGCCTGAGAATTTAGTTTTAATCTAACCTTAGATACTTACTATCTATGTTCCCTTGGGAAAGAAACTATTATTTTGGTTAAGTTTCCTCAATTGTAAATTAATAGCTACCACCTTGCAGAGTTATTGTAAAGAATGAATAAACTATTAGTAGTGTTTAACACAGTGCATATAATAGGTGCTATAAAAATGCTTATTACTTTCCCTTCCCTTCCCTT
The DNA here is from genome assembly GCF_048593235.1 of Sminthopsis crassicaudata. NCBI lineage: Eukaryota > Metazoa > Chordata > Mammalia > Dasyuromorphia > Dasyuridae > Sminthopsis > Sminthopsis crassicaudata. The sequence goes on from NC_133620.1 coordinate 187,308,630, forward strand.
TATTCCCTAAACATGCTCATCTTCAAACCATCATTATTTCACTTAAGGGATCTAGTACCCAGACTAGCTTTCTGGAGGATCACTGGATGGGCCTTGGTTTTAGGTGGAGAAGTGATGAAGGCAGGAAAGCCACCATGAGGATGGTCAAGAATGGAGTCTCGAGTCTGGGTCTGAGATCGTGCTAAAGCACATACTCTCATCTCCACTCCTCTCAGCCCTTAAATACCTTAGTACAATTACATCATTACAGCACACTAAGCATATGCCAATTGCAGAACCATTACATCACCATATCACACTAAGTCTATGTCAATTAGAGTGATTACATCATTATATCATACTAAGTATATGTGAACAAGAGATCTAAATGTTCTAACTTTAAAAACTAAGTAAAGTTATTTTTTTAAATAATCTATCTTCAGCTTACTTTTTTTGTTTTGTTTTATTTTTTTAGCATTTACATTACTTCTCTTTCTGTGATCTGCATTCTAGTCAAAATGTCTTACTGTTCCTTAAATTGTGTTCCCTTTCCTGTATCATTGACTCTACCATAGTCTATATCCCATGTCTAGCATACACCCTATTACTTCTTAGAATTTCTGTCTTTTTCAAGATTCAAGTAAAATTCAACTTTAAAAAGAATCCCTTCCTTAGATTCCTGCTTGTTGTTCTTTGCCTCCTCAAATTATATTATATTTAATTATCTGTGTATATTTCAGTTTGACAAAAAAATAGCATAAATTAAAAATTAGATTAGGAAGAGAGTTTCTGAAAGCAATGTTTTATATAACTCTCCTATATATTTTTGTTTAATCTCCTCATTTTATAGATAAAGATTTCTATAGATTTATCTATAGATAAAGAACCTGAGACGCACAAAAGTCAAATGACTTGCCAGGCTTGTCAATATATTTAAACATCAGGTCATCCTAATTCTATGATTAACACCTTATTCATAACACTTACTTTTCTGATGCAATTGTTGCCTTCAAGGTACTAAAACTCCAACTCAATAATATAATATATTTCATATATTCATATATAATGAATATAGACAAAACTCTTTTCCTCATAGGGACATAGGGGCAGCTGTTCCAAATATATATTATCAAGAGATGCAGTGTTGATGTCATATGGAACAGCAAATAGTTCAATGTGAATTAGAGAACAGGAAGGGTTGCTTGGTTAGTTGGTTGCTATATTTTCTTCTTGAGGAGAACTAAAATGACATCACTAAGTTAGAGTCGAGTTACAGTGTATCCAACTATTACTGATCAGACTAATATGAGGTCAGCATGCTCTGCCACAAGTTGGACATAAATAATCCCATGAGCTTCTGGAGGCAGCCTTAGTTCCAGTTCAGTTCAATAATCCCAAATGCAGCCAGGAGGATTTGAACTTGTGAATCTCACAGAAGTCACTCCTAGTTGTGAATCTCCTGGAAGTCCATGAGTGGGTTTGTCCTTTTATATGCTCTTTTAAAGGTGTGAAAGGTGTGAACTCTGAACTAGAGAACTGCTAAGTACCATGCTAAATTAGACAACTGACAGCACCTTATAAGAATCCTAACACTCATATATCACTTTTTCTGACCACCTTGTGAGAGTTTGTCCTATGTGAGTTCTCCATAAAATATATATTTTTTGGCAAGGAAATATTGGAAGAATCAGATTGCCAAATGTTTTATACGTCAAACAGAGGAGTTTCTATTTAATCATAGTCATCATAGACATATTAGGGAATCAATAGAATTCACTGAATGGTAGAAGTTTGAAGGATGATTAGAAAGAAATTCAATTTAGACAGACTTACTGGTGACTGTGGAGGATGGATTTGGGTGGGGAAATGAGATAAATAGACTGAATAACTCAAGGCAAGAAGTAATGACATGAGTGGAGAGAAGTGGATAGAATAAGAATTCTTGTAATGGTAGAAATTACAAGATTTAGCATGAGTGGGAGGGAGAAATTAAGGGATGAATATTATGAACTTTGGAGCTACTTCCTCTAACTCAGAATCTTTGTTCTTGATTCATTTTAAAACCATTGTTATAACATATTTGATTCATGATGATTAAGATATACCTTTGCAAGCAAGCTCTTATCATTCCCCTATGAGCCTCCTAGCCTCTAATTAGACTACTATGCATGCATTTTCTTGTGTGTATAGTCCACATCTCACCTCTAATTTTATACAGGTTGACCCTCTTCTTTAGAATGTTCTTCCATTTCACCTCATCTCCTGGCTTTATATATTCTATATGGTTAAGTATTAAGTCTTACAATAGGCCTTTCCTGATTTCCTCAGTTGTTAGTACTCCCTTTAGAATAAGCTTTTAAAACTGTGGTTTGTTATTCCATATGGAATTATATAACAGAATATGAGGAAACTATGATTTATTAACAGTCAATGTTTGGTTTATATATCCATTTTATATACCTGCATATCTGGGGGTAAGTAGAAATTGTTCAGGTAATAAGGGATAACAAATAGGAAAACTTTATTTTTCCTCTAGAATGCATATTCCACAACCTTTATATCCCACAATGCAAGGTTTTGAGGGCAATAACTATTTACATTTATGTTGTAGTCATGACTATAGTGCCTAGAACAGCATATTCGTAATGAGTTCTTATTAGAATGATTTGGTTGGAACACATTGAATAAATATCTGTTGTCATTATGAGTCAAGTATCGTGTCCTTTTGGAGAGATTTAAGTAAAACAAGGTATTTTCATGGACAAGTATATAAAGCCACAAGGGTGACAAAACAAATATATGCTGAATAACATTAATTTGTGATAATTATTATATCAATCCACCAAGGGACTGATTTCTTTATTGTGGAAACTCTTTTCATCAACAATGATTGCAACCTGTCTACAGCTCAGAGTGAAAGAAGTTTCTGAGGTTTAATCACATATTTTAGGAAGTACCAAAATCATAATTTGAATTCTTATCTTTCTTTCTCTAAACCTAGTTCTCTAACAACTACACCATATTGTTTCTTTGTTATTATTACTAACAATAAGCAATCACCTTTATATAGCAATTTAATATTTCAAAGTGTTTTCTGCATAATGACTGTGACTAGAAAGTACCATTTTTTATACTTGAGGAAACAAGTTCAGAGAGGTTGAATTATGCATTGTCATGTAGCTATTGTCAGAAATGGAATTTGAATATAGGTCTCTAGGTTCTGAATATGAAGCACTTCCTACTATAGTGAAATACAGTGAAGATAAGTTTAATTTAATGGTCTTCTTTTACATTCATAATACTATTTATATTTTTAGGTTGATTAATTGTCTAATCTTTTAGACACATCTGTTGTTACATTCTAATTGCACTATTTATTTTGTGTTTTTAAATTATCTAGTCATTTTACAGTGATTACTTTTACATTGGAAACTAATTTGTAATTTTATGAATTATCTGTGGAAAACAGAAATAAAATAAGAAAATCTCCACTTTATGTAAATTAAAATAACTTCTTTTTCCTTCATGAATGTATTAACTATTTTCCATAAGGTATATTACATTGCATTTACTGTGGTTTTAAGGTGAATCAGAAGCAAGAAAGTTGGGCTGTTTTTAAATTTTGGAATTTGTACTTGTAAACATTCAATTTTCTTACTGAGGGGTAAGCAAGATAATATATTTCTTTTTAAATTTAAATTCAAATAAAATATCCTCCTTTATTAAAATATACTTATTGGGGAATTTTTTTGTGTGTGTGTGAGAGTCTTTTGAGGGTCCTTTAGATTGATAAATTTCTTAAGGACAGGTGCTGAGATCAGTTTTAGAGTAAGGAATCATGGAAGGTTTTCTGTTTTTTTTTGAATCAGAAGACACAGATACTAGAGACAACTATAATATAATTGTGGATATTATATATATATATTATTCAATACATCTATAGCTCTATCTATCTATATCTATCTATATCTATATATCAAGACCTGAGGAATGATATCACCAAGTTTACACGTAGATAGCAAGAAGTAGAGATGAAATCTAAATCTAGTTTCTCTAATTGAGCTTCTGTACCATCTTAAGTTCAAATCCTTGCTCTTTTAGTTGTATGTGAGAAAATAGGTCAGCTACCTATTTCTCTTCGGCTCAGTTATGTTAATTTGTGAGATGAGAAGACTAAAAATACATTTAATACTTATCTTTCAAAATTGTCTATGAGAAGTTCACTTTGTAGAATATGAAATATTATATAAATATGAAAGAGATATCTGGGTAAACAGAGACTATGTTATATATTAGAATATTAAAGTTTATTTGGTAAGAGTTAGTGACCCAAAGTTTCTCAAACTTCTTTATACTTCTGATAAAATACCAAAAATATGAAGAATTATTTGTGGCAAAATATAAATAACTTTTTTGTGAAAAAAAAAGAAAAAGAAAATTTATTATGGGCCAAATTATAGACAAATTTACTTTTAATTTATTGTATTAATTTTAAAAATATATTTTTTATTTCAATAAGTATTTCCCAATTACATGCAAAAATGTTAACATTTAAAAAAACATTGTTTTAAATCCTCTCCTTTCTTCTCATGCAATTTGATACTATTGATATGATACATTATACATATGAAATAATAAAATATATATTTTCATATTAGCCTTGTGGCAAAAGAAAATGCAGATGAAAATAAAATAAGAAAACTAAAGAAAGTTTTTAAAAATTATGCTTCAGGCTACATTCAGAGTTCATTAGTTCTCTCTCTGAAGGTGGATATCATTTTTCATAATGGGCTCTTTGGAACTGTCTTGTATCATTATCTTGATCAGAGTAGCAAAGAAAGACATAGTTTAAATAAATCTTTTAATGTGAAATGTATCCTCTTTGAGTTGCAGTCATTTGTTTTACAAGATTTGGCACTGACTTCACAAGAATTTGAAACATATTTTTTTTAATTTTTCATTAAGAAACCATTGGATATAAAGAGTATACTTTTGATGCACTGTAATATTGGGCTGTCAAGATTACAAGGTATATTTCTAGTCGAAATTTTCTTTGTTGGGGCAGCTAAGTGGTAAAATGGATAGAGTGTGGATTCTGGTGTCAGGAAAGCTTATTTTTAGGACTTCCAGATTCACTAGAAGTAATAAATCCCAGAAATATATTTCTTTGGTGGGGGCAGGAGAGGATGGAAGGTGAATATTTTATAGTTTGATGAAGATGCCCAGATTTTATAAACTTCACCTGGACCACTAGTGAGAAAATTTGGGGGCACTGAATGAAAAAAAATTCTCACAGGAATTATGTTTTTTTCTAATATTTGGTTCTCTACTCCTTTTTTTTTTATTATAGTTTTTATTTACCAGATATATGCATGGGTAATTTTATAGAATTGACAATTGCCAAACCTTTTGTTCCAATTTTTCCCCTCCTTTCCCCCTTTCCCCTCCAGAGGGCAGCTTGATGAATATATGTTTAATGTGTTAAAGTATAAATTAAATACAATGAAATGAAAATCACACTTATCACAGGAAATCATAGATGTTTGATCTGGTCAAGCTGTGATATTTTGAATCATCTGAGTTTCAGTAGAAACGTGTACTGCTATAACAAAATAATATTATAATAAGATTAATTATTGTTGATGATGATGATGATGATGATGATGATGTTCGTGACAGTAATTTCTCCTGTGATTCCCATATGGGAATGCCAGCCAGAGTGTTTTACATTAAGGTCATTATAGGCCTTGAGACTATGATTGTGGCTGTAGATGTCTGGCAGAAAGCCTAAAACACTAGACAACAGGGCACTGGAAATATCTCTGATTGTATTATTATCCTCACCAATGTGATATAACTGCTGTCATGTGACTCAAAGAAATAGAAGGGTTGACACAGGGTTTTAATCTAACCCTACTTGAAAACATCTTAATTGTAGTCTTGACATAGAATAAAATAAAATGCATGGCAGTCTTTTGTGTTTTAGTACCATAGAAAAGCAAACTATAACTAATATCCCACTTGCTTGAAATGCATATGAAACTGATAACTAAAGCAAGTAAACCATGACTACACACAAAATGAGCTGAAGATGCAAAAATATCAATTTTATATCTAGTATTACATCAATTTAAAATTGGAAAGATGTATTACCAGTCATAGGCCTTGGTTTCATGCTTCCCTTTTTGCTAATCAGCCAATCAAAGAAAAAAATGATTTAGTAATCACCTATTATATATAAAGCACTGAGCTAGGCTCTGAGTGTACAAATAAAGTGAATTAAACAGTATCTATTTGCAAGAGGATTACATTCTAATGGAGAAGAGAAGTGCCTACATAGCAGAACTACAAATGAAATTAATTCAAATATATATGAAGTAGGAAAGTAATTTAGGGAAAAGAGTAATAGTGGTTGAAAGGTGGGTGGGATTAGGAAAGGCTTCTCATGTAAATAATAGTAACTCAGTTGAGTTAAAAAAGAAGACAGAGATTATATGAAGCAGCCATGAAGGCATCTGAAGCAGGGATTGTGGAGCACTTAGGGCATAATCAGACCTACAAGATGCCAAGGTCATCTACTGCATCCTGGGTCATCACCAATGTCCTGACTTTTGTCTTGGTACTACTAGACTTCAATGACTCTGGAAGAGTGAGGCTAACAATTGGGCAATTCTGCCTCACTTACATCCAATTCACATCCAAATCAATATATTATCCTGTCCTGTCAAAATGAAGTCCTTTTTCAAAATAAAGGTTGAACAACAGCAGCATACATTCCAATATCTCCTGCTATATCATAGAGATGAATTTCCAAACAATAATTAGAACATGCAATTAAGAATGGTAACTTAAGTTTCTACTCAGTTTTAATATGAAATTTAATTTCAGATAAAATCAATTTAATTCAAAATGGAAAATCTAACACTAATTTATTCTTTACTGGAGGGTGACAAATATGCCTGATATTTGGTACTATAGAATTGTGATTTTACCTACATTTTCCACATGTCTTTGAAATGAAATTTGAAAATCATTAAATATATATTTCACTCTATGGGAAAGATTTCCAATTTCAGAGACTGTTTTTCTTCCTAGACAGCAGCCTATGTAGTATTTCCATCTGGCTATATGTCAAGGAACTATAAGTTGAATGTATTCAGGCTCCTGCACAATTTCCTCCTTCTATGACATATCTTTAATCTCTTCATAATGGTTAAATGGTCTTTGTTTTCCTATCCATAGTAGACTTTTTCCATTTATCTTTGGTCCCCTGCATCATAGATAAGCTCATCACGAACCCTCATGATTGACAGAAACAAAATTTTTATTTGTAATAGGGATACCCATTAATGATGGATTATATACCAAGAGCATCTCAGGTTGAAAAATATACAACACATTATTGAGGAAGAGCCAAGGATAACTAAAAATATATCCATAAAGGATTAAATAGCCGAGTCAAAACCAAAATAGCTCAATGGTAAATGCTCTTGATAATAGGAAATCCAATGATTTAAAGATCAGTAACATATAGGAACCAGAAATGTATGATCTATGAAAGATCCAAGACAAGCTGGATTTGATCAAACAGGAGAGGGTAAGTTTAAACACTGATATTTTAATTTTCAGTGATCTTAAATGGATGGGAATGGTAAATTTAATTCAGGTAATCATTACATCTACTACTCTGGGCAAGAATCTTTAAGAATATTTGGAGAAGATATCATAATAACAGGGTAACAGGGGTGCTCTCTGCAGGGAAAAAAATAATCTGTTTGATTCCAAGGTAAACCACTCAACAATTAACATTGTGATAATAAAACTCTTTTTTCCAGCCATTGATGCTGAAGAGGTCAAAGTTATTGGTATCAGTTAAAACTTACAATATCTTCTAGAAATAATATTGATAAAAATATGTCACATTAATCCTAGAGGATTGGAATACTACTTGTAATAACAAAGACATTTCATCCTAGAGTACTAAAATAAGAAGGGAAAATACTAACAGTTTGTAAAGATATAAATTGCTGCTCATAGCAAATACTCTTCCAATAAGCCAAAAGGTGAATCTATATGTGGATACCAAAATCAAATTAATTATATATTTTGTAGTCAAAGTTGAAGAAACTCAAAATAGTCAGAATAAGATCTAGCACTGACTGCTACTTACATAATGAACTTATTGCAAAATTTAGAGTTAAATTGGAAAGCACAGGGGAAATTATCAGACCATAAAACTATCACCTAAATAACAACCTTTAAAAATATGTAGTAGAAGTGATGAAATTATTTAAAGGATTATATCTGGTATAAGAAACAGCTACAAAGGTATCTTAAAGAAAAAGACGAGTAAAAAAGCAAAATGATTGATGAGATTTCACAAATGCGCTTAGAAACTTGAATTTGGTATTTCACCCATTTTAATAATTAAAAAAAAGTTTCAGCATTTTAGGTTAGTGTATATTCTAATCTTATAGAAGGAAAATGCCAAAGGATGCTCAAAGGACTGAACAATTGCACTTATTTCACATGCTAGTAAAGTTATGCTGAAAATTCTGCAAACTAAACTTTAGCAATATATAAATATAGAATTAACAGAAAGAAGTACAGACTGGTTTTCAAAGAGAAAATGGAAGTAGAGACCAAATCATAAACATTTCCTAGATTGTGGAGAAAGCAAGGGAGTTTCAGAAAAAAACAAACAAACAAATATCTATCTTTTGCTTTATTGACTACACTAAAGCCTATGCAAAACCTCAAAGAGATGAGTACTAATCTTTCTTATCTCTTGAGAAATCCATATATGATTAAAGAAGCATTTGTTAGAACAGAATATCAAACAACTGATTGGTTTAATTTGGGAAAGGAATACAAGGCTGCCTATTGTCCTTATTTATTTAACTTATATTCAGAATATCATGAGAAATACCAGAATGAATAAATGTATTATCACAATTAAGGTCCCAAAATAAATACCAACAATCTCAAATATTCAAATGATCTAAACTGATGGCAGAAAGTGAAGAAGAATTAGGAAGCCTCTTGATAAGAATAAAAGAGGAAACTGTAAAAACTGACTTGATAATAGCATCTGGTCCCATTATTATTATCTGGCAAATAGAAGAAGATATGGAAACAATGTCACTTTTTATATTCTTGGGCTCAAAGTTCACTTCATATGGTGACTATAGTTTTGTAATTAAAAGACACTTGCTCCTTAGAAGGAAAGCGATAGCAAATCTGTATAGCATATTAAAAAGCAGAGGCATCCCCTGGTTGACAAAGGCCCGTTTGTATAATTAGGAAGCTAGATGTCATAGTGGATAAAATGTTGGGCTGGAGTCAGAATGATTCATCTTTCTGAGTTCAAATCTGACCTCAGATATTTACTAGCTATGTGATACTGAATAAATCACTTAATCCTGCTTGCCTTAGTTCCTCCTCTGTAAAATGAGCTGCAGAAAAAAAAATGGCATACTACTCCAATGTCTTTTCCATGAAAATCTCAAATAAATTAATGAAGAATCAGATTTAATTGAAAACAACTGCATAACTATAACAATATATAGCTGAGATAGCTGGACTCAGTTTATTGAGCACTACAGAACTGATAATTTCAAACTGAGGTTCTGGTGAAGGTTTCTGAGAATTCTTTGGGCAGTAAGGACAAACAATTAACCAGTACATAAAGAAATTAAAATCATTAAGATGGTAGAGAAGACACACACATCATTCTAAGCTCCCCTTCTACCCTCACTACTAATTACCAAATTCAGCCTCAGAAATAGTGTTTGACTGGTAAAATACACGAATATTGGGAGTACAACAAATGACCAGCTAAAGATAATCTGGAAGATCACCAGAAAAGGTTTGTTCTGATCCGGGAACAGGTTAGCACAGCCAGGGAGGCAGAACACTGAGGCTAGCACACTGAGCAGATGGGACAGATGTGGTCTGAGAATTTACACAGAGGACTCAACTACAGGTTGGATGTTCTGCTTTGGTTACGAAGTAGGAGATCAGCAGAGAAATTACACAAAAGCCAAAGATAGAGCGTACTCCAAAAAATACCAGAATTTAACAGGATCTGGCTTTACCCACCCAACACCAGAAGTGATTCAACATGGATCACAGCACAGCTGTGTAGCTACATTGTGCAGCAAGGGCTTTTGCTTGGGGTAGTCAGAAATCAGCACAGCAGGGGTCTCTCCCGGGGCAGCCACAATTCTGCACAGTGGGGAATGGGGGTGGGAGTCTTTACCTGGGGCAGTGGAACTTCTGCAGCATAGCTGCATTTACTAGGGCAGAGACACTTCCACTGAGGGGCTCTTCCCAGAGCACTTCTGAAGCTCAGCAGCTTTTTACAGGCCTGTTTCCAGGACAGTTACTGTCCATCTATCTATACCTATTCTTCAGAGGAAGCTGGTAGCCTCTTTGCCCTGAAGGGAGACCCTAAGGGCTTTTAAAAAAATGAGTAAAAAACCCAAGTGAACTCTAATTATAGATAGCTGCTATGCAGAAATAGAGCAGGTATCCAACTGGAAGGAGACTAATATCAGAAAGTCTCCAGACAAAACTCCAAAGCACGATGTAGCCTGGTTCCCATCACATAAGGCTCTCCTATAAGAAATTATAAAATATTTTAAAAGAGAGCTAGAAAAAAATGGGGAAAGGAAAAAGAACCTCTGCAAGAGAGCATGGAAAAAGCATATAATTCACTAAAAGAAAAATTTGATAAAGTGGAAAAAGGAAAACAACTTCCTGAAATGTGAATTGAAAAGGTAAAAACTCCTAGGGAAACAGAATTTGTGAATTGGAAAAGATAAAAAAAACTCCCAGGAAAGTAGGATTTGTGAATTGGAAAAAGAAAATAACTCAGTTAAAAAAAAATAGTGAAATGGAAAAAAAATTCCAAAGAGCAAAACAACTCATTTAAAAAACCAATTGGACATATACAAAAAGAAGTTAAAAAATCTAATGAAGAAAATAACTTATTAAAAATCAGAACTGAACAAATAGAAATGAGACATCAAGAATCAGTAAAGCAAAATAAAAAAATATATATATAAAAAAATAGAAAAAAAGGTTAAATGTCTACTTGGAAAAACAACAGGCCTGAAAAACAGATCTAGGAGAGATAATTTGAGGATTATTGGACTTCGTGAAAATTATGATGAAAAAGACACTATTTTACAGGAAATCATCAAAAGGAACTGTCCAGAAGTAATAGAATCAGAAGGTAAAATAGGCATTGAAAAAATTCATCAAACATCTTCTGAAAATGAACCCTAAAATAAAAATTCCAAGCAATATTGTGGCTAAATTTCAGAACTATCATACTAAGGAAAAAATATTACAAGCAGCCAGGAAAAAATTCAAATACTGAGGATTCACAATAAAGATCATTCAGTATCTAGCTCCGTGGTCCTCAAACTTTTAAAATAGGGGGGCAGTTCACTGTCCCTCAGACTGTTGGAGGGCCAGACTATAGTAAAAACAAAAACTCACACTCTGTCTCCGTCCCTCAGCCCATTTGCCATTACCCTTCGGGTCACATAAACATCCTCAGCTGGCCGCATTTGGTCCATGGGCCATAGTTTGAGAACCCCTGCTCTAGCTGCTTCCACATTAAAGGATCAAAGGGCCTGGAGTCTGATATTCCAAAAGGCAAAAGAACTTGGAATGCAGCCAAGAATAAACTACCTAGCTAACCTGAACATTTTCTTCCAAGGAAGAAGATGGACATTTAATGAAACAGGTGAATTCCATTTGTTTCCAATGGAAAAAAAAAAAAAAACAGAGCTAAACAAACAATTTTACTTTCAATTATAGGACTCAAGCAAATCAGAAAATCATAAAAAGAATTTTTGATAACTGTATTTCTGTTATGGGCATACATAAAGAGTGCATGTATAATTTTATTTTAATGATATAAAAAAGGGAAGTAGAAGTAGAAAGGGGATAGTAATGGAAAAATGGAAAGTGGGAGATAAAATGAGGGAAATTACATCCTACAAAGAGGCAAAGGAAATGTATCATATCTGAGGGAATTTAGGGAGGGGGAGGAACATTGTGTGAATCTTACTCCCATCAGATTTGGCTCAAAAAAAAAAGATAATAGACATATTTGGTTTACAGAGAAACTTCTCTCACCTCATTAAAAAGTAAGAGAGGGAAAGGTATAAGAAAGGGGAAGGGACTCAAAGGTGGGAAGGATTCTAAAGAGGGAAAGCATTTGATGCTGGGGAGGGGGATAAGCAGAGAAAGAAAAAGAAAAGAATAATGTGGAGATAATAAGATGGCAGTAAATAAAGAATTAGTAGTTTTAACTGTAAATGTGAATGGAATAAACTCTCCCATAAAGCCTAGGCAGGATAGCAGACTGGATGAAAAGCCAGAGCTCTACAATACCTTGTTTACAGGAAACACATATAAAACAGGATGATACATACAGAGTAAAGGTAAAAGGCTGGAGCAAAATCTATTATGCTTCAGGTGAAGTCAAAAAAGCAGGGATAGCCATCCTTATCACGGATCAAGCAAAAGCAAAAATTGATCTAATTAAAAGATATAAGGCAGGAAACTTTATCTTGCTAAAGGGTAGCATAGACAATGAAGTAATAACAATACTGAACATATATGTATCAAATGGTATAGCATCTAATTTCCTAAAGGAAAAATTAAGAGAGTTACAAGAGGACTTCTGGCCAAGATGGCGGCATGGAGGCAGACAGCTGCTTGAGCTCCTCATTTTCTCTCAGAACTTACTTCATGACAAGCCTCTGACTTAATGCTTGACCCAGAAAGAAACCCACAAATTATCACCAAGAGAAGACATCCTTGAAAGTCGCCAGAAAAGGTCTGTGTTTGCTCGGGGGAGGGTCAATCAGAGTGGGAGCAGATTGAGGGCAGACAGCCAGAGCAAGACAGGCAGCTCACACAGCTCAGACCTGAGGGGGAGGGGTGTGATCTTTGCCGTTTCTGTGAAAGGGCTTTTGCCCCAGTGTGGATGCTCCGTCTTGGCAGCAAGCCAGGAGCAGTGGAAAGGGTGTAAACATCGGAGGTGAAGATTAAAACCCCAGAAAGCCAGCGTCTCTCAGAGCCCGGCCACCCCCAACCCCCACCTGGACTGACTCGGTGTGTTCTCGGAGCCTCAGAGCGCAGACTCAGTACAGTCATTGCTGTTCTGTTAGTGCCTCTCTGCTGCCCTACCCCCAGTCTGTAGAAGAAGCCCATTAATACCATCCAGCCCCATCCCCCGCAAAACAGACCAATTGTTTCTCTTGTCAATTTGTTTTCTTTGATTCCTACTCTGACAAAATGAACAAAAAATTCAAAAGGGCTCTAACCATTGACAGCTTCTGTGTGGAGAGGGAGCAGACTTCAAATGCTGAGGAGACTAGGAACAGACTGTCCCCAGATGTATCCCCTGGGAGGGATATAAGCTGCTCCTCAATACAAAAGAACCTCATAGAGGAAATCAAAAAGGCTCTCACAAGAGAGCTGGAAGAGAAATGGGAAAAGGAAAGGGAAGCTTGGCAAGAGAGCCTGGAGAAGTCATCCCATGCATTCAAAGACAGAGAGGATAAAGAAATCAAATCATTGAGAAACAAGATTAGTGAGCTGAAAAAGGTAAACAACTCCAAGGAAAACAGGATTAGTGAGCTGGAAAAAGAAATCAGCTCTCTAAAAAATAAAATGGATAAAATGGAAAAAAATTCCATAGAAGATAAAAACTCAATTGGACAATTACAAAGAGATATAAAAAAAGTGAGTGAAGAAAATACATCATTGAAAATTAGACTGGAACAAGTGGAAATGAATGACTCAAGGAGAAACCAAGAGGGAGTCAAGCAAAACCAGAGAAATGAAACAATTGAAAAGACTGTCAAGTACCTTACCAGAAAGACAACAGACCTGGAAAACAGATCCAGGAGAGACAATTTGAGAATAATCGGACTCCCTGAAAAATGGGAGGAAAAAAAGAGCTTGGACACCATTTTCGAGGAAATTATCAAAGAGAACTGCCCAGACGTTTTGGAAACAGAGGGTAAAATAGACATTGAAAAAATTCATCGATCACCTACTGAAAGGGACCCTAAAATCAAAACGCCAAGAAATATAGTGGCCAAGTTCAAGAACCATCAGACAAAGGAAAAGATATTGGAAGCTGATAGAAAAAAACAATTCAGATATGGAGTATCCACAATAAAGATAACCCAGGATCTAGCAGCGTCCACATTAAAAGAACACAGGGCCAGGAACATGATATTCCGAAAGGCTAAGGAACTTGGTATGCAGCCAAGAATAACTTACCCAGCAAGAATGAGCATCGTTTTCCAGGGAAGAAGATGGACATTTAACGAAATAAATGAATTCCATCTATTTTTGATGAAAAAACCAGACCTACATAAAAGGTTTGATCTTCAAATACAGAACTCAAGAGAATTCTAAAAAGGTAAAAAGAAATCTTGAGAACTATACTTCTGTCAAAAAAATATGTAAAGAACATATGTACAATTTGTCTTAGAAACTAGTGGTGGAAAGGAGATTATATCATAAAAAAAGTGTAAAGTGGTGGTACTACATCTCATGAAGAGGCAAAGGTAACCTATTATATCTGGAAGAAAGAAAGGAGGGAGATGAACATAGCATGTATCAATAGACATATTCGATTTATGGTGAAACTTCTTCCACTTCATTGAAAAGTGAGAGGGAAGGAGTAAGCTAAGGGGAAGGGAAAGCAGAAATTTCGAGGAAAAAGGGTAAAAAAAGGGGAGGATCTTTAAGGTGGGGGAGGGATCCTAAAAAGGGAGGGCTGTGAAAAGCAAGTGGTGTTCACCAGTTTAATACTGGTGGGTAGGGGGGTAAAAGGGAAGGAAAGGGAAAAAGCATAAGCAGGGGTTAATAGGATGGCAAGCAATATAGAATTAGTCCTTCTAACCATAAATGTGAATGGGGCAAACTGCCTCATAAAGAGGAAGCAGTTAGCAGACTGGATTAAAAGTCAGAATCCTACTATATGTTGTTTACAGGAAACACACCTGAAACAGGATGAGACATTCAAACTAAAAGTAAAAGGGTGGAGCAGAATCTATTATGCTTCAGGCAAAACCAAAAAAGCAGGAGTAGCCATCCTCATCTCAGATCAAGCAAAAACAAAAATTGATCTAATTAAAAGAGATAAGGAAGGGCATTATATCCTGCTAAAGGGAAGCATCAATAGTGAAGCAGTATCAATATTAAACATGTATGCACCAAGTGGTGCAGCATCTAAATTCTTAAAAGAGAAATTAAGAGAGCTGCAAGAGGAAATAGATAGCAAAACTATAATAGCGGGAGATCTCAACCTTGCACTCTCAGAATTAGATAAATCAAACCGCAAAATAAATAAGAAAGAAGTCAAAGATGTAAATAGAATACTAGAAAAGTTTGATATGATAGATCTTTGGCGAAAGCTAAATGGAGACAGAAAGGAATATACTTTCTTCTCAGCAGTTCATGGAACCTATACAAAAATTGATCATATACTAGGGCATAAAAACCTCAAAATCAAATGCAGTAAGGCAGAAATAGTAAATGCATCCTTTTCAGACCATAATGCAATCAAAATAACATTTAATAAAAAGCCAGGGGAAAATAGACCAAAAAATAATTGGAAACTAAATAATCTTATACTAAAGAATGATTGGGTAAAACAGCAAATCATAGACATGATTAATAACTTCACCCAAGAAAATGACAATAATGAGACATCATACCAAAATGTGTGGGATACAGCCAAAGCAGTAATAAGGGGAAGTTTTATATCTCTACAGGCCTACTTGCATAAAATAGAGAAAGAGAGGGTCAACGAATTGGGCTTACAATTAAAATTGCTAGAAAAGGAACAAATTAAAAACCCCCAGACAAACACAAAACTTGAAATTCAAAAAATAAAAGGTGAGATTAATAAAATTGAAAGTAAAAAAACTATTGAATTAATTAATAAAACTAAGAGTTGGTTTTATGAAAAAACCAACAAAATAGACAAACCCTTAGTAAACCTGATTAAAAAAAGGAAAGAGAAAAAGCAAATTGATAGTCTTGAAAATGAAAAGGGTGAACTCACCACTAATGAAGAGGAAATTAGAACAATAGTTAGGAGCTACTTTGCTCACCTTTATGCTGATAAATTCGATAACTTAAATGAAATGGAAGAATACCTTCAAAAATATAGCTTGCCCAGATTAACAGAGGAAGAAGTAAGTAGTCTAAATAGTACCATCTCAGAAAAAGAAATAGACCAAGCTATTAACCAACTTCCTAAGAAAAAGTCCCCAGGACCAGATGGATTTACAGGTGAATTCTACCAAACATTTAAAGAACAACTAACTCCAATGCTATATAAACTATTTGAAAAAATAGGGATTGAAGAAGTCCTACCAAATTCCTTCTATGACTCAGACATGGTCATACTGATACCTAAACCAGGTAGATCGAAAACTGAGAAAGAAAACTATAGACCAATTTCCTTAATGAATATTGATGCTAAAATCTTAAATAAGATATTAGCAAATAGACTTCAGAAAATCATCCCCAGGATAATACACTATGACCAAGTGGGATTTATACCAGGAATGCAGGGCTGGTTTAATATTAGGAAAACTATTAGTATAATTGACCATATTAATAATCAAATTAATAAAAACCATATGATCATCTCAATAGATGCAGAAAAGGCATTTCATAAAATCCAACATCCATTCCTACTAAAAACGCTTGAGAGTAGAGGAATAAATGGACTATTCCTTAAAATAATAAGGAGCATATATTTAAAACCTTCAGTAAACATCATATGTAATGGTGATAAACTAGAACCTTTCCCTGTAAGATCAGGAGTGAAACAAGGTTGCCCACTATCACCATTACTATTCAATATAGTACTAGAAACTCTAGCCTTGGCAATAAGAGCCGAGAAAGAGATCCAAGGAATTAGAGTAGGAAATGAAGAAATCAAATTGTCACTTTTCGCAGATGACATGATGGTATACTTAGAGAACCCCAAAGACTCTGCTAAAAAGCTATTAGAAATAATTCAGAATTTTAGCAAAGTCGCAGGATACAAAATAAATCCACATAAATCTTCAGGATTTTTATACATTACCAACACAATCCAACAGCAAGAGATACAAAGAGAAATTCCATTCAAAATAACAATTGATAGTATAAAATATGTGGGAATATATCTACCAAAGAAAAGTCAGGAATTATATGAGCAAAATTACAAAACACTTGCCACAAAAATAAAGTCAGATTTAAATAATTGGAAAGACATTCAGTGCTCTTGGATAGGCCGAGCAAATATAATAAAGATGACAATACTCCCCAAACTAATCTATTTATTTAGTGCTATACCAATCAGACTCCCAAGAAACTATATGCATATTTTGATAACTTTTTGGGCATAATTCCAGATTGCTCTCCAGAATGGTTGGATTCTTTCACAACTCCACCAACAATGCATCAGTGTCCCAGTTTTCCCACAGCCCCTCCAACATTCATCATTATTTGTTCCTGTCAACTTAGCCAATCTGATAGGTGTGTAATGATACCTCAGAGTTGTCTTAATTTGCATTTCTCTTATCAATAGTGATTTGGAACACTATTTCATATGAGTGGAAATAGTTTTAATTTCATCATCTGAAAATTGTCTCTTCATATCCTTTGACCATTTATCAACTGGAGAATGCCTTGATTTCTTATAAATTAAAGTCAATTCTCTGTATATTTTGGAGATGAGGCATTTATCAGAACCTTTAACTGTAAAAATGTTTTCCCAATTTGTTACTTCCCTTCTAATCTTGTTTGCATTAGTTTTGTTTGTGCAGAAACTTTTTAATTTGGTGTAATTGAAAATTTCTATTTTGTGATCATTAATGGTCTCTAGTTCTCCCTTGGACACAAACTCCTTCTTCCTCCACAAGTCTGAGAGGTAAACCATCCCATGTTCCTCCAATTTATTTATGATTTCATTCTTTATGCCTAAATCTTGGACCCATTTTGATCTAATCTTAGTATGTGGTATTAAATGTGGGTCCATGCCTAGTTTCTGCCATACTAATTTCCAGTTTTCCCAGCAGTTTTTGTCAAATAATGAATTCTTATCCCAAAATTTGGGATCTTTGGGTTTCTCAAACACTAGATTGCTACTTTTATTCACCATCTTGCCCTGTGAACCTAACCTATGCCACTGATCAACCAGTCTATTTCTTAGCCAATACCAAAAGGTTTTGGTGACTGTTGCTTTACAATACAGTTCTAGATCAGGTACAGCTAGACCACCATCACTTAATTTTTTTTTCATTACTTCCCTTGAAATTCTCGACCCTTTGTTGTTCCATATGAATTCTGTTGTTATTTTTTCTAGGTTATTAAAATAGTTTCTTGGAAGTCTGATTGGTATAGCACTAAATAAATAGATTAGTTTAGGGAGTATTGTCATCTTAATTATATTCGCTCGGCCTATCCAAGAGCACTGAATGTCTTTCCAATTATTTAAATCTGACTTTATTTTTGTGGCAAGTGTTTTGTAATTTTGCTCATATAATTCCTGACTTTTCTTTGGTAGATATATTCCCACATATTTTATACTATCGACTGTTATTTTGAATGGAATTTCTCTTTGTATCTCTTGCTGTTGGATTGTGTTGGTAATGTATAAAAATGCTGAGGATTTATGTGGATTTATTTTGTATCCTGCAACTTTGCTAAAATTCTGAATTATTTCTAATAGCTTTTTAGCAGAGTCTTTGGGGTTCTCTAAGTATACCATCATGTCATCTACAAAAAGTGATAATTTGATTTCCTCATTTCCTACTCTAATTCCTTGGATCTCTTTCTCGGCTCTTATTGCCAAGGCTAGAGTTTCTAGTACTATATTGAATAGTAATGGTGATAGTGGGCAACCTTGTTTCACTCCTGATCTTACAGGGAAAGGTTCTAGTTTATCACCATTACATATGATGTTTACTGAAGGTTTTAAATATATGCTCCTTATTATTTTAAGGAATAGTCCATTTATTCCTCTACTCTCAAGCGTTTTTAGTAGGAATGGATGTTGGATTTTATGAAATGCCTTTTCTGCATCTATTGAGATGATCATATGGTTTTTATTAATTTGATTATTAATATTGTCAATTATACTAATAGTTTTCCTAATATTAAACCAGCCCTGCATTCCTGATATAAATCCCACTTGGTCATAGTATATTATCCTGGGGATTATTTTCTGAAGTCTATTTGCTAATATCTTTTTTAAGATTTTAGCATAGGTCTCTAGAGGGCGGAGCCAAGATGGCGGAGAAGAAACACACGACTCTGTAAAGGTCCTCACTCCCTCACAACCAATTAGATAAATCAGCCTCAGAATAAGCCCAGGACTGATAGATACCACAAGGACTGGAAGCACGACTTACCAGCTGAAGAGAATCTGGAGTTTCAACACAAAAGGTCAGTCCCCAGGGGAGGAAGAAGAGAGGCCAGCACAGACGGCTGGGTGATAGCATACTCTGCAGATCGCGCTGGGTAGGGCTCTGGGATCAGAGAAGCCACTGAGATAAAGGAATCTGGCACAGACTATTAGCTCTTCTCTGCTAATTATTTAACAGTTCAG
Organism: Sminthopsis crassicaudata; assembly: GCF_048593235.1. NCBI lineage: Eukaryota > Metazoa > Chordata > Mammalia > Dasyuromorphia > Dasyuridae > Sminthopsis > Sminthopsis crassicaudata. Next base: position 187,328,263 of record NC_133620.1, read on the forward strand.
AGGAGAAAGCTAAAATACTTTAAAAACTCAAATTTTCCCTGATCCTGGAGGTGACTCAGCAGATCTCGGCACCAGGGCATGTGGCCTCAGCTACCACCTGAGAATAGTTAAGAGATTGACAAGTGGGCAGATACGGCCCAAGGCAACACACACAGCCTAGTTTAGCTGGAGGGAGTGGAACTCAGCTCCAGGAAATCCCAGAGAAGCAGAAGCTTTGAAGTAGGGACTGTGGTTTCTGGCAGACACTTCCAGTTTGAGCACAGGGGCTTTTCACATCACCTGCTGCAGACATCCACGCCCCACCCGGACACATAGGCTGGGCTTTGTGCTGCCTTTACTGTTCAGCGCCCTCGGGGCACAGCAGTGCTAATCACCTCTGAGGCACTTCCAGGGAGGGGGTGGGGAACTCTCTCCCAGAGCTCTATCTTAGCTCAGGCGCAGGAGCCGCTGCATCCATTCTGTCTGGGAGGAAGCTGGTAAAGAAGTAAATAAATAATTTCCTACCCCAGGGACAGACCCCAAAAGATTTTTTAAATATGAACAAAAAAGCCAGAAAAACTATAGATTCCTTCTACACAGAGAAAGAGCGGGTATCCAACCCCGAGGAGGTTAACAGCAGAGAATCAGCAGATAACAACCTAAAGGGGAACGATTCCTGCCCCCCATCACATAACTCTTTCCTAGAAGAGACTCTTTAAAAATTGAGGGAGTTTGAAGAAAAATGGGGAAAGGAAAGGGAAGCTATGATAGAGAATAACAACGTCCTGAAATTGGAGTTGGAAAAAATAAAGAATTCACAGGAGATGCAGGGAAACAAAATTATGAATTAGAAAAGGTTAAAAACAAACACAGGAAAGTAGGATTTCTGAATTGGAAAAGATAAAAAAGTCTCAAGAAAATAGAATTTCTGAATTGGAAAAAGAAAATAATTCTCAAAAAAAATAGTCAATGGAAAACAATTCAATAGAGCAAAATAATTCATTTAAAAACGAAATTGGGCATTTACAAAAAGAACTAAAAACTGTGAAAGAAGAAAATAACTCCTTAAAAGTCAGGATGGAACAAACAGAAATGAATGACTCACAGAGAACCTAAGAATCAGTCAAACAAAACAAAACAAAAAAAAAAAAAAATGAGAAGCTGGAGAACAACGTCAAATACTTACTGGGAAAATCTATACACCTGGAAAATAGATCTAGGAGAGATAATCTGCGGATCATTGGACTTCCAGAAAACTATGACCAAAAAAAGAGCCTAGATTCTATTTTACAGGAAATTATCAAAGAGAACTGTCCAGAGATAATAGAAACAGAAGGGAAAGTAGATGTGGAAAGAATTCATCGAACTCCTTCTGAAATAGACCCTAAAAAAAGAACACCACGGAATATTGTGGCTAAGCTGCAGAATCACCACACAAAGGAGAAAATCCTGCAAGCAGATAGAAAAAAACAATTTAAATACCAAGGTGCCACAATAAGGGTCACCCAAGATCTGGCTGCCTCCACATTAAAATATAGAAGGGCCTGGAACCTGATATTCCGTAAGGCAAAAGATCAAGGACTGCAACCAAGAATGAACTACCCAGCTAAGTTTAGCATCTTTTTCCATGGAAGAAGATGGTCATTCAATGAAACAGAGGAATTCTAGATGTTTCTAAGAAAAAAACCAGACTTAAACAAAAAAAATTGATCTACATCCACAAGACTGAAGAGAAACAGAAAAAGGTACACAGAACCCCTGAGAACTGTAACTCTGTTGTGGGTATATAAAAAGTGCTCAAGGATAATTTGATTTTACTGATATAAAAGAAAAAAAGGGGGGTGTAGTAAAGGGAAGGAGGTCGGTTCAGAAAAAGGGGAAGGAATGATAAAAAGAGGGAAACTACATCCCAGGAAGAGGCATAGAAAATACACCATACCTGAGGGAACTTAGTGAGGGGGAGAATCATTGTGTGAATCTTACTCTCATCAGGAGAGGCTCAAAGAGTAAATAATTAACATATTTGTTTTTCAGAGAATTTTCTCTCACCTCATTAAAAGGGGGGAGAGGAAAAGGGAAAAGGAAAAGGAGAATAAGTGAAGGGACTTGGAGGGAGGGGGGAGGGATATTAAAAAAAAAAAGGGAGGGTTGCGCGTCACAAGATGGGTCTGTAAATTAAATATCGGGGAGGGGATCAGGGGGGTCAAGGGAAAAAGCATAATCTGGGGATAATATGATGGCAGGAAATACAGAATTAGTAATTTTAACTGTAAATGTAAATGGGATGAACGATCCCATCAAATGGAGACGGATAGCAGATTGGATCAAAAAGCAGAACCCTACAATATGTTGCCTACAGGAAACACACTTAAAGCAGGGAGATACATACAGAGTAAAGGTAAAAGGTTGGAACAGAGCCTATTATGCTTCAGGTAAAGCCAAAAAAAGCAGGGGTAGCTATCCTTATCTCAGATCAAGCAAAAGCAGAAGTAGATCTCATTAAAAAAGATAAGGAAGGAAACTATATCCTGCTGAAAGGTAGCATAAATAATGAAGCCATATCAATACTAAACATATATGCACCAAGTGGTATAGCATCTAACTTTCTAAAGGAAAAGTTAAGAGAAATGCAAGAAGAAATAGACAGTAAAACTATAATAGTGGGAGATCTCAACCTTGCACTCTCAGATTTAGACAAATCAAACCACAAAACATACAAGAAAGAAATTAAAAAAGTAAATAGAACATTAGAAAAACTAGGTATGATAGAACTTTGGAGAAAACTGAATGGCAATAGAAAGGAATATACTTTCTTCTCAGCAGTTCATGGATCCTATACAAAAATAGACCATACATTAGGACATAAAGATCTCAAAATTAAATGTAGGAAGGCAGAAATAATAAATGCCTTCTTCTCATATCACAATGCAATAAAAGCTACATTCAGTAAAAAATTAGGGGTAAATAGACCAAAAAGTAATTGGAAACTGAATAATCTCATCTTAAAGAATGACTGGGGTGAAAGAGCAAATTATAGAAACAATTAACAATTTCACCCAAGATAATGACAATGATGAGACATCATACCAAAATCTTTGGGATGCAGCTAAAGCAGTAATAAGGGGAAATTTTATATCTTTAGAGGCTTATTTGAAGAAAATAGAGAAAGAGAAGATTAACGAATTGGGCTTACAACTTAAAAGGCTAGAAAAAGACCAAATTATAAACCCCCAACCAAAAATTAAACTCGAAATACAAAAATTAAAAGGAGAAATCAATAATATTGAAAGTAAAAAAACTATTGAATTAATAAATAAAACCAAGAGTTGGTTTTATGAAAAAGCCAATAAAATAGATAAACCTTTGGTAAATTTGATCAAAAAAAGAAAGAGGAAAATCAAATTGATAGTCTTACAAATGAAAATGGGGATCTTTCCACCAATGAAGAGGAAATTAGAGAAATAATAAGGAGTTACTTTGCCCAACTTTATGCCAATAAATTTGATAACTTAAGTGAAATGGATGACTTCCTCCAAAAATATAGGCTCCCTAGATTAACAGAGGAGGAGATAAATTGCTTAAATAATCCCATTTCAGAAAAAGAAATAGAACAAGCTATTAATCAACTCCCCAGGAAAAAATCCCCAGGGCCAGATGGATTCACATGTGAATTCTACCAAACATTTAAAGAACAATTAGCCCCAATGATATATAAATTATTTGAAAAAATAGGGGACGAAGGAGTCCTACCAAACTCCTTTTATGACACAGACATGGTACTGATACCTAAACCAAGTAGATCAAAAACTGAGAAAGAAAAAAAAAATCAAATCAAGCTAGCCTAGATGTACCAGATCTAAAGCTATATGATAAAGCAGAAGTCACCAAAACCATTTGCTATTGGCTAAGAAATAGACTAGTTGATCAGTGGAATAGGTTAGGTTCACAGGAAAAAATAATCAAAACTTTAATAATCCAGTGTTTGACAAACCCAAAGACATCAGCTTTTAGGATAACAATTTACTATTTGACAAAAACTTCTGGAAAAATTGGAAATTAGTATGGCAGAAACTAGACAATGGCCCACACTTAACACTGTACACCAATATAAGGTCAAAATGGGTTCATGATCTAAGCATAAAAAATGAGGTTATAAATAAATTAGAAGAACATAAGATAGTTTACCTCTCAGACATGTAGAGGAGGAAAGAATTTGTGACTAAAGAAGAACTAGAGATCATTATTGATCACAAAATAGAAATTTTTGATTATATCAAAATGAAAAGTTTTTGTACAAACAGAACGAATGCAGACAAGATTAGAAGGGAAGCGATAAACTGGGAAAACATTTTTACAATCCAAAGTTCTGATAAAGTCCTTATTTCCAAAATATATAGGGAATTGACTCTAATTTATAAGAAATCCAACCATTCTCTAATTGATAAATGGTCAAAAGAATATGAACAGACAATTTTCAGATAAAGAAATGGAAACTATTTCTAGCCATATGAAAAGATTGTCCAAGTCATTATTAATCAGAGAAATGCAAATTGAGACAATTCTGAGATACCACTACACACTTCTCAGATTGGCTAGGATGCCAGGAAAAGGTAATGCTGAATGTTGGAGGGGCTGTGGGAAAACTGGGACACTGATACATTGTTGGTGGAATTTTGAATACATCTAACCATTCTGGAGAGCAATTTGGAACTATGCTCAAAACATTATTAAACTGTGAATATCTGTGTTACTACTGGATTTATATCCCAAATAGATCTTAAAGAAGGGAAAGGGACCTGTATGTGAAAAAACATTTATGGCAGTCTTCTTTGTAGTGTGTAGAAACTGGAAATTGAATGGATGTCCATCATTTGAATAATGGCTGAATAAATTGTGGTATATGAATGTTATGGAATATTATTGATCTGTAAGAAGTGCCCAGCAAGAGGATTTTGCAAAGGTCTGAAGAGACTTACATGAACTGATGCTGAATGAAATGAGCAGGACCAGGAGATCATTATATACTTCAACAACAATATTATATGATGATTGATTCTGATGAATGTGGCTCTCTTCAACAATTAGATGAAAGAAATCAGTTCAGTTTGTTCAATAATGAATAGAATCAGCTGCTCTCAGCAAAAGAACTCTGGGAAATGAGTGGGAACCACTACATATCATTTCCAATCCCTCTATTTTTGTCTGCTTGCATTTTTGATTTCCTTCTCAGGTTAATTTTACCTTATTTCAAAGTCCAATTCTTCTTGTGCAGTAAAATAAATGTATGGATATGTATACAGATGTTAGGATTACTAGGTGAGAACTCAGGTTGACTTGACAGTTCTCTGGCTCAGACCTGTAAAGGGAGTTTACACCTTAGGAATCCTAGAAGGAGCAAGCTCATTGGTTGAAGTGGTTCTTCCCAGAAGCCCTTGCATTATCCCACGCCCATTCTCTGGGAGGATAAAAGAGGACACCATTCCAGAGATAGGAGAAGTCTCTGCATTACATCAGGCCTGATGGAGCTCTCTGTAGGAAGGGAAGTCACTTCTCTGGACAAGAGTTAACAGCAACTGCCTGGAGACAACGGTTCACTACAGGAAGAAGAATCTGTCCAAGAGATTTGAGTAGATACAGCAGATCTCTTCCCAGAGAGCGATCCGGCAGCTTCTGGAGATGACAGCTCACTACATACATATATTGTATTTAACATATACTTTAACATATTTAACATGTATTGGTTTACCTGCCATCTGGGGGAGGGGTGGAAGGAAGAAGAAAAAAAAAAGTTGGAGCAGAAGGTTTTGCAAGGCTCAATGCTGAAAAATTACCCATGCATATATCTTGTAAATAAAAAGTTATAATTTAAAAAAAGAAATTAAAATCATTAAAAAAACAAATACTGAAGATGAAACTTAAATACTTTGGCCAAATAATAAGAAAATAGGATTCACTGGAAAATACTTTGATCTTGGTAAAGACTGAGGTCAAAAAAGAAGGGAATGGAAGAAGATGAGTTGAATATAGTGTCATGGAGATAAAGAACATGAGCTTGATCAGATTTCAGGAGAAAGAGGATGACAGATAGTCCACAGGTTCATAAAAAAACAAGATATCACTGAATGACTGAATAAAAATAAAAACATAGCAAGTGACATCTAGAGATTTGCCTTCCCAATAGTACTTATCTCCTGACATAGCACCTCTTCTTTTTCAGTTTCATAGGGTTACAGGATCATAGACTTACAGCTGGGACCTTAGAAAATAATTTATTCCTTTTCCATTTTACATATGAGGAAACTGAGAACCAGTGAAATTAAGGAGCTTCTTATGTGTACCAAAACAACTCTGAGGTATTTGACATGGATTCAAATACTTTATGACTCCAGTTCTATTCTTTTACCCAATGCTTTATGCTGCCTCATTCATTTTGAAGTTTTTTTCAAATCTTATTTTGCCTTTTTATGTCATTTCTTTTGAGGTCCCAGCCTATTTTCCCTCCCTAATGAGAACTATTCATAATTACTTCAAAACTCCAGTGTGAGTTCCTCATATTAGGGAAAGACTGAACAAAATAGAGCAAATGAGTGTCATAAGAAATTACATATATATATATATATATATATATATATATATATATATATATGTATATATATATATATATGTATGTATGAAGAATCAAAAGAAATGTAGGAATTAATATATGAAAATATGCAGAAATAAAAAAGGAAGCAAAAGTATAAAGATTACTCTAAAATTGAAGGCAGCAAGGAAAGTCCATGAGAGATATTTGAAGATATTCCAAAAGAGTCACAGAAACAAGAGTGTTTTTGTAAATGCTGAAATAGTGTTTTTAGAATCAACATTCCCATCTTTTTAATAGATGTTAATTCAGTATAAAACAGGGTTTTTCTCCCACTTTGTTCACCTTTCTAATTTTCTTGCTTTATGCTCTTGTTTATCATTTGAACATTTAAACTTGTCCCTGGACCAAAAATAACATAGATTTAAAAATAAGTATAAATGTAACATTCTATTTCTGTTAGGATTATAAGGTGAGAACTTAGATTGTCTAAGCAATTCTCTGGCTCAGAATTCACACCTTTGCTTCACGCCTTTGAAGGGAGGTTACACCTTTGGACTTCTGAGGTAGAATTTACATGTTTAAAAGAAGTTTGCACCTTTAAGAGGAGCAAGTTCATTGGCTGAAGTATTTCCCCAGGCCCCGTTTTGAGTTCTCACTAGCCCATTCTCTGCGAGGATAAAAAGAGGCAACATAGAGCCTAGTCTGAGAGAGAGTTGGGACTGCAGTCTGGAAGGAGCCAGGATTCAGGAAGAAGAGGATTAAAGATTCTACCTTCACTCTGGCTGGAGGTTCCAGAAATTTCCCAAGAAACCTGCTCACAGAAGAAAAGATTTTACAGAAAAGAGATCTCCCAGAGAAGGATTATAACTTAGAGACGACAGGACCTTCACAATTTTGGCACCCAACGTGGGGCCAGGACTGATTCTGAGCCCTTCAGAGGAGCTAGCCTGGATCTTCACATATTTCTACTGTAATTGTGACTCCTTTCTAATATCTCACAACTATACCTGCCATTCTTTATCTCTTTTAAAACAATTGTAATGTTACTCTACCCAATTTCAAAAAATCACTTTTAACCCTCTTTGAATTTATTTTTAGTTTCTTCTAAAGTTATAATTTGACATATTGACACCTAAGACAATTTTAGCTGAATTCAGATAGGATCCTGCTAGTATATGCTATAATACCATATACTATGCTATAATATCTAATACTTTCCCCTCATTCTGTAGTTTAAAAGTTGAAAGAACTTCTCCAAGATCCTGAAGATAGCATGTAGCAAACTTGAGATTCAAGCTCAGTCATCTGACTTTAAACCCAATAGTCTTTCCCAGGTACCAAAAACAGAGGAAAATCTTAAAAGATACAGTGGTATGGGAGAGGAGTGGAAGTTAGAACCTGAAGAAGAGTTAGGGTTGAGTTTATATGAGAGCAAGGATATGACAGCTGACAGTGTTATAAGCATACTGCCTCTTCCTCTGAACCTTCCTTTTCTTCCCTAAAACTGAATCCAATCTAATTCTCAGGACAAACAACTCATTCAGGGAAAGGATGGACACAATTCTTCATGGAATTTTTGTGTACAAATAACTATTTTCAGTTTTTGCTCTGATCTAGTCAGCTTTTTAAATATGATCTCTTCCATTTTTCTTTGATCGTGTTATCTTGTAAATATTTGACTAGTCTTCACATAATATTAATCCTGCCTTAATAAGTTTAAAATAACAAACAAAGAAAGACCATACATAGATACTCCAACTAATAAATGACTTCTTTTTCCCAAGCAGTTTAGTAAAGTAGTCTTTAATTTGTGCATTGTTTCTTGTTTTCCCTTCAGTCCAGGGTTTTTTACATCTTGATTTATTACTAGCACCTTATAGCTTCTCAAATGTCTTAGTTTATGTTTCACAACTAGGTCTGCACATAATTTAATTCAGTGTGATAAGTCAATCCAGCCAAATTCTTCACACTCGTTCAGGGCAGGAACACTTTACTTAGCCAATATAAAATGAATGCATTAATTTGTTGTTGTTGTTGTTTTTTTCATTAAAAATCCTAGAAGTTTATAGCACTGCATTTCCAAAAATCTATCTGTTATTGTTATTCTCTAAAATGAAAACTATGGAATTTTGGTTCTAAGGAAGAAAAAGAGGGGAAAAATAAGGTGGGAGTATATGCCTAGAGATGCTTCAGAAAAGGATAAAACTGACTGCTCTCTCCCAATGTCCCAAAATTGGGCATTAACACTGTCCCTATCTCAGGATACTGAATCTTCTGAAATTGCTCTAATGCAATTTTCTCTTACTAATGCTAACCCTATGAAATCCATTTCAAAGAGAATCAAAATATATATAATACCAGTAGTCAGGGAGAGATGAAACATTAATTATAGGCCAGAGTATGTTAATAAAAAAACAAATGGATAAAACCATCTTATGTTAAAACAAAATGCTATGTTGCTACTTCATGAAAGATTTTTTGATCTTTGGACATTCTCTTTTCCAAAAAATGACAAGATTTTCTTAATTATCTGCTTAAAAATAAGAAAGAAAAATAGAAAATTTGGCAACAAACTGTATTCCAGATGTGAGACTAACATCTTTGCCCAAATATATTTCTCATACCAATGCCCAAACCATCTGAGACAAAAAATTAAATTCTAAATAAATTCCAAAAAATTGCAAAAAAATAAAATCTCTTGCTTTTATACTTGAGGCAAAATTGACATAGTAAAATTTGATTTTTCTATAACTATCTTATACCAGTGTGTTTTGGTTTTTCTACTTGCTCTGTTTTTTAATCTTTTTGATAAATGAATTCTTCAGTTTCTACCTCTACAGATTTATTTCAAGACCTTTTCTTGCTTATCATCAGACATGAAAAAGGACTGATTATATATGAATCCATCTCAAAAAACTGACCTTCTATCTAATAACCTAGTAACCATGAGGACTTTCAAGGAATTTTTAGTGGAATGTAAATATATAAATGCATACCTTCTTTGATCAAATATGATATTAAACATTAAGTCTAAAGATATACCTATTCCTGCAAAAAACACAGAATAGAAATGAGTTTCCATTTCTGCCTTCATTGAACTGAATTGGCTTAAATAATCATGTGTCCTAAGACTCCAAGATACAAAATAAAATCCTCAAATAAGTGGTGAGAGGACAGGAATAGATGGACAAGTGAAAAGAAATGGAAAGGAGGGAGGGAAAGATACAGGAGAATTAGGGGGAAGAAAGGAATGTTGGAAAAAAAAAGGATTAGAAGTGAGAAAAAGAGAGGAAGGGAAGGCAGGAAAAGACAATCAAGTAATGTAAATTTTCTTAGAATGCAAGACTTTCCTGAATTTGGTAGATTTTATTAAGAAAGAAAATACAAGGAGACTACATCATATTCTGTTTGAAGAGGAAAGAAGGGGTTGGGGAATAAGAGAAAGGTACAGGAACCTGTTTTGAGGTTTTCATGAAAAGAGAGCAAAAAATGTGGACTACTGGCCAGACACCTAAGAACAAGAGATGGCAAATAATGGGAACCCACTAACCATATTGCAAAATGTGAGAAGAGGTGTTGCCTCAATCTGCCCTGTAATCTTTTTACTATATTTCTTTTAATTAGGTTACATGTTAAAGAATCAACCTCAAATGTCATCTTCTTTGCTAAATGATAGTCTCTTTAGCTTCTCAGAGTTAGAAGACAAAATTTTAGCTTCTACTTGTGAGTTCTGTATGTAGTGTTTACATATATGTTTTTTCATTGATTCATTAAGAATGACTTATAAATATGAAAAATTTATCTTATAACTTCTGATTGTGATACATATTTATTTGTGTCCTGAGCTTTTATTTCATATTTTTTTTCTTGATATCTTTGACATTTTAACCTTGGGGTTGGGGTGGGACTAGGGGGTATTTCCATCACTTGCTTTCTGATACCTCTAGAGATTGCCTCTATGAAGATTTCTTCTTCTTCATAGTCTTCTGATCCAACAGAAATCTTGAGAATATAGACTTTAAGCTCAGCTGACTATTCCTGATTGTTATCATCATATTTGTCCTTTATCTCAATTAGATGCTGGTAAATAGCATAAACTTATACCATATATGTACCTTCTCAGGCTTTTCTGGGATGTGTCTTTCTGAACATCCCACCCAATATAAATTTGATAGCAGTATTCTAAAATATATGTCTCACCTTTTATCTTTTCTTTTACTCTTCCTATTTAAGGAGTGCTTCTGCTCAGGTTTTCCTTCTTTAAGACAGTATGTTAAGGATAGGACCTTCAACAAGGGTCTGTAAGGTATGTAAAAACACTAACCTTGTTGCCCTTCTCATTGAAACTCAAGCAGCTTTAAATTATCTGATTATTCTCACCCTCTGAAAGCTGAGGCTGAAAAATAGAAGGATTTACAATGGCTTTCTGTTGCTGTTTCTTTGTCCTGTGTCATTAAAAATGATGTTGTAAATCAAAAAGGATGCATGGATTTCCCTTTTGGCACATTTATCCCTTACAGGTCATTACTGAGTGTAGGCATGATGCAGACATACTTCTAAGCTATTTTCAACTTACTCTTAGAGGGAACCACAAGTTTTCTTCTAAATAGACCTAGAGATGATTAAAGATTTATCCTTTATGATACTTTTTTTTCCATTTGTTTCAACCAACATAAAAATGAGTTGATGTCAAGAAAAACCTGAGTAACAAAATAAATGTCTTAAAGAAAAGAAAAATAAAATTTTCATTCAAAGTGTAGATAATCGATTTTAAATCTATAGAATATATATATTTTTCTGTTCTCACAAATTTAAAGCAAATAAGAAAGCTGCAAGAAACAATTAAATAAACCTTCAGAATCTTACTTAACCTCTTCCAAATAGAAGTATCATTTATCCTTCCCTATAAGAACTGTGCCTCATCACACCTATTAACCAAACTGATGCTGATCAAATAGAACCCATAATGCAGCTGGAAAATTGTCAAATGCTATAGAGGAATGCAGGAATAAATACATTCCTGACCCCTGCAGTGCTGAGCTTATTTTCTGAAGCATGAGATTTGATTATCCATATCTCAGCAAGTAGAACCACATATACAGCTTGTCATAAAAGTTGTCAGGCTTTTCCTCCACAAACAGCTAGCCAAAATATTTGCTGCTATAAATTCTCCAGGCTGATTATATGCTTTGCAACAAAAAAGGTCTCTCTTTCCCTCCCTTTGACTCTCCATTTTCCCATTCAACCTCCTCTCACTGCACTTACTGTTACTGTTATTTGAAATGACTAACTATTCATATCTTATGTACTCCCACATGATCCCAGATTTCTAACAATTGTCTCAGAAGTGAGAGTTTTGACTGTTTTCTTATAAGAAAAATGAAATAATTCATTCTATCAATAACTTTTTCCATGTTGACTAGGCATTGTTATAAACATTAAACAAAATATGTGAAAGTGTTTTTATGAACTACAAAATGCCATAAATAATTTAGAGTTTTATTACTGTATTATTATAATCATTAACATAATTGATATTATCATAAAAACCTCCTCAACTATGAAATATGAAAAAACAGGATTTAGTGGAAACAATATGTTTCTGGAATCAGTTGTCCTAAGAGTGGAAGGGATTTTTAAAGGTTATCTTTTCTACCTTCTATACAATTCAGTTATCACTCTTCTGAAACTTCAGATGAATTGTTATCCAGATTGTTTTAATAATTTCCAGATTGCTAAACTGTCCGACATCTTATTATATTTTTGGAGTATTTAATCACTTATAATTTTTTTTTCTTTGACAACTTTTCTTGATGCAGCCCATTCACTTTTATATGGTCACATATCTAGACACAGAGCAGTATGTGATGAAAGACTAGAAAAAACGAAGTCTAAGAAGCCACAATTGCAAAGGATTTTTTTTTCATTAGGGGCCCTAAGAGAAGCTAAGGTCACCGTCCTAGGAGACAGTTTTGTCTTTTTTTTTTTTAATTTATTTATTTTTTTTAATAATGGTTATCTCTAAGTAATAGGGAAAGAAGTGGGATCCAGACCGACTCTCCATGTGACAGATAAGGAGAAATAAATTATATCAAAGAAATTCTGGTAAATATTAGTTCTGTCACGACAGGTTTTAAATTATTTGAATAGGTGAAGCAGGTATTTAGCATAATATATATTAGAGTTTATCTAGTTGAACTCTCACTTAAAGCAATGTGCTTTCCTCTCTTCCACAATTAAATTCAGAATTAATAAGCTTCTTGATACATAAAGAAATGAGAATTATATCTTTGCAAATAAATATTCATTTATTTTTCAGGAAGAACTATTGAGTGTTTTCCATGAATAAGGTAATACATTACTTGCCAGAACAAGAAAGCATAACTGAAATTTGTTCACTTATTATAATGCACCAATACTAATTTCTCCCTTTTCTCTTTTTCTCTCCTCATCATAGTTGTACTTCATTGTTCTGAGATGTAGCTATTTATTTCTGATAAAGTAAATTAGAAAAAAAATAATGACAGAACTAATATAAAGTTGTCCAGATGACTGAAAGCAACAAGAACTCATCTTTAATTTTAAAATAGCCAGACTTGCAAAAAACTCAAAGGATCTTCTGCTGTTGAAAAACAATGAATGATTCCAGGCTAAGGCAAATTATCGTCTTATCTATGGAATAGAGACTTTGTGTGTGTGTGTGTGTATGTGTGTGTGTGTGTGTGTGTGTGTGTGTGTGTGTCTATGTGTTTCTCTCTGTGTGTGTAAAATGGGAAATGGGTGAAACCAAGAAGTCAATCCTATGAAGTTCTAAGACATTTTCCTTTTTTTTTATTTAGAATTTTTTTTCACAGTATATATGCATGAGTGTTAGGATTACTAAGTGAGAACTCAGGTTGTCTGGAGGGTGACAAGGTGAGAATTCAGGTTTTCTGGACAATTACAAGGTGAGAACTCAGGTTGACTTGATAAGAGGGGGCAAGCTCATTGGCTGGGGTGGTTCTTCCCAGAAGCCCTTGCATTATCCCACGCCCATTCTCTGGGAGGATAAAAAGAGACAGCAATGAGCGCAGAGGGCAGATCGGCCTGGAGAAGGATAAGAGCTGGAGGAGATTCAGAGCCAGGATTCAAGAGAAAGACTCTCTGCATTACATCAGGCCTGACGGGGCTCTCTGCAGGAAGGGAAGTCACTCCTAAGGCTCTCTGCAGGAAGGGAAGTCACTTCTAAGGACAAGAGTTAACAGCAACTGCCTGGAGACAACGGTTCGTTACAGGAAGAAGAATCTGTCTGAGAGATTTGAGTAGACACAGCAGATCTCTTCCCAGAGAGTAATCCGGCAGCTTCTAGAGACGACAGCTCGCTACAAATAGGCGCCCAACGTGGGGCAAGGACTTTAACTTATCCTGACAAGAGGAGCTAGACCAGACCTTCGCAATTTGGCGCCTGAACAGGGACAGACACAGTCCTGATTCCAGTGGAAAAGCTTCCAATCTAGATCTCAGTCTCTCTGACCCAGAACCGTGAGTAACGAGGAAACTTTGTTAAAGATTAAGTGAGCGTGCTAATAGATAAATAAGGAACTTAACTTGTTAAGGGCTAAACCAGGAATCTCTTATAGCTGAAATGGGGCAGATGTTAGCTATATTCAATCCCTGGACCTCAGCCGACTCAACCTCAGCCCCAGACGCAACCTCAGCTCCATTCAGGAGTGGTACTATAGAGAGTATAATCAACATAATTGAGGAGCAGAGTTTACTTGTAACCTGGGTACAGATTGCTAAACTCTTGGCTGCATTAAGACGCACATCCCCTTGGTTCTTAGAGGAAGAAAAGATAGATGTAGATAAATGGAAGCTAGTGGGATATGAAATGAAAGAATTTCAAGCAAAAAATGGGCCTCGTTCAATTTCTGCAGAAGTATTTTATATCTACAACATAGTTCAATTAGCCTTAAACTATCAAGCAAGTTGTAGGAGAAGGAAAAGTTTTAAAAATGAACAGAGGAGGAAGTGTGAGGAAAAAAGGAAAGATCAAGATCTTTCCCTAGAGCAAGAGGATTTAAATGAGGAATTATGGTATGATTCTCTTGAAGAAGCTTCAACCCTGCCTAGAGAACAGATTATTGACAGGCCCACATCAACCCCACCTTCAGAGATGGAGGAAGAAAGAGGGGAAGAGGCAGAAACACAAACAGAATTGCCTGTGAAGCAGCCTAAGCCTATGACAAGATTAGAAAAAGCATTGGTTAAAGCTAAGAGAGAAGGACAGGATATAAGTGATTTTATACATGCATATCCTGTGATTGAAAATATTGACTCTGTAGGTCAAAAAAGGAGAAGATATGCACCTTTAGATTTGAATAAAATTAAAGATTTGAAAAAAGGTTGTACCCTTTATGGGGCTACATCAGCTTATGTTAAAATGTTACTAGATGGTTTGTCTTATGAAGTCCTAACCCCAAATGATTGGAAATCCATAGCAAGGATATGCCTGGAACCTGGAGAAAATTTATTATGGCTTTCGGAATTTCATGAATTATGTAAAATTCAAGTCAGATGCAATTTGGAAATAGGAGTTAACACACAATTCACTTTTGAGCACTTGGCTGGTGAAGGTCGGTATGGAGAGAATTCAGAACAGACTGATTATACCATGACAATATATGAACAAATTGCTAAGGCTGCAATAAAAGCTTGGGGTGTCCTTCCTGGACAGAAAGATCGTGGAGAGGCTTTCACTAAAATACAGCAAGGTCCCAATGAACCTTTTGCAGATTTTGTGGGACGTTTGCAAACTGCTGTCAAAAGAACTATTGGAGAAAATGCAGCTACAGAAATAATGACCAGACATCTGGCTAAGGAAAATGCCAATGAGATTTGCAAAAGAATTATATGGGGATTAGACAAAGATGCTCCTTTAGAGGAGATCATAAGACGCTGTGCTACAGTGGGAACAAATGCTTTTTACACCCGGACAATGATGAACGTGGAAAGACAGGGTCCCTCCTGGCAAGGGACTTCTAGAGAAACTCGGCGATGTTTTCAATGTGGAAAAATTGGGCATCTAAGAGCTCAGTGTAGGTATGGAGATACAGTGAGAAGACAGGGTGAGAGAAGACCTAAAACCCCATGTCCAAAATGCAACAGAGGACTCCATTGGGCATCAGAGTGTAAACTAATTCAGGGAAATAGGATGAGGGGCCCAGATCCAGGGCCCCAGGCAAAAAAGACTTGGGGCATGATGGCAGCTGATGTTACACCTAAAGAGCCTTTAGAAGGTCAGGACTCTGATTTGATCAACCAGCAGAAAAGTAATCACATGGTAGAAAGGGATTACCTGATAAGTGAGCCAAAAGGCAATCAGATTGCAAAAATGGATTACACTTGGGGAGAATACAGGCCTTTTAAACCAACAGGGCTGTGTCCAGTGCAAACAATTCCAATGTAATTGCCAAATGATGAGAAGATATTTAGAAAGTGGTAAATAGAAGGTAATTAGATAGGTTAACTGCCTGGGAGAGAGGGTTTGCTTGTATTTCTTCAGCAGGAGAAGGAATCAGATGGGTGCCAACGAGTCATATTCACCTTGTCCACCAGAGAGAGACAGAAAAAGAGAAAGGCCTCAAAATAAAGGAGAAGATCTAAGAAACATCTGACACTGAAAGAGCATGGATAATAAGAAGACTGTTAAAGAACTTTAAAAACCAGCAGGAATCATTGGACTTCCTCACACAAGATGAGACTAATGGACAATGGACTTATGGACATTTATAAATTTTCAATTTATGATTATGTTATATACTTCTAGCATGTGTTATGTTACTATGTTACTATGTGCTTATGTAATTCATGTAATTATCTGTAATACTTCCCATATTGATGGATTTATGTTTCAAGGTCATTTATGTAATTATCTGTAATACTTCCCATATTGATGGATTTATGTTTCAAGGTCATGACTGTCCTATGTTCTAAATCAAAAGAAAGGGGGAGATGTTAGGATTACTAAGTGAGAACTCAGGTTGTCTGGAGGGTGACAAGGTGAGAATTCAGGTTTTCTGGACAATTACAAGGTGAGAACTCAGGTTGACTTGATAAGAGGGGGCAAGCTCATTGGCTGGGGTGGTTCTTCCCAGAAGCCCTTGCATTATCCCACGCCCATTCTCTGGGAGGATAAAAAGAGACAGCAATGAGCGCAGAGGGCAGATCGGCCTGGAGAAGGATAAGAGCTGGAGGAGATTCAGAGCCAGGATTCAAGAGAAAGACTCTCTGCATTACATCAGGCCTGACGGGGCTCTCTGCAGGAAGGGAAGTCACTCCTAAGGCTCTCTGCAGGAAGGGAAGTCACTTCTAAGGACAAGAGTTAACAGCAACTGCCTGGAGACAACGGTTCGTTACAGGAAGAAGAATCTGTCTGAGAGATTTGAGTAGACACAGCAGATCTCTTCCCAGAGAGTAATCCGGCAGCTTCTAGAGACGACAGCTCGCTACACATGAGTAATTTTTTTTATAATATTATCTCTTGTATTCATTTTTCCAAATTATCCTCCCCCTTCCTCCATTCCCTCCCCCCGATGACAGGCAATCCCATACATTTTACATGTGTTACAATAAAACCTAGATACAATATATGTGTGTAAATACCATTTTCTTGTTGCACATTAAGAATTAGATTCCAAAGGAATAAGTAACCTGGGTAGATAGACAGTAGTGCTAACAATTTACATTCACTTCCCAGTGTTCCTTCTCTGGGTGTAGTTATTTCTGTCCATCATTGATCAACTGGAAGTGAGTTGGATCTTCTTTATGTTGAAGATATCCACTTCCATCAGAATATATCTTCATACAGCATTGAGGTATATAGCGATCTTCTGGTTCTATTCATTTCACTCAGCATCAGTTCATGTAATTCTCTCCAAGCCTCTCTGTATTCCTCCTGCTGGTCATTTCTTACAGAGCAATAGTATTCCATAATCTTCATATACCATAATTTACCCAACCATTCTCCAATTGATGGGCATTCATTCAACTTCCAGTTTCTAGCTACAACAAAAAGAGCTGCCACAAACATTTTGGCACATACAGGTCCCTTTCCCTTCTTTAGTAATTCTTTGGGATATAAGCCCAGTAGTAGTACTCCTGGGTCAAAGGGTATGCACAGTTTGATAACTTTTTGGGCATAGTTCCAAATTGCTCTCCAGAATGGCTGGATTCTTTCACAACACCAACAATGTATCAGTGTCCCAGTTTTCCCACATCCTCTCCAACATTCATCATTATTTGTTCCTGTCATCTTAGCCAATCTGACAGGTGTGTAGTGGTATCTCAGAGTTGTCTTAATTTGCATTTCTCTAATCAGTAGTGATTTGGAATACTCATATGAGTGGATATAGTTTCAATTTCATCATCTGAGAATTGTCTGTTCATATCCTTTGACCATTTATCAATTGGAGAATGGTTTGATTTCTTATAAATTAGGGTCAGTTCTCTATATATTTTGGAAATGAGACCTTTTTTAAAGACATTTTCCAATAAAGTTGTATCTCCATATGTACAGTTATAATTGTAGTTCTCTACATTCTGATGTAGAAATAATTTGATAATAAGCACCATTTTGGCAAAGGGATTCACTAATAGAAAACCTTTTATTCCAATTATTTATTTTTTCTGTGTCTGTCTGATGTAGTCTTGGGTAGACAGGTAGATCTTGGCAGAGAAAACCTGAACCATTTATAGAATATCATACTTCCAGAGCAAGCTGGGAGGAACACTGATTGGAAAATCTCAGCCTTAAATGGGCTTTTTTTTTTTTTTTTTTTTTTTTTTTATTAAGTAAGCCTTTTGTTCAAGTTTGTGTTTTTGATTGCAATCCCACCCCTGGTAGAGATCTTTAGAAACTCCACCTTTACTTATTCAATCAAAAAGCCAAATTATGATGTCAACTCCAGAGCATATATTTCCCCAATAAAAAAATCTGCTCCTAGTGTTTGCTAATCTCTTTAAATTTAGTATACTCATCAATGCTGTAATTCTACTTTATGATGTCTTTCTCCTGGCTACTGCTAAAGAACTTTCTTTTCTCTTGTTCACTGTTAAAGCTTCTTTAAAAAAACAAATAAACAAACACAACAACAACAACAACAACAACAACAACAACAACAACAACAACAACAACAAAAAACAACAACCCTAAAAATCCCTTATGGATTTAGTCCACTCTTAGTAGTACAATAAATTTTTTGCCACTTTATTTGAAGAACTATGCCTACAAAAACTTTTTGATATGAATTAAAATACCAACTTGTAACTCCAATATATTTTGGGGGTCTCACTCCAAATCCCATCATTTTGAAGGCTAACTCCATCATTCTAGTGACCTGATATAGGAAAAGTCTGACTGCATCCATAACCTCATTATGTCTGCTGGTTTTAGAAATAATCACACAAGCACAACACTTTTTTTCCCCTTATTTTCTTACCTTTTTGCTTTAGGAAATGGAATAGAGAACACAAGCAAAGACAGCAAGATATCATTATTTTTGAGTTTATAAGCTAATCCCAATATTTTCTATGTTTTCTTGGAAAAATTATATTTAAGAGAAATTCTCTCATTGTGGACTTAATGCAATACACAATATACAATAACTAGGCTATTTTTAGTAGGATTGACTAAGGATTTTATTATTGTAGTGAATAAACTCCCCTTACCAAGGAAAATTGGCAACTTCTGCAATTCATGTCTACTACTAGAGTCACTAAGAAGTTCATGGTTTATTCACTCTTCCCCTTCTTCCTCATCTTTATCTTAGAACATATTATCTCCTGCCTAACTTCTTCATTAAAATTCATCAAAATAGAACACACATTTTGTTTGTTATTCACTCTCCCTGTCTCTCTTGAAACCATCATATTTTTAAAGAATCATAGTCTTCCTCTTCTATTGAAATTTAACATTTAGGAGGCAGCTAGATGTGTGTGTGATAGAGCACCAGCCCTGAATTCAGGAGGACCCTAGTTCAAATCTGGTCTCAGATAATTAACACTTCCTAGCTGTGTGACCCTAGGCAAGTCACTTAACACCAGCCTCAGGAAAAACAAAACAAAACAAAACAAAAAAAAAAAACATTTAATCAATATATATATATTTTCAAATGCTCATATATATTTAACTTTCTAGGTTTTTGAAGTTCAAAATTTCTAATCAACTCTAGTCTTTTTATAAGGAATTCTTTTTTAAAAAATCTTCTATTTTGTTAAAGATTTATATTCTCCCTCTTTTAATATTATACTCAGATATTATTGTGTATATAATCTATTTTATGTGTATGTGTGTATGTGTGTGTGCGTGCATGTGTGTGTGCTCATATACCCACACATATATATCATAATCTAAGATTATTTTTTTCCCTTTATGGACATTGTTGTCTCAAAAGATACTCATTGCTTGTTAATTAAAATTCAATCAGTCTGAGGTTTAGATTATTAATAACTAATGATCTGTGGAGATCCTGACTAGTTCCCCTCTTTTTTCTCCTTAAGGCCTGATTTCAAAAGCTCAATTTCTTGAAGGATTTTACTGATAATGAGATTGGACTAAATTTCATGTTCAGATAACACCCAGGTGAGGAAGCCATTCTGCTCTATTCCATTTTGGGTGGGCATAAAATTCTTTCAGTAGATTACCTATGGGTGGGGGTAACTTAGAAATAAAAGACACAAAGTTCTTTTGAATAAGCTCAGACCATGTGGTCACCATTATAATTTTAATCATTACAAGTCAAATAACAAGAATTTACTAAGCATTTATTATGCAACAGATATAAGCACCTTTTAGCTTTTCTTTCTCTTTGATCAGAAAGCTATAGACTTGCCCATTAGTCCTGGGAATTTTCCTTTTAAGAGTTCTTTCAGAAAGTGACTATTTTTTTTTTCATTTTTCTTTCTGATTTTAATAAATCTGGACAGTTTTCATTATTGAAATATGATATCCAGGTTTTTTGTTTGTTTGTTTTTTGGGTTTTGTTTTGTTTTGTTTTGTTTTGGTTTTTGTATAACATTATCAATGCTTGTTTTTGACAATAAATAACTTTAAATTTTGTCTTTTTAGCTCATTCAAATTGT
Organism: Sminthopsis crassicaudata; assembly: GCF_048593235.1. Taxonomy (NCBI): domain Eukaryota; kingdom Metazoa; phylum Chordata; class Mammalia; order Dasyuromorphia; family Dasyuridae; genus Sminthopsis; species Sminthopsis crassicaudata. Next base: position 187,348,949 of record NC_133620.1, read on the forward strand.
TTTGTTCTAATGTACCTTGCCATCAATAATCATAGAATAATGTTAGATATATTTACATTTTCAGCAAGTCCACTATGGCAAATTTTCTGATTTTTTTAATAAGCTATTTCCTTATTTATTTTTTACTTACTTAAAAGAATTATTCTCCCCTTAATTCATTTTCCAGACATTTTAAAAAATTATCCTTACCACCATTATTTTGGGCTTCAATTCTTCCAACTGTTCTTGTTCTTGTGGCAAAGGCACTTTCCCTCACTTCCTACATCCATCCTGAGACTCTGCTTATAATCGGTGGGGGCCTATTAACTTTTTAAGGTTTTTAAGTATCTCTTTCTCTATGTCTTCATAGTTTAGTGATATCATTTCTTTACTCATATATCTAAAACTCATTTCCATGTATGAAACATTTGCCAGGGATAGCTTCTTTTCCAAATTGTACCACTGGATGGGTAGTCAAGATCTATTGTATTTCAACTTCAATTTTTTTTTTTTTTTTTTTTTTTTTTTTTTTTGTTTATGCTACTAATTTCCATCTCCAGGACAGTAGACAGTGTTTTTACTCAGAAAACTGGTAGTTTTTCTTGCCAGATCTCTGAGTTTTTATGAAATCAGGTTTCTACCGTTCAGATTATTACAATGGTATTCCTGATTTTATGCTGTATCTCTGGTGAAGGAATTGTTCCGTTCTTCTGTTCACTTTGTGGATATCCCTAATCATAGCTCTGCAGTATTCTATTTTCCCGCAGACATCATTGGACAAGGATTTATTGTTGGCTGTTCAAACTCATGTCTTCATGTAAAGTTACTGTTTCAGGCTTCTATTTCCACTCCAATAATATTATAGGTTAATGTTCTAATTCAGGAGTCTTCCTTATTCATCTGACTTCCTACTGCTTTTGTAGATGTGATCTCTATTTCATTGCCTACAATTTATGGCTGTTTGTAATGTTCTTTGTTGGTTTTCTTGGGGTGTCTGGGAGCAGCCTTCGTTTCAGTTCAGTAATCACGACAAGTACAGCCAGTTTTAAAGTCCAAATACTTTATTATTTCCTTCTTGGGGCTGGACTAGCTTTCTTAAATGTCTATCTCTTTCCTTGGTTCTGAGAGCTTGAGCTCCTGCCTGCCTTCTCTGGCTTCTGAATCTCCCTGAATCCAAAGGTTTGTGCTTCTGCCTCCAGCCACCACAAAGGTGGATGATGGAATGAATCCATCCCTCACGCTCTCAGGAGAACCACCAGGAGTCTGACTGAAGATGGAATGGATGCCCAGTCCTTGATGGCTGTTATATACTCCATTATCCTGGGTATTTTATAGAACTATATTAAGTACTAAGTACATGTATTGAACTAGAGTACTGCTAAGCATCATGCTAAATAACTATTGTCTTTATCAATTCCACCTTTGTTTCAGTTCAGAGTTCTGGCTTATAACAGCTATTGTTCTATTTAATGCTGGATTTCAAGAAGGTGTGTACTTTAATTATTTTTAAAATAATTTATCATTATTCACTTTGCTCTTATTTTTAGATTATTGCTGGTACATATGTGGAGAATTTGGACTTTTCTATGTTCTTTCACACTATTTTAACTTGAAATCTCTCTGATTTTACTGTTAAGTTTGTTCAATAAGGTTTGGGGAAAAGAAATTAACTGAGATCTGAATTTGAATTTATGCTCTATTACTGACTATCTATTGGCATTTTGCAAGTCACTTACCTTTCTTAGATTCATTTGTCTCATCAATAAAGTGAGAGGATTGGATTACCTGACTTTTAAAGTCCCATCTACCATTATATTTATAATACTATGATTATATAACTTCCCAGTGTCCTGAACTTATATTCTATTTTAGAAGAAAAATTTAAAATATTAAGTTAGTTTGTAAAAAAAATTTTTATAAAACATCATTAGATATTTCAAGAGATATCAACAGAGAAATCAAGAGAAATAACAAGTATCATAATTCAATAAATTAAAATCAAAAGTAAATCAGAAGAAAACTATAACTTTGAGATAAACTTTTTATTAACCATTCTGAGAAATTTTGGTTGGATAAGTTCCAGTTTACTAAATAGTGACTTGTGATGAAGGTTGAAACCACTTTTCCAATGGACATATGTATTGCCTCCTACAACTAGATTATTCTTTAAAGATAAGGATTGTGACTTCTCTCTTTTCTATATCCTTCCTTTCCCTGAATCATTTGATCAGCTTTCTGCACATAAAGGATGCTGAATAGGTGATTACTTATGAAAAAAAGACTTAACATAGATGTGTGTACAAGGTTCTGCTATATTTCAAAGGTTAAGAAAAATTTCCTCACTTCTGTCAGTAATCATAGGATCGCTGCCCAGCCTTTGTTACTGACTAGATTTAGGATGTGTCTTTGGTGATGAACTATCCTGGGCAATAAATTTTCTTCCCAAGGGCTAAGAATTCTACTACATGTCTTTGGTGTTATTCTGTTGTTTCAGCCATACCCGATTCTTTGTAGCCCTACTTGGGGTTTTATTGGAAGTGGTTTGCTATTTCTTTTTGTGCCACCTAGCTGTCCACCATCATACTTGTAGAGATCCACAAAACACCTCCATATCAAAGAGACGCTTTACACACAAAATGCAATGAAGAAACCAAAGTAGTCTTTTTAGATTACTTTAAAATGACCTTTCTTCAGCAGATCAAATGGGTTTCTCTTATAAGAAAGAGCTCTCAGTGAAATTGCCTTCCAACATTACTTTAAACTCCTATTGACTCAGAGATAGTAGAGTATATGATATTTTTTCACTAAGGAAGGTCCTAAATTCTTTTTAATTTTAATTGATTTTTATTAAAGTTTCTTTTAAATTTTCAAACATATGCATAGATAATTTTCAGCATTCACCCCTGCAAAACCTTGTGCTCCAAACTTCTTTCTCCTCCCTTCCTCCAACCCTGTCCCTTAAATGGCAAATAATCCAATATATGTTAAGCATGTGAAATTTTTCTATACATATTTCCACAATTATCATGCTGCACAAGAAAAATAATTTCAAAAAAAGAAAATAAAATTAAATGAGAAAGAAAATTAAATGGAAGCAAACAACAACAAAAAGTAAAAATATTATGTAGTGATCCATACTCAAGTCCCCACAGTCCTCTCTCTGGGTGCAGATGGCTCTCTTCATAAGATCATTGGAATGGGCCTTAATTATCTCACTGTTGGAAAAACAAATTCATCAGAATTGATCATCATATAATTTTGTTATTAATGTAAAGAAATGTTCTCTTGGTTCTACTTACTTCATTTACAATCAATTCCTGTAAGTCTCTCCAGGCCCTCTGAAATCATTCTGCTAATCATTTCTTATAGAACAACAATATTCCATAACATTCATATATCATAACTTATTCAACCACTCTCCAACTGATGGGCCTCCATTTAGTTTCCATTTTCTTGCCATTACGAAAAGGGCTGGTCCTAAACTCATTATCATGAAAATCATTCCTTATTTTCTGCACATACAAGAGAATATAATTTCCTTTCAGGCATCTGCATATCTCTGTGTATATATTTGGATTGGAAATATTTCAAAATAGACCTTAACATGGTAAAGTAATAGATACTCCAATGATAACTTGACTTCGGGTTAGCCTTCCTTGAATTTCATGTCTCATGATTCTAAAATGTCTGCCATATCCAACCACTAAAAGTCATATCATTAAGGAAAAGTTGAATATAAAATATTGAGGCATTAGAAAGAAAATGATCGCTAATAAGAAGGTAACCAGAGTAAGATGGAATATAGAGTAGTTGAAATATACTATTTGAGTGGATTCACTTTATAGAGAATTTGAGGAAATGTCAAACTACATATCCAGTCACTTCTGGAAGCCAGATAGGTTTATGGTCTTGTTTTAGAGGTACTTTTGATAGTGCCATTGAATTTCCATGGAAAGATGAGGGTCCCCAAGGAAAATCTGACATATCATCCCATGATATATCATTCCAAACCCAAAATGTCATATGTCAGAGGAGAGCTAAATACCATGTAATTCTCTACTGAATCATTCATCAATTCTTTGTCACTGTCACCAAGAGATTAGGTGCCCAAGAATAGGAGAAATGGTATCATTTTGAACCATATAGAGTATCTGTTATGTCAGGCAAACCACAGCAAAATGAATGAATATTTTAATAGCATGCTCTTCCTATTCTAAAACACATGCCCTACATACTATTCACATGTTTTATTAGAGTCACATTTTTTTTATGAAACTATTCCTATTTCAGCTGTGAATCAATGGATTTTTTAAAAGTGCCACAAAATCCTCTGAGTACAGAATGTTTTTCATATTAGGAAAGAAGGCCTATATATATATATTAACTGAATGGTGATCATTTAATTAAATATTTGAAGTTTTTTCAGTGCATTGCAAATCCTCCCTCTTCCTTCCCTCCCTTCCTTTCTGTTTTTCCCTTCCTCCCTCTCTTTCTCCCTTCCTCTCTTACTCCACCCTCTTCTCTTCTCTTCTCTTCTCTTCTCTTCTCTTCTCTTCTCTTCTCTTCTCTTCTCTTCTCTTCTCTTCTCTTCTCTTCTCTTCTCTTCTCTTCTCTTCTCTTCTCTTCTTTCTCTCTCTTTCATGATAATGTATACTTTATAAAAGTAAATGTGATCATATGGGACAGTTTAACTTTATTTTGATATTGTTGATATTTATCTAAATTTGGTGCAGTAGAAAGAATATCAGAATTAATTAGCTGAATTTGCCATTACTGAAATTTAACTTGAATTCTAGTTTCATTGTTTGCTGCTGTATGAACTTAGATGCATCAATAAACTTCTGAGTCTTAATTTCCTCATCTATAAAAAAGGAAGTCTAGCTTAAATATCCTCCACAGTCTCTTTTGACTGCAAATTTATGAACCTATAATCTTCATTGTTCAATTTTTATAAGAGAGGATGAGAAACTTAAAATAAGTAAATATAATGTGATTAGTTACCAAGGTTGAAAGTGCTTCCCATTGCCATTTAAAATAAATGTAACCAGAGTCTGTAGTTCCCACTCTGGTCAGATAACTGAGGAAGTTATTTCAGCATTGATCCAAAGAAGAAAGTGCCTTATGATAACTTTATCTTCTTTTATTTCATAATCTTCTCCTCCTTTTTCTAATCCTGAGATGGTCACAAAATAGCATTTTAAAAAGAAACCTCAATGTAGCAAAATCTGATTTTAGTCTGAAAATGTAGTTTAAACTGCACTAGAGAAGTAGGTGCTTTTTCTTTATGTTTGATTTCAATAGGCAATTCTTTTGCTATTTCCCCAGTATATACAAACATCTATATTTCCATGAAATATGTTCAATTATATTTTAGCAGGGAAAGGAATTATTTATTCTTTCAGTTTTCAAAAACCCAGTATATAGACCACAGAATCAATTTCAAAGGAAAATTTTTACATAAAAATAATCAAAATTATTTCAATATATCATCACAATAAATTTTATATTAATAGAGATTTGTAGAGGACCTATGTTCAAAACCAGTCTCAGATACTTAACACATATATTGTTGTGGGACTATGGGAAAGTGACTTAATTTCAGCTAGCTCACATAAATTCTATTTATCCTGAAAAATTTGCATAGAATTTCCATAGCACCTTCTGTTTTCCTAGTCATCACCTTAACATACTACTACCTACATTCTAGCCATCATTCTCACTCTCCCACCTCAACCTTGGACTCAGTTTCTTTGTCTTCTGGCTCAGATGGTGGAGGTTATCTTGCCTGGCATCAGGCATCTATACTTTCAGGCCCTTTCCCATTATATTCTATATGTAAAATACCTTCCTTTCCAAATCCTCTTAATATTTTTTACCACAAGTAAGGGATCTCTGATTCAGTCAACTGACATGAGTTATCCAAAGCCACAAGGAGAGAACCCAGGTCTTCTGACCCCAATTGCTATACTCATTCCTCTAAACTCACTCACTCACTCTATCTATCTATCTATCTATCTATCTATCTATCTATCTATCTATCTATCTATCTAATCTATCTATCTATCTATCTATCTATCTATCTATCTATCTATCATGGCTGTCTCTCTTTTTTCTATTTTTCATCTACCTAATATTTACAAATTTACATGTTTTATTTACAAAAGGAAGTATGGTCTGTCCCTAATAGAATGTGCTCTTCTTGAAGGTAGAGATTTTCTTTCTTGTTTATATAATTCTCATTATTTTGTACAGGGTCTGAAGCACAATAATGCTTAGTAACTATTCCATTATCTATCTATCTATTATCTATCTATCTATCTATCTGTCTATTATCTCCATCTCTATCTCTTTTGTTTTTCTGTCTCTGTCTCTGTCTCCTTTCTCTCTCTGTCTCTGTCACTTTCTTTCTCTCTTTCTTATTGTTTGTCTCCCTTCCTCTTCTTATTATCTGATATATCTCATTTCTCTATCCTGGGACCCTTTCTCCTCTTCTTGGCAATAACATCAATCTAAGCTAGATATACATGAATACAGTAAATGAAATCTTGACAAAATAAGACATGCGTTGAAATCCTACTCTTACTTACAATGGGAGTATAACCCTGAATAAGTCATTTAAATTCTCAGTTTCCTGAGAAACAGGCTAGAAATTACATAGAAGGTGCCAATTTTTCAAAGATATTTTCCCCAACTAGGATGTCCCTATACTAATGAAGTTACAAATCTAGATCCATCTTGATTTTATTTAATTTCTAGATACTTAAACCAACAAGTACTTCTATGGTTGCCTTCTTACCCTCACTTGTATGGAGAAATTTTTGAATAAATTGCTGGTTCACTTATTAATACTAAATAAACAACAAAAGTCAATATATTCGTGAACTTGTCAGCATGTATACTGCTTCCACTATTGCAGATCGTAACATATACAGATTTGTATATTTGCATATGCAAATATATTCAAATGTATGTAGTTGTCTGTGTTTATATATATGTATATATATATATGTTGGTATATGAGTATATTGTTCCTGTATACATTCAAGTGAATGTATATTCTTCTCATAGAATATAAACTTCTTGAAAACAGCAACTTTACTTATTTTTTTCATTTCTATCCTCAGAATCTAGCACAGAAACTGACACATAGTAGATATAAAATCCATATGGACTGATGAATTAATTAATTAGATATAGAAAAGCCAAGGTAGTTCTTGGAATGACAGTCTACAAGAGGCTTTTACGATGTTTTTTTCTTCTCTCTTTTTTAGGGGACCAAAATTTGAGCTTGCAGTATAAAATAACAAGATCAACAATAGCAGATGGGAGCTACAATTCTGCACCTCTAGCATTTTTCCTGACACTTAAAAATAGCTAGAGGCAGCCAGCCTGATAAGGCACCTGCTGTTAGGCAGTATTTGCCACTGAAGAGTGGCAAACTTCCACCCCCAAAAAAAAAGTCTTTAGAGGGCTTTACTAGCCATCTTTTTCTGATCAGTTAGATCCAAATGTCATCTGGCCAAACAAAATCAAGAGACTTTGCCTTTAGCCTTAAAGGAAACATACCTTATGGTAAACCTATACATTTTTTGTGACTTATCCAAGATTAGCCACAGAGACTTATTCCCATCGGCTGCCTCGCAATGGGCAAGTCAAGAATGGTAAATTGGATGTGTTTGCATTTATCAATGTTTCATCTGTAGACTAGAGAATTTTCTTTTTAATGTTCCATCTTGAAAACAACAGGGGTTTTCTCACATGTGCTCAATAGGCAACAATGTCCTTCCTTTCCCTTCTCCCTATTTTTCTTGCCAAATATCAGCTTCATACAGTGCTTTAAACAAAAGACATATGTTTATATCTGGATAAGAAAATTGTGTACATTCAAAGCATCCTTTTCTATCCTCATGCCATTTGATTATGAGTAAATTATCACAATTTTATCAGCAGTGTCTGCTTTGCTTAGTATAATCCTCATGAATAAATAACTACTTATTGAGAGCCCTGTGGGATCATGAAACTCACCCACTTCTGCAGAAGCTATATGGAATACCTAGAGGTGTGTTCTCTGCCCTCTCTTGAAGGAAGTC